>NW_024097750.1:0-394681 GCF_016545835.1 Crotalus tigris | reverse complement strand
AAAGGAGATGGGATAGTCTAGCAGATGTTTTTGATGTTTGATAACCATGTCCTGAGTTATTCAGTATTGTTGACAGAGGAAACAGTGCAATAACAAATAGTAATGGTGATAATGAATCTCCTTGAAATATTCCTCTCTTGATATTAAACTCTCCCAGCCTCTCACCATTGATCTGCAACTGTGTTTTCCATTGTGCCATCGATCTTTGCACAAATTTTCTGATGTTTCTACTGACTCCTGTTATTTCTAGGCACTTGATGATCCAGTCATGTGGCAGAGGTCAAATGCCTTTTTGTAGTCAATCCATGCCACATTTAGGTTGGTCTTCCTTTTCTTGCAGTTTGCCAAGTCATTTGGTCTATTGATAGTGAGTGGATTCTTTTGTTCCTTTGACTATGTGGTCGGTTTCCTTTCTGCTCAGGAGGAAAGAGACTCGTTTTCAATAGATCGCGATCGTTGTACTGCATAGCTACCCACCAGTTAGTAAATTTGAAAGTTGTTGGTAAGCAGGTAATTGGCTGTAGTTACCTGGTGTTGCACCGTTATTGCTGGATTTTTCATTATTAGGTAGGTTTTCCCAGTTGTTAGCCACTTTTCAATTTCTCCTCCTTGTAGTATATTGTTGAACTGTTTGGCAATGAGTGGGTGTATAACAGTTAGGTGTTTCAACCAAAACCCATGCAGGTCATCTTCACCTGGTACTGACCAATTTTTGATTTTCTTTGCTCTTTTTTCTACCATTTTTGTTGTTATTACTAGTTCTTTCATTTCAACTTCTGTTTTATTTGCATCCACCTCTTTGAACCAAGCCGCATCCTTGTTGTATTTCTTTGGGTTATCCCATATCTGCTTCCAGAACTGCACTGTTTCTTCCTTGTCAGGTACTGACTGATTCTTTGCAGTTTCTCCATTGATGGATTGGTAGAAACGTGTCTGATTGGATTGAAATTGGAGGTTCTGCCTATAGTTTGCAATTCGAGCTTCATATCTACTGATTTTCCTGGCTATAGCTGTTATTTGTTGCTTTATTATGTCCAGTGCTTCCTTGATCTTCCTTGTTTCTAAGTGGTATTTCTTGATTAGGTATTCTTTGGTCTTCTTGTTCTTCAGCTTCTTTTCTTTCATCTGTTCTAGCTTGCTTGCATGTGATCTTAACTTGCTGATCTTATTTCTAGTCTAACCTTCCATTTTTGTGGTGCACTGTTTGTTTTTCTTCTTTGTTGATTTTGCATCCCAGGTATTCAGTTATAACTGCAGCTGTGCTGTACATTATTTGGTTTGTTTCTTGTAGTGAATTGGTGCTTATATTTGATATTGCAGTATTTGCATTTTTAATGCTTGTGCTAGCTGTTTCTTTGGAACAAGCTTCAATGCAAGCAGCCTTATTCTGTTGTTTTTGTGCTGTTCTAGATGCTCAGTTATTCTTTGTTTCAATTCTTTTATTTCTTTAGTTAGAGGATTTTGTTCTTCCTGAGGAAGAGGTGTCTGGTTTCCAAATGAGAACAGTTGTATATCTCTGCTGGATTCCTTCACTGCCAACTCCCCCTGGTTTGCCTCTATAGTCTGAATTACTTCTGGTAAGGCTTTGATTTTTTTGCCCTGGGTAAGCCTTTGCAGTTCGTCCAATTCTGTTTCTGTGAATACTTTATTTCGTATTATAAATCGGCATTGATCTGCTAGTCTCTGTTCCGTTATTTCTGATTCTGGATGTTTTTCTTTCCAGAACTGGTGCATTCGTTTTAGATATCCTCTTCTTGTTGGACTTGATCTGTAGTAACAGATCATTATTTCTTTGTTTTCAATCACTGTGTATCTGCGACGGGTAGACACCTTTTCTTCCAGTAGTTCTGCAGCTGCTGACCCTGGTTGCTCAACCAACAGTCCTGAGTCCTGTAACCCATTTTTCACCAGATATCCAGGAACTCCAATATCTAGCATAGACCTTGTTAACCCAGGCGACATCCAAGCTGGTATGGCATTTTGAAATTTATGTCTCACCATATTTTTTATGGGAGAGACACTCTTTGTCTGACTCCTCTGATGAGAGCTGTCCGGTATGGTTGAACCTCTGGCATAGCTCTCATCTTCCTCAGAGTACACAAGTCCCACAACCACATCAAGGTAGTGCCTCACTGGGGGTATTATTATTATTATTATTATTATTATTATTATTATTATTATTATTATTATTATTATTATTATTATTATTATTCTGCAACCAGTTTTGGTCTCCACACTATAAAAAAGATGTTGAGATTCTAGAAAAAGTGAAGAGAAGAGCAACAAAGATGGTTAGGGGACTAGAGGCTAAAACATATGAAGAATGGTTACAGGAACAGGGCATGGCTAGTCTACTGAAGAGAAGGACCAGGGGAGACACAATAGCAGTGTTCCAATATTTGAGGGACTGTCACAGAGAGAAGGGAACCAACCTATTTTCCAAAGCACCTGAAGACCAGACAAGGAATAACAGATGGAAACTGATCAAGGACAGATTCAACATAGAAATAAGGAGAGATTTTCTGACAGTGAGAACAATCAACCAATGGAGCAGTTTACCTTTAGATGTGGGAGCTTCATCACTGGAAGCTTTCAAGAAGAGACTGGATTGCCATCTCTCAGAAATGGTGTAGGGTATCCTGCTTCGGCAGGGGTTGGACTAGATGATGTACAAGGTTCCTTCTAACTCTGTTATTCTATTCTATTCTATTCTATTCTATTCTATTCTATTCTATTCTATTCTATTCTATTCTATTCTATTCTATTCTATTCTATTCTATTCCTATAAGCAACAACGCCTGCCTATCCTAGATCCTTGGAAAGGACTCAATAGAAGGCTAAAAATGACAAATCCAGTCCAAGCATTTGGCTAACTGTGCAACCAACCATAACCAACACCATTATAATAAACCTATACTATCAAAATATTCCTTGGCACTCATAATCAGCTTAAAGGAGAATTTCAAAATACAGCTTTCACATTGTTCGCAATAGTGCAAAATAAACTATAATTGACATCTACTGTCAGGTTGTGTACTTTAATACTTTCTGGCAAAATATTATTGTTTCCAATCAGCCTTACAATAGTTTTGCTAAATGTGTAATAAAAATTATATTGCAAAATTCCAAATTTTAGTGGAAGAATATATGCTCTGTTAAGATGAAGACGATCAAGTAGGGATGCTATAAGTAATTGTCATTTTCCATTCCAAAATGTGTATATTTTTTGAAAGATGTAGATATGAAAGAATATTTATTTCCCCAAACTGTGTGTTATGAGATGGTTTCATTTTCACAAACATGTATACATGACACAGTTAAAGAACTGTTTTTGAACAATGCATACATCAAAAAGTGTGAATAAGTAATAACTTTTTCTTAATGTATAAAAAGATTATTATACTGTATATAAACTAAATTATTAGTGTAGAAAATACAAAGTGGACCACATATCCCTAAGTCACAACCCATATTAGATTAACAGCCAATTTATGCTTTGATTATTTTAAAGGCACAAGGCATGAAATTAGTTCAAAACTAACTGTGATAAGATTACTTTTTTTTTCTTTTAAAGAAATAAGCAAAGTGCAAAGTATATTATAATTCAATACCCAGCAAATATTTTTGATATATTGTTTGCTAGCTTCTGTATATTCTTAATTTTCATAGAATCTTTTACAACAAATGCATTGATTAGTTTGTGTTTTAATTTCTGCCTTTCAATTCTTTTGCAATCGCATGTACCAGAGGACAAATAGTATACCCCTTTCCAGTAGGGAGCTTCCTTATTAAACAGAATATCAGATTATTTTTATTCTTTTTAATTACAGAAAGAGAATAAAATTAAAAACAGATCTCAAAGTAAGGTGTTTGTAATTAAAGGGCTCCACATCACAATTTTAAAATCATAAAAGCCCTTAATTTTAACACTGCTTCACTAGGCAAGCTGCTGGGTTTAATTAGATTTTATACTTCTATAAATATTGCATTTAGGGCAACATCTAGTACAGTGAATTCAAGCTTTAATAATAGAGCTGAGAGAAAGGAATGGTGAAGAGAGATGAGAGAAGAAAATGGCTTTGGTAGTCTATAATTTAGAGTCATTAACCTCTCTCAATCTCTTTTGTTTCAAGTGTGCAAACAAAACAGGCATCAAATGATACTTATTAGAGACCTTATTATAAAATGTCTTCAAAGGCTAATTTTTTTGCAATGAGTAACAATTTCATAGGTTCTTGGTAACAAACAATTCAAGCCACAAAGCAGGGACGGCAGGAGCGGCAGGGACCGGAGAAAGCCCCTCCAGGGGCAGACATGGCTGTTGCTCAGCAGTGCAGAGACTTTCATCATCATTCCCCCCTGGCTCCAAAACAATGAAGGGGACTGAATAAGGTCCATCCTTTGTAGCATGGCAGTCCAACTTGGGGGGGGAGTGAAAGGGAAGAGGCAAGTGGGCAGCCGGGTCATTGAACTGGTGGGGGGAGGTCACCGAGCATGAGTGACCCTGAAGTAAGCAGGTGCGGGGTGCATGAGGAAGCTCTCCTCCACCCTAGCTTGGTTTTTACATGTGTACCTCTTTTTTTTTATTGAAAAATTTTCTAAAAACTTTTACAAAGACAGAAAAAACAATAACAACAAAAAAAAACAATACAACCCTCCCCCAACCCCTCCCAAACCACCCCCTCCCTCTCCCCCCCGGAACTTCCCAGAGCAGAATATAGGCTTAATTAAAAAAAATTAACAAAATTATAAAATAATTAAAAATAAAATATATATGAAAAAAGAGTTATAATCCTTAAAAAGAGAAAATATTTAAAATAGAAAAATACAGGTTATAAAAAAGCTAAATGATATTTTTTCAAATCCAGTTTAAATTGTATGAAATTTATCCATTTTTCCCATGCATCAAAAAATTTCTCTTGCGTTTGCTCTTTTAAAAAAGCCAAAATCTTTGCCATTTCCGCCAAGTAAGATACTTTAAAAAACCACTCTTGCAAAGTAGGCAAAGATTCCTTCTTCCAGTATTGACCTACTAAGAGCCTTGCGGCTGTAATCAAATTCAACATCAATATAACCTCCTTAGCATCACAATCAGTAACAATGCCAAGCAAAAACAATTGTGGAGTAAATTTTACCCTCTTTCTAAAAATTCTCTGAGTGTTCCACCATATTTTTAGATAATATTTTAGTCTTATTATTATTAATTTTGAAACCCGAAACTAATCCATATTGATATATCAGCTGTAATAACTTCACTACGGAATAAGTAGGTTGAGACAAAGTAACAACCAAGTCATCTGCAAAAGCTCTTAACTTATATTCTTTTTTGTTAACTTCTATGCCTCTTATTTCCTGCGACTCTCAAATTTTAATCAACAAAATTTCCAGTGTTAAAACAAACAGCAACGGTGACAAAGGACATCCCTGTCTAGTACCTTTTTCTATTATAAAAACCTCTGACAAACCCCCATTAACAATAAGTTGTGCCGTTTGTTTTTGATATATAGCAGTAAGAGCTTGTAATATTTTTTCTCCAAAATTCATCTCCTCAATTGCTCTTAACATAAAATGCCAGTTCAGTTGATCAAAAGCTTTTTCAGCATCTAAAAATATCAGCCCTGCAGGGACTTGGTTGTTCTTATCTAAATATTCTAATATATTAATAACTTGTCTAACATTATTTTTCATGTACCTGCCAGTTATAAAACCCGATTGGTCCTTATGTATAAGCTGATGCACAACCATCATAAGCCTATTAGCTAAAATTTTTGCAAAGATCTTATAGTCTACATTTAAAAGAGATATAGGTCTATAATTCTTTGGTAAAGTAAGATCTTGGTCCTCTTTTGGAATCAAGGATATAAAAGCACTGCGCCATGACGGAGGGATCTCTGAACCCTGCAATATATTATTAAAAAGCTCACCTAAAGGTTGAATCATCTCTTCTACTAAAGTTTTATAATAAATAGGTGTCAAACCATCCGTACCTGGCGCTTTACCTAGTTTTAATTGCTTAATAACTGTCACAATTTCCTCATTAGTAATTGGACAATTAATTTCTTGCTTCTGATCTTCTGTCAATTTAGGAAAGTTAGCCTCCCTTAAATATTTATTTATATCTAAAATTTGTACATTAGTAGTCTTATATAATTTTTGATAATAATCTAGAAAAGATTTCTTAATCAATTCCTTCTGATACACTAATTTACCATTATAATTTATTTTATCTATTGTTCTCTGTCTCTGTTTCTTTCTTAATTGATAGGCCAACCATCTCCCTGGTTTACTGGCATTACAAAATGTATTTTGTTTCATAAACAAAAGATTAGTTGCGGATTGATCAGCCATCAACATGTTAAATTATGTTCTTAAGAACTTTATAGATTCCTTAACCTTTTCATCTGAAGGATTTGAGATCAAAAACTTTTCTTTTAATTTAATCTCATCTTCCAATTCCTTACGCTTCTGAGTCTGCTTTTGTCTATGAACACTGTTCATCTTTATCAAAATCCCACGCATAAAAGCTTTACCTGCATCCCATACCATTGATGTTGATGTCCCCTTATACATATTCAAAGCAAAATAATCCTTTAAACACTCCTTTAATTTTTGAACATTCTTTTCTTGTCTAAATAAATTCTCATTCACCCTCCAGGATCTCCTCTCCTCTTTTTCATGAATCAGCTCCATCCAAACTGGGCTATGATCGGTCAGTGACCTAGGAAATTTTTTTACGTTCTTTACCCTATTATATAAGTCAGTTGTAATAAAAAAAAATCAATTCTTGACAGAGATTGATGTCTATCTGAAAAAAAGGTAAAGTCTCTCTCCTCTTGATTACGTTCACGCCAATAGTCTCTCAATTCCCAATCCTCTTTCAAATCAAAAAAGGCTTTGGGTAATTTAGCCTGTTTAAAAAGGATAGAGGAACCTTTTTTGTCCCTTTGTGTATCTAAAACACCATTCCAATCCCCCATTAATATCATAGATCTATAGTCCAGCGAAATTATTTTCTGATGTAACAGTTTATAAAATTGTTCTTGTTGCTGATTTGGTGCATACAGTCCCACTACAAGTATTTTCTTACCATATAATCCAAGTTCAATCATTACATATCTTCCTTGAGGATCTGATTCTACCAGACAAACTGGTAGATTTTGCTTAACATAAATAACCACTCCCCCTTTTTTCCCAGGGGCAGGAGATATAAAATGAGATCCCAAACGAGCATTAGCTAAGTATTTTTGATCTTTAAGTAAAATATGAGTTTCCTGCAAGCAAATAATATCATTGTTATGTTGCTTTAAATAATGAAAGATTTTCTTTCTTTTCTGAGGGGAGTTGAGACCGTTAACATTCCAGGTCAGGAACTTTGCCATCTCCCTTAACCAGGAGCCTGGAGAAGACTGCCTGAAGATCTGCCATTGATGAATGTGTTGCAGAACTCTTGGGTCTTGCTCCTCCCACCGGCAATGAAGCACTTTCAGAAGAAGATTCTTTGGGTTCTTTCTTCTGTTGTTCCTTTTCCTTGCGTCTGTGTGCTGCACGGGTCATCCTCTGCTCTTTAACCTCTGTTTGACATTGCCATTCCACTTGTGACTTCCCAGCAGAGATCAGACCTAATCCTTCAGATTGCTGTTCCACCTCTTTGCCGCCCGAAGATTTCTGGATCATAGATAAAGATGAGCCTGCTCCCAGGACCGTATTATAAAACTCTTTAGCTTTAGCAACCGTGTTAAGCCTATAACGCATCCCCGCATGGCTCAAAACAATACCCGTCGGGATCTCCCATCTGAATAACATCGATCTTGCTTTAAGTTCATTAGCTAGAAAAGCAAAGTCTTTCCTGTTTCTTAAAATTCTTGATGGAATTTCCTTTAAAATAATGACATCTTGGGCAGCAATCTGAAATCTCTTATTGTAATAAGCTTGTATAATTTCATTACGCAGAGGCCTCTTTGTGAAATAAATCACCACATCTCTTGGCAAGTTCTTTTGTTTTGCAATCCAAGAATTAACTCTGTAAACTTTTTCCACTTCTCTGCGTAATTCATCTTTATCCATATTCAAAACAAGAGCTAGATCATTAAGCACCATCTCTGTCAGGTCTTGATTCATATCTTCTTTCAAACCCCTGATTCTCAAAGCATACTCCATTTCCCTATACTGGGACATAAGAATATCCTCTTGTGAAATTTCCACCTTTCTTTCCATATTCTGAAATTTATCTTCAATAAAATCAACTTTATCTGCGACCTCCTCCACTCTAGAATCCAATTTCGCGACCACAGAAGCCAGGCCTGATAAAGCTGTTACTATATCTTGCCTCAAGATAGTATTATTGTCCTCTAACTGCTGCTTCATTTCCTCTTTACTTTCAGATTTATTCTGTTTAAGGAGGTCTTTCATTTCCTCTTTGCTTTCAGATTTGCTCTGTTCAAAAAGTTGCTTCATTTCATCTCTAATTTGGGATACAGCATTTCCCATTATATCTTTAATCTCTTGTGCAGAGAAACCTGGCAAAGGAGGAGAAGATGGAGGCAGTACTGATGGTGTAGCTTTAAGTTGTTGTTGTACAGTTAGAGTTGTAGGAGAGGAAACCACCTTAGAAAGTATAGAGGCCGGTTGCCTCTTTGAAGCCATTTTTCAAAAAGTTATTCTCTCTCTCTTTCCTCTTAAAAGGAAAAAGGAAAAAGAAAAAAAGTACAAAAATTCTTAAAGTTTAAAAAAAAAACCAAGAAAAGTGCCCAAAACACGATCAGAAAATAAAGGAGAGAGTTAAAAGCAATAAATGTATTCATTTAAGTCCATATTTTCTTTCCGAGAAAAAAAAAGTAAAGAACAAAAGAACAAAGTACTTTCGGAACGCCATCTTACTTTCATTCTCCGTGCCGACAAAAAAGAAACAAGGGAAAAGAATCAAAGTCAACTAGAAAAAAGTTAAAATAAAATACTAAACTAAAAAAGAAATCCTTTAAACTGCTCTGTCCGCTTTAAATATTACTCACCAGAACACCTTAAATGCGGAGATGGTAGCGGCGTTTCCTTTTGTCTCCGAAGAGACAAAAACAGCTGGGAGGCGGAGAAAGCAGGAACTCCGAGGGAACGCTCCTTCTGCCCCCTCAAAAGAAAAATCCAGAGGGGGCTAAGAGGTTCTACCTCTATTCTTGCAATCTCTATCCCTTCCCTTCGCCCGGGAAGGGAATTCCGAACCGCGGACCAGCTGATGTTCGCTGCGCTCCGCAGATCTGATGCCGTCCCAGGAGGACGGCTACGAAGTAGCCGCCATCAACGCCGCTCCCCAGCAGAAGCTCCACATGTGTACCTCTTAAAGGGTTCTGTGATTTCAGAGAGAACTGGTTGTTAAATTATTTGAATCCCACCACTGGTAGACATTTTTAGATTTGGAGAATTAGCTGAATCTAAAAACAAATAAATCCAAGTGGTTGGCTCTAGAGGCCTGTTAATATGTTAACCTCAATTTAATTTTGCCTCTGTGTGCCCATACTGGTTTTATTTTAAAATTTTAATAAACTTCCAACCTGAATATGGTATTCAGGGCTCTTCTATTTGGTTCATTAATTAATGAATGAGGAGAAACTGAAAGCCACCTGCCCGTAATTTCTTCTCTGCATCATAGTAAATTGTTATATCTGTTATATTTTATATGTGTGTAGATCTGCCCTGATGAGTACATGTAGACAACATATAACCACTATGGGTCACATGATGGGGAGTATCACATGACTAGGAGAGAAGGGCGGCAACATTTCAAGTTAGTGGCCCACTTCTTTTTTCTTTTTTTTAAACAAGTTTTAATAATTTTCCATTTTTACAAAGCTTCGAGTATTAAGGAAGCAACAGGGTGGTTAGGTAACACATAGTCCAATAACACGCTTATCCATACATATGTCAGTTTACATTATCAAAAATTTCCTTTCTGTTTCCCTTAATTGTTATACCAAATTCAATTAATACATTGCTAGTTATAACTCAGTCATTTAAAACATATATCAACAATTTTTAACTTGTATGTTTCCAGATCCTATTTTAAACTTTTATCTGATTTCAATTACAATATTCCAGTTGGCTTAATATCCATAGTGTATAAGTTGCGGATAACCCACGGTTCCCTTAGTTCATTACAAAATGATTATCATGTCTAAAATACACTTATTATTTATTCAAATAAGTTCTTAATTTATTTCACAATCATATTCTACTTCTTATTCTAACATCATCACTTACTCATAAAATAACCTTTACCCTCTAAATCCATCTTCTATTTTATAATTCAAAACAATTATTTTAGTAACTAATTTGTTTCCCTTATAGATATAAATCCTGAATACTAAATCAAATAATGTCTTTAAAATCTTTTTATCCCATTAAGCTCTTCCATTAAATGTCACACAAAGAAAACCATTTTTTAAGTCTAACTCTGGCCTTCCTTTTGTGCCAAACCGGCTTCCATAAAAGAGCTTTTAGATCCTTGGGTGGATCTCCCTTCATTCCTGCATATATCATTTGAATCAAGGGAGACCATCCAATCATCAGCCTATCAAGAAAGTCCCTTCACAATCATTAGATTGTTGACCAAATGGTTTAACTCTCCATATTTGACTTAATATATTTGTCATGCATTCAGGCTGGTCTTCTTCTTCTGGTTTCAGCTGGTTTAGATGAAAATCATGTTCAATGTTATAGTTGTTTTTGGATCATCTGGATTGTCTAGATTCTCAATATATTGTGTATATAAGTCCTCTGCAAGTTCCATCTTAGTATTGCTTTCTTCAGTTTCTGTTGCTGTTGTAGAGTCTTTAAATGAGATCAAAGTTGGGTGTTGGAGTTCTGAGTAAATTGTAGCTGACATACTTTAAAATCATTAATTCCTTCTTCTTCTGTTGCTTTTTGGGTTGTAGGTTCATCTATTAAAGTTAAAACTGCATTTTGTAGCTTTAAGGTGGTGCATATATCTTTCATTCTAGAATTTGTTAGCTCAGTAGCCTCTAAGATTTTTTCAAGTATAAGTTTGAAATTAAGCTGTAGGTGGTGTTCTTCCATTTCTGTAATGTTTACAAATAGTCCTTTAGTGGAGGCTATTTTTAATAAAAGTCAATAACTTTCCACCTCCACTATAAAAAGTTATTTTCACCACCCAGCTGTTTCAAGTTCTTATCTTTTTGTTAATGTCAAAGACAAATTTTACTCTCAGAAGTCTCCCAGTCAGAAATTTTTTTTACTTGATGTACCAAATTTCGCCACAAGATGTCCACAGTAACATAGAGAATGGAGCTTTTATCCGGTTCGGAGAAGGAAAAAGAAATATTCCTTTTTTTTCCAGCTTAGCAAAGAAATAAAACAATATGTTTTTGTAGAAATGCAGAACTTTTAGGGAGCCTAGTATCCAGAGATTACAAATCCAGGTATGTGGTCATTTAGTCTTGCTGTCCTTTTTTTTCTTAGCATTATATTCCCGAAGTAGGCAAAAGCCGCAGAATTAAGCTGGGGGAAGAGCTTTTACAGGAAAATAGTTGGGAAAGAAAAAAGGTAAAATATAGTCTCACCCAACTCCTTCAGTTGCTTTCATAGTGCTTGGTAGTGCTTTAGGCTTTCAGGTGGTGCGACTTAACAAGCAGCCATGTTAATGGCCACTCTTTTCTTCTTCAATCCTGAGGAGCTGCTTTGGATCAAATGGAGAGGCTGCTGCCCCTCCATGATCTAATGAGGGTCCTCCCCAATGGTGGTCACCCCTCCAGGCAACTTTTGACCCTTCCCAGAGTCTCCCGAAGAAGGAAAACCAGACGGCGGGGAGAGCGGTCTCGCCGCACATCTGCTGGCGCCATGATCCGGAACTGGAAGCCAGTGGCCCACTTCTTAATTCCTAGTAATGCATTGGGAGATATTTTTTTCTTTGCAGCCATATCATGATCTTTCATATTTTCATATTTGATCATTATCTCACTCCACTAAATTTGGGCTAGTTTTATTCAGTTTTCAGTGTTATGCTAATGATAGATGGTTGGAAGACAGAGTCCTGAGCTCTTTGAAACAATTCCTTTCCAAAATTCCAATGCATTGATTCTTTTGTGCTCAACTGGGATCTTACTCCTCTTCTATCCTCTGGAAGGGGTGCAATCCAAATCCCTAAGAGCCTTATTTCAGTATTTGCAATACTAAGGATGGAGGCAAGACTAGTTAAAATAAAAAGAGTGTATGGATTTACATTTTTGCACATTGGTTAAGACTATTCTTTTTCCCTACAGGTTTGAGTTCTCTCCTTATAAAAGACAATTTCAAAATAGGATCAGGACCACCTTAGAAAAACTCCACTATTTTGGTTCTCCAGTGAAGTGCTCCTAATAGTGGGTATGAGTATGCACTTACTGCACTTAAACAACATATTAAAGATCTGAAAATCCAACAAGATCAGGTTTCTCTTTCCAAGAATATTATTTGAGCAAACTTCCCCTTTAAAGCAGCAAGATATTTATATCAAATAATTGTTCCAAAAATCCGAAAGACATTAACCTTATTACACCACAACACACTTCCCACAGCAGTTTTGAAGGACCAATACAGCAAAATACCATATGAACTGAAATTGTGCACCATCAGATGGATTTGTAACTGGCTGACAAATCACATTTAATGTACTCACTCCACCTCAATGGAACTACATCTACATGGAAGGAAAGAAGCAGTGGGGTTTTCTTAGGTCCATTACTCTTCAATATCTTCATAAATGATTTAGATGAGAGAATAGAAGGGGAACTCAAAAAATTTGTAGATAACACTAAACTGGCAGAAATATCAAAACCCCCAAAAGATAGGCTTAAGATACAGATGGATCTCAACAGATTTGAACACTGGGCTCTAAAGTCAATTTAGAGAAAAGTAAGGTTTTACACTTTTGTATTTTGTATTTGTATTTAATTTTATTTATATGCCGCCCAATCCCAAAGGACTCAGGGTGGCGTACAGAGTTTAAAACAATCATAAAACAATAAAATAATACAGTCATACCACGAGTCCGATCATATCCCGCCGCCCCCCCGGGGACATCAGCCCCAGGCCTGCCAGAACAGGAGAGTTTTAACGGCTTTCTTAAAGGCCGGCAGGGTGGGAGTAGTTCGAACCTCAGGGGAAGTTGATTCCACCAGGTCGGAGCCACCACAGAAAAGGCCCTTCCCCGAGGGCCCACCAGCTGACAGTGTCTGGCCGACGGGACCTGAAGGAGGCCCAATCTATGGGACCTCACCAGTCTCTGGGAACTGTGCGGCAGAATGCGGTCCTCTAAGTAACCTGGCCCTATGCCATGAAGGGCTTTAAAGGTGATAACCAACACCTTGAATTGCATCCGAAGACCCACAGGAAGCCAGTGCAGCTCGCGGAGGATAGGTGACACGTGGGCATACCTTGGCGCGCCCACAATCGCTCTCGCGGCTGCGTTCTGAACCAACTGCAGCCTCCGAACACCCTTCAAGGGTAGCCCCATGTAGAGCGTGTTACAGTAATTCAGTCTTGAGGTGACAAGGGCATGAGTGACTGTGAGTAAAGCCTCCTGGTCCAAATATGGCCATAACTGGTGCACTAGGCAAACCTGGGCAAAGGTCCCCCTGGCCACAGCCGATAGATGTTGTTCCAAATTTAGATGTGAGTCCAGAAGGACACCCAAGTTGCATGCCTGCACTGAGGGAGGTAAATTTCCCCCCCCCCAGGACTAATGATGGACCATCCAGTTGGCCTTTGGGAGGCAAGACCCAGAGCCACTCGGTCTTGTCAGGGTTGAGTCTAAGCCTGTTCACCTCCATCCAGACCCTCACATCTTCCAGGCACCGGCACATCATGTCGACTGCTTCACTGAAAGGACACGGGGTGGAGATATACAATTGGGTATCATCCGTGTACTGATGATACCTCACCCCGTGTCACCGAATGATCTCACCCAGCGGTTTCATGTAGATGAAACTTAGGCAGGGAAAACCAAAAGTATAGGTACAGATTAGGTGAAACCTGATTTAATAGCAGTAATTGTGAGGGGTATCTTGAAGTCCAAGTGGACAATTACTTAAATATGAGCCAGCTGTGTGTGGTAGCAGCCAAAAAAGCCAACACAATTCTATATTGCATTAACAGAGGAATAGACTCAAGATCACATGAAGTAATTAGTGATTATTTTATAAAGCCTTAGTAAGATCACACTTAGAATACTGCATCCAGTTTTGATTACCACTATATAAAAATGTGGAGACTGAAAAGAGTGCAGAAAAGAGCAACAAAGATGATTAGCTGGCTGGAGGCTAAAACCTGAAGAATGGTTGCAAGAGTTGGGTTTGTCTAGTCTATGAAAAGAAGGATTAGGGGAGATATGATAGCAGGATTCCAATGTTCTCTGCCACAAAGAAAAATGGTTAATCTTTTTTTGTAACCACAGAAAGCAAGACAAGAAACAATGGATATAAACTAATCAAGGAGAGAAGCAATCTAGAACTAAGGAGAAATTTCCTAATAGTGAGAACAATTAACTAGTGGAATGGCTTGCTTTTGGAAGTATTAAGAAAAGACTGGACAGCCACGTGTCTAGAACTGAATAGAGTCTCCTGCTTGAGCAGAGGGTTGGACTAGAAGACTTCCAGGGCCCCTTTCAATTCTGTTTATCTTCTGTAACAGGGGTCCCCAACTCCTGGTCTGTGGACCAGTACCGGGCCACAGCATGCTAGTAACTGGTCTGCCCAAACAAGCAAAGCCGCATCCGTGGGATGCAGGCAGCACACAAAACCATGCACTCTTCAGTCTGTGGAAAAACATTTTTCCATGGAACCAGTCCTGGTGCCCAAAAGCTGGGGACCTCTGTTCTATAAGGACTTACAGACTCAATTTAGAACACCTTACCTAACAAAATATCCGGGAAATACTGACCTTTTTTATGTGTAACTACTGTTATCATATTGGTATAAAGTAGATTCTCTAAAAGTGGCCAAATTCTGCTTTGGATATTGTAGAGGTGAGAGACAGGCAAAAGTCGTGCGCAGAAAACTGCCCCCCCAACGCTTGTGTCTTTTCTCTGCATCTATCTCTCCCCCCTCACATCACCATAGTGATGTGAAAGTGCGCAGGTCTGTGACCTTGCCAGTTTGATAAGGCTGGCTGGTGAACAACAAGTTTCCCTGTTTATGGCCTCTAGCTTTTTACTCTTGAGGATTGGTAAAGGATTTTAGCCAATGAAATGCTATTGCCATGCAGTATCTTTTGCTATTTGTAAAACTCTATAAAAACAAATAAAGGCTCCGAGCAGGCAGCCATTTCTTTGCACCCTTCAATGACTAAGGACTGATTACTACAGCTGGTGCCCTCAGCAGGGACATTTTGTTTTGGGACCCCTACGTGAAGAAGCAGCTGCCAACATACTTACCATTGTCTGGAACAGACCCCTAAGTGCACTTTTGTCTTACGAGACCCCTCAGTGAGTAAGTATGGGCTGCAAGTTATCTCGGCCCCCGCAAAAGCAAGGACAGGCATGGAGGAACTCAGATTCCTCCTCTAACCTGGGGCAGACATAAGGAAGCTGATTGGGGAGATAGGAAAACAGTGTTCTTTGAATCCTGAGCATCGGACACTTAGGCTAAAAGATAGAGCATAAATTACATCTTGAACCTTGGGCTTCAGTATAAACATCTAATAGTGTTCAGTCCTGTCAGGCAAGGAAGAAAAAAATGGACCCAAATACTTCAGAAGGGCAGCAATTAACTATCAGCCCCCTTCTGCTTGCAACTAAGTAAAATTTATTCCTCCTAGCTGAGGAGGCTAACATAAATCAAAATGTACTCCCTCAGAACAAAGTGTTTTGAGCAATCGGAATGCTTTGAAACTCTGGAATCTGTTAAGTTAACCCTGTTGTGTTTTGTGTTATGTGTGTGTGTGTGTGTGTGGCCACTCAGAACATTATGCTTGGGCTTGGAATGGTGAGAAAAATGGGAGATGATTAAGGACCCTCAAAACCACTTTTTGGTTGAAATCACCTTGTCATTTTTCTCGCTTCTTACAAGACAAGTTATATGTCTAAATAAATGTTGTTGTAACAGTATTTGTGTATATACGTTTGTCTGTGTTGTTCTGTGTTATTCCAAGACTTGGAAGAGGCTCAGAGCCCTCTCTGATAACAACAATACAAAAAGGCCTTGCTAAGAATATATGGAGAAAGTATGAAATGAAATAATTGTATATGGAATGGTTTTATGCAAACAGTCAGTATGGAACTGAATGAGTTAATTTGTTGAAGTGTGTGTTAGCCTTCAAAACCCACCCATTTTCTCCCTAACTGTAAAAATAATAGTAAATATTTGTATGAGAAGAATTTAATGGAGAATGTATGAGAGAATTTATTGAAAAATGCATATGAAGGAGATGAAACTATTTTTTGGTGGTGAGATTTCTCCCCTGTCTCTTTCGGCTGGCTGCATTGCTTAAAGAGCCAGAGACAGGAAGGAGGGGGGGGGAACTGTTCATTTAAAAAAAAAATTCCTCTGCTTGGAATTGTATCTGAAGAGGGATGAGAGGGAAGAAAGGAGAGGAGAGAGAAAAGAGTAAAGGAGGGGAGAAGGAAGTAGGAAGGTTGGAGGAAGAGGAAAGGGGAGGAGAGTGGTTAAGGAGAGGAGAGGAAGAAGAGGGAAGTAGGGAAGAGAAGAAGGGAGAAAGAAGGTAGAGAAGAAGGAGTGTGGATACGGTGAAAGGGGAAATGGGTGAGCAACACCAAAAGTCATGTGTATGTATTTATTTCATTTTGTTAAAAGTATCTGTATGTGAGTGTGGAGGGAATGTATTTTAATATCTGATAAGTATTATGGTATATGTATGGGGGAGAGTTTGGAAAAATAAAAAAATTATTGTAATCTGAGAAGAGTGGAGTGAATCTGAAACTTGACATTCACCTATGCAGTTTCAGCAAATAATTTTTTTTACTCAAAAGAGAAACAGTAATTGTTGGACAATATTTTTTTATATCCAACAACCAAAAGAACTAACTGAATTACTTTGTTATAGATTTATAAATGTTTAACCTATTTATATAAAAATTGTTTCCATCTGAATGGACTTTGCTTAAATTGAAGCACCAAAGATACAATTTAATTGGCTTTCAGAAAATATAAAATGATTTAGGATTGCAATAAGTCCCAGAAAAAATATAGTTGCACAAATTTATGATATCATGAATACTCAATTTGTGGACAGAATTCCACACTTTTGATTTTTTCCTACTAGTAAATTACCTAATGGAGTATTAACTATAATAGAAGTGCAGAAAGTATATTGAATTGAATATTTACTTATCCCACATCCTATCCCAAAATGTTTTATTTTTTATTCAGGTGGTTGCTAAAATGATAACCTTAGGACGCACAAGAGCTTGCGGTCGAAAAGGAACTGATTAATTAATATTGTTTTCAAAAATAACTTATCTCTTTAATGTGCCTCAACTGACTATATAGGCTGTATTTCATATCATTTGCCTAATGATCTTTGACTTGCTTGTTTAATGACTTTTTCCTTTCCAGTCCAGCCACTGCTTTCTTCCTCTTTCTCCCTTGCCACAAGTTATTGTTTTTTCTGATGGAGGGTGAATGAGAGGAGCAATTGCTTACAAGGATGATACCTGGAAAGTGTCCTACACTACAATGCAACCCTTATCACAATGCTCAGAATTATTTTAGCTTTTAAAACTTTTTCTCAACAGTCTTTTAACTTAATCTCTGACTCTCATTATGTGTGCCAACTTACTTTTACTTCTTCAGGTGCTTACATCACACCCAGGATTGACCCCAATCTTATGACTTTGTTTTTAACTTTGCAGCAGCTGCTCCAGAACTGAAAGCATTTATAATTTTGTTTCTCATATACACAATCACTCCTCCTTCCTGGATCTAATTTTTTTTGTATGTCTTTTTTATGTCTTTTATGTGGTTTTGCCTCTAATCAACTATGACAAATGGATGTTATCCATGTTCTCTCTTTTTGGCTTCCTAGAAATGTATATTCATAAATAGGTATTTAGGAACAATTTCCCCCACCTCTATGAGGGGAAACAGCTTCACATGTTATTTTTCATCTTTTTTTGGCCATTACAGCCCTGGGTAAACCCTCTTCCCTAAAAACTGACAATGGGCCAGCCTATTTTTCAGTGGCCTTTTTACAATTTTATACAACCTGAAATATTGTTTTTACTCATGGTCTTCTCTATAATTCCACGGGTCAAGCTATCGTGGAACATGCTAATTGGTCTTTCAAGGACTGCCTTCACAAACAAATATAAAAGGACGGATTATCTAGAGTACCCAATTTGTTGTTGGTAATACAACAGGTTCAAAAAGTATTATTTACATTACACCAATTGAATATTTCCATTCCAAATTTGACTGCTTATCAGAGACACTCTCAGCAGAAAACAAGCTTGCCTCCACCTCTGGTATATTATCGGGCATTACCAGACAAAGCATGGTTGGGACCAGTCCCTCTGATCACTTGGGGGCAGGGCTATGCTGTTGTGCTTGCTCCAACAGGACCTTTGCAGATTCCAGCGCATTGTGATCACCCAGCCAGGGATGTCGTGGCACCAGTCCCTGGACCCAGTCCCAGAAATGGCAAGGGTGACTCTACAGATGGCACAGCAAGTAATCCAATCCTGACATGCCAGGCAGCCAGTGACATGGGGAGATGTAAAGAACTTGATCCCCGAGAACCTGTGTGCTGCCATTTTTGTGGTTTTAACTGCAAATTTCTTATCCATCATTTGTTTATGTCTGATCATTAACATCTGCCCTTTGACAACTGCAACTGTCACCCCACTCAAACAATCATTTGAACAACGAATGAAGCAAAATCTAACATCACACAAAATGACTTCTTTTGTTTATCTGAAATGTATTACATGTAATTTGCTTTCTACATGTTTAGTCTTTGTTTGCACCCCTTCTGCAGTAATTCAAAACTTCACTGACTCTGAGAGGTTATTGTTTAAAAAAACCTCACTGTCATCGCATTGGCTCACCTGCTTTAAATTGCACAGCTTCAATAGAGACTTCCTTTCATTTTGGACATGCTTGGCTACTGCAAGGAGGGTTTTTTATGTGTGGTCAAGAAACTTTAAATTATATTCCTGCTAATATTAGTTAAGCTCAATGTTGCCTCAGCCAGCTGATTCCTGTTTTGCTTTCTAAACAACAAGTTCACACGAACCATTCTCCACGTGGTGTTACACTAGACAACACTTGTGACTCTGAGACAACCTTACTTTGTAGCATTGACTATGTCTCTAGTGGACGTGCCAGGACTTGCTGTTCGTGCTCACCTCAACATTAATGCTATTACATGAAATTTGGCAAAAACAATTAATACTACTTCTTCAACTATTTCAGCGATCAACCATGAACTGCAAAATTTGAGAAAAGCTATTTTGCAAAATCACGCTGCAATTGATTATTTGCTTCTGCACCAGCATTTGGGTTGTAAATGTTTTGAGGAAATGTATTGTTTCAATATTTCTGATAATTCATGAACCATCCAGCACCAGATTTATATTTTACACAATTTGGCCTCTGATTTGAAAATTGGTACCTTAGGATCTTTATGGGTGCTGTTTATGTAATGTATTTCTTTCATTTTGCAATATATATATTAGAGCTTTAAATCCCAGTAGATCCTCTCTCCCATTGACTCAGGGTCAAGTTTTGGCCCTATATAAACAACTGCAAGGATGCTCCTCTCCTGATTATAATCCTTTTATTAACCCTGCTTATGGCGATATTTCGTCTAACAAAACAAAAAGGAGTGAGATGTACAGGTGAGAGACAGGCAAAAGTTGTGCGTAGAAAACTGCCCCCCCAATGCTTGTATATTTTCTCTGCATCTATCTCCCCCCCCTCACATCACCATAGTGACGTGAAAGTGTGCAGGTCTGTGACCTTGCCAGTTTGATAAGGCTGGCTGATGAACAACAAGTTTCCCTGTTTATGGCCTCTAGCTTTTTACTCTTGAGGATTGGTAAAGGATTTTAGCCAATGAAATGCTATTGCCATGCAGTATCTTTTGCTATTTGTAAAACTCTATAAAAACAAATAAAGGCTCCAAGCGGGCGGCCATTTCTTTGCACCCTTCAATGACTAAGGACTGATTACTACAGGATATGTTGTACAGTATCCAAAATCAGGCAAACTTTAACTGCCCACTTTTAATCCACTACCACTCACAATATATTACCCAGTCTTTTATTTTTATTTTTTACTATTATTATTGATTTAATGCTTTTATTGCTAGTCTGTGACTATAATAATGGTTGATTGAATTCCAATAGATTGGAAAAAATGAGGCAAACTAATTGTTCTTCCCTCTAATGAGATGTCTTTAAGCAGCTGTGTAGGAGCCATTTGCTTCAAGTTCAGACAGTCCCTAAATCAGACTATGGCCCCCTGATAATTGTTTGAATGTCAGAGATTGATACAAGGCTTTGATTTATGCAAAAATGAACTTTTGTTTGCACCTATCACCAGCAAAACAAAGATTTCAAAAGAGAGAAAGAAATAACTTATCCTTTGTATAAATATCTTCATATTTGAGGAATTATCTCCTCTTTATCAAGTATTTCCCAAGTCAGAAACCATACCCGTGGCAAAAAAATTCTCTATATTATAGGGACTCTTCTATGAGGCAGCCTAGAAGAGAACAGGAGAACAAAAATCCCTTTGTCTTAAGCCTACATTACAGCTTTATGTAACTGTTTGACAAAAAGGCTAAATTTCTTTATTAACATCACAAGATGTGTAAATCTCACCTCACCTCTTTAGAGTAGTAATTGTTACTGTGAGTTTGCATTGAATTCCTAGGTGACTTGAAATAATACATATCTTCTCTTTCTCTAATCTTCTCATTTTTTTCTGTCATTATGAAATTATTATTATTATGTAAAAATTATTGGGACATGATAACTATATCGTAATAATAAAGAAGGAAGAAGTTGCTTAATATTGTAGTTTGCCTAAGTATACAATCTGATTGTCCACATGAGAAAGAAATAATTTTGTATTGACAAAGTGTATTCTATAATGACTGCATTAAAGATATTCCCTTTATTAATTTATGACTCTCTTCAAAGACTTTACATTTTTTGATGAATTTTCTAATAGAAAAGAATCAAGAATAGTAATAATATATAAATCTTATATATATTTAGTTCATCATTTAATTCATTTAACTCATTTTTCTGTGTTCAGAATCCTCTTCCATTCTTGGGAACAAAAGAGAAACAATTCTTCACAGGTTTTGGAAAAGCCTGTTGATGAGATTAGTAAAACTTCAGATAATGTATATAGCAATCCAATTCACACTTAATGGAATAGAGTCTATTGAATAGAGTAGAACTTCATATAGGATAAAGGAATTAGCACATCTTTGTAACATTCATTACAGATTCCAGCTGAGTATACGAAACAAACAAATGAAATAGAGTAGACCATTTAACCAAGAAACATTATTACCTTTATCCTTTTCATTTTTGCTTATTATATATCACAGCAGAATAATAAACAAATGTATCATTAATAAAAAGAAAATCTATGTAAAAAACAACCTGGCTCTTGCTGAGAAAAACAAAACCATACTGGTCAAAAAATATAGAATCATGAAAATGAAGCAGATGTGCAGCTGACAAACCTAGCAGACAACTTTGTCTCTCAAAAAGTAGAGAAGGGAACTAGGGGATTAGCCATTTTGGATCTAAATCTCATTAACAGAGATGAAATGATAGAAGGTGTTGAAGCCATAGGAACCATGGGAGGAAGTGATCATGCAATATTGGAATTCAATGTTATGAAAGCACAAGCAATAGAACACAGTCAAATTAGAGTCTTGGACTTTAAGAGAGCTAATTTCAATAAACTTAGAGAGGGCTTGGGAAGAATTCCATGGATGAGAATCCTCAAGGGAAAAACAACCCAAGAAGCTTGGGAAATTTTGAAAAATGAGATAATAAAAGCACAGTCTAGCACAATACCAACAAAGAGGAAAAATAACAGCTCTCAAAAGAAACCAGCATGGCTGCATAAAGAACTCTCTGACAAATTGAAAGATAAAAAGGACAAGTAGAGAAAGTGGAAAGAGGGGCACATAACCAAGTCAGAATATCAGCAAATAGCCTGAGCCTCCAAAGATGAAGTGAGGAAAGCCAAGGCTCAAAATGACCCAGGAAATTACAGACCTATCAGCCTGACCTCAATACCTGGGAAGATCCTGGAAAAGATAATCAAACAACAAATCAACGAACACCTAGAGGCAAATAAAGTCATTACTAAAAGCCAACATGGGTTTGTCAAAAATAGATCATACCAGACAAATCTTATTGCATTCCTTGACCAAGTGACAAAATTAGTGGATCAGAGGGGTATGTGGCTGACCGGCCGTACTTAGCATGTGATCCTCAATGGAACTGCATCTACATGGAGGGAAGTATGTAGTGGGGTGCCCCAGGGCTCTGTGCTGGGCCCAGTGCTTTTCAATATTATATCAACGATTTGGACAAGGGGATAGATGGAGAACTCATCAAATTTGCAGATGAGACCAAGCTGGCAAGAATAGCCAACACCCCAGAAGACAGGCTTAAGATACAGACGGATCTGGACAGACTTGAACACTGGGCGCTATCTAACAAAATGAAATTCAATGGTGAAAAAAGTAAGGTTCTACATTAGGCAAGAAAAACAAAATGCACAGGTATAGTATAGGGGGTGCCTTGCTCAATAGTAGTAATTATGAGAGGGACCTCGGAGTCCTAGTGGACAATCACCTGACTTCCATTTATCTTTTTTATCATTTATCTTATATTGTCTACAGTTATCATGATCTCTGCTTACACCATAGGACACTGTAACCCAGGGATCTTCACACTTGGCCTTTAGGTTGTAAAAGACAAAACAGATGAAGATAATACAGCATTAGAATTTGTTTTATAATATTCTTCCCTCCAAAGTGCTTTGAAGTTCTCATAGAGTTTAATATATTATTACTATGGTTTATGAGCCTGTCATACTGATGTACGCTGGATTTGGAATTTTCATCTATCTATCAAATCTTTTCCAAGGAGCTGAGATAGATAGATGTTGTTATTTCATGGTTGTTATTGTTATGGCTGGTTGCCTTTGGCCAAGCATTTAGGCTAGATTTTGGCATCAATCTATCCAGTCCTTCAGAAATATTCAAGTAGTAGCTCGATTGTTCTGGGATCACACTCAAAGAACCTAATACTATTGTTACTATCTCTTGCTGTCTTCTCAGTTCTATCTTTGTATGCATTTGTTCTGTTGTTGTTATTGTTTTTGTTCTTATTATTATTATTGCTGTTGTTGCAAAAATTTAAGTCTTTCACTTTGTTTCAAACTATTCTCCAAGAGACTTTGAAAAGCACTGATGATTTTTAATTAACCACAGATACTATCAATGAGCTTGGAACAATAGGAAGCAATTATAAAACATTTTGGGGCAAATTCTTAAAAAAGGAGTCCAAATCTATAAATTAAATTACAATATGCATTTTTTTAAGGTTGCTATTACTTTGAGTGAGATACAAATGGTAGTTTAAAACTAGGTGGGACTAGGGTAAAACTATTTGATTTCATTAACATTTAGTTAAAATTTTAAACTTATTTAATCTGGTGCCCTCAGTGATGTAGCTTATCGTATATTCTTCTATCACGTTAAAAATTGTATTTGTGTGACCTGTGGAAATTTTACAGAGACTTTCAGACATTTTATGTGGCTATGAATTGCAAGGTATGTCCTTTGTAATTTAAGAATAATTTACATACTCTTAAATTTTCAAAGCTTTCAAAGCAGCCAGTTTAAGAAGATATTTGTGCCATAATAAGCACTATTAAGTTCAACAGGGTTCACAAAAGATTGTGTGTCTATATTTGTGGAGGCTTATTTACCTGATAATTTAATGCTAAGCTTTGAAATTGTTGGATTACATGTATGTATATGTGAATTTTCTTTACAAACAGAATGTCCATGGAATACAACATACTAAAATTCTATCATACAACTGATGGATAACTCTTTGTGAAAATGAAAATATTCATCACAATATTTCCAGGTAAATCAAATATATATTTGCTAAATTCAATTCATTTAGAAGAGATGAATAAAAACCTATTATGGAAATAATTAAACAAACAAATAAAAAATAGTTTTTCAGACTTCCAGTTTTGCGCCATAGCACTCGGTCATGGGATTGCGGACCTCTGCACCCCGTGGCTACTTTCGCCCTGCCAGGGGACCCTAAATGGGTCTAAGTCGCCCCAGAGAGGCATCAAAGAAAGAAGGGTGCCCCAATGACTCTGGAATGATGGTGGTTGTTTCACTTGATTTGGGGAAAGCCTTCTAACCTGACAGGAGAAAGGCTGGTCACATCCTGTATGTATGTATGTATGTATGTATGTATGTATGTATGTATGTATGTATTTATGTATGTATGTATGTATGTATATGTATATGTATATGTATATGTATATATATGGGTCTTTGGTTGTTCGGGTTTTCTCCCACGTAAAATTGGAAGTGTCTTGGTGACGTTTCGACGAAGTCCCATTCGTCATCTTCAGGCTGGTGCTTTCAGCTTCGTGCTTTGAGCAGCAATGTGTGGTCTTAGCTGTTTATTCCTTTTAACTGCCAGTGGGGGTATGAACTGATTGGGTGGGAGCTTGGCTGTGTTCTGATTTGGTGGAGGTGTGTTCTGAATGGTTAGGGGCTTGGCTGTGCTCTGATTGGCTGGGGGAGTGTTCTGTTTGGTTGTGCTCAAGTTAGTCTGAGTTGCAGAGGGGTTTAAGATTTTGGGCTGCCTTGCTATTTTCTGGCTTCGCGTTCGTGGTCGTGTCTCCTCTTCATGGAGGGTGTCAGTTTGCTTCATGTATGGATTGGAGGGGTTTAAAGTGGCTAATGATGCAGCTGTGGTCTGGCTTCTGGTTTGTGGTCGTGCCTCGTCATCGGTGTTGCTTTGGGTTTGTTTTTTGCGTGGATGTGTGGTGGTGACCTCCTGTGTGGTTTTTGTGAGTGTGGGTCTGGTATCATTTTTTGTGTTAGGTAGTCGTTTGTCAATAAGGGCGGGTTTCCAAATGGCTGGTAGGCGGGAGGTATCATCTCGCTTGTTCATGCTGTGTGGGCGTTTTTCTATCTCGATGGCTTCTCTGATTATTCGGTTATTAAAATGTTCACTTTTGGCAATGGTTCTGGTATTTTTAAAGTCAATTTCATGTCCTGTGGCTTTAAGGTGTTGGACCAGGGAAGATGTTGGTTCCTCTTTTTTGACTGAGTTCTTATGTTCTTCAATGCGTGCACTTATTCTTCTGTTGGTTTGTCCGATGTATGTGGTGGGACAGGTGGTGCATGGGATTAAGTATACTCCTTGATTTTTTAATTCAATTTTATCTTTGGGGTTTCTAAGGATGGTGGATATTTTTCTGTTTGTGCAGAATGCTGTTTTGATGTTATGTTTATGGAGGATCTTACTGATTCTGTCTGTGGTGCCTTTTATGTATGGGAGGAGGGCTTTGCCGTTTTCTTGTTCTTTGTCTTGGATTTTAGTGGGAGTCTCTTTTTGGATTAGGTTTGTAATCTTATTTCTATGGAATCCATTGGATGTTAGTACATTGGTGAGAGTGTGTAGTTCGGTTTTTAGGTGTTGTTCGTCAGCTAAGCGTTTTGTTCTGGAGATGAGTGTCTTGGCTACAGAGTTGATCTGTGCAGGGTGGTGGTGTGAGAGAGCATGCAGATAGCGGTTTGTGTGTGTTTTCTTCTGGTAGATGGTGTGTCCTAGGGAGCCATTGGATTTCTTGTAGACTAAGACATCCAGAAAGGGAAGTTGGTTGTTAGCTTCTGTTTCCATGGTGAACTGTATTTTTGGGTGTAGGCTGTTGAGGTGTGTGAGGAAGTTGTCCAGTTTTTCTTTCCCATGTGGCCAGAAGCTAACAACCAACTTCCCTTCCTGGATGTCTTAGTCTACAAGAAATCTAATGGCTCCCTAGGACACACCATCTACCAGAAGAAAACACACACAAACCGCTATCTGCACACTCTCTCACACCACCACCCAGCACAGATCAACTCTGTAGCCAAGACACTCATCTCCAGAACAAAACGCTTAGCTGACGAACAACACCTAAAACCGAACTACACACTCTCACCAATGTACTAACATCCAATGGATTCCATAGAAATAAGATTACAAACCTAATCCAAAAAGAAACCCCCACTAAAATCCAAGACAAAGAACAAGAAAACGGCAAAGCCCTCCTCCCATACATAAAAGGCACCACAGACAGAATCAGTAAGATCCTCCATAAACACAACATCAAAACAGCATTCTGCACAAACAGAAAAATATCCACCATCCTTAGAAACCCCAAAGATAAAATTGAATTAGAAAATCAAGGAGTATACGAAATCCCATGCACCACTTGTCCCACCACATACATCGGACAAACCAACAGAAGAATAAGTGCACGCATTGAAGAACATAAGAACTCAGTCAAAAAAGAGGAACCAACATCTTCCCTGGTCCAACACCTTAAAGCCACAGGACATGAAATTGACTTTAAAAATACCAGAACCATTGCCAAAAGTGAACATTTTAATAACAGAATAATCAGAGAAGCCATCGAGATAGAAAAATGCCCACACAGCATGAACAAGCGAGATGATACCTCCCGCCTACCAGCCATTTGGAAACCCGCCCTTATTGACAAACGACTCCCTAACACAAAAAATGATACCAGACCCACACTCACAAAAACCACACAGGATGTAACCACCACACATCCACGCAAAAAACAAACCCAAAGCCACACCGATGATGAGGCACGACCACAAACCAGAAGCCAGACCACAGCTGCATCATTAGCCACTTTAAACCCCTCCAATCCAAACATGAAGCAAACTGACACCCTCCATGAAGAGGAGGCACAACCACGAACGCGAAACCAAAAAATAGCAAGGCAGCCCAAAATCTTAAACCCCTCTGCAACTCAGACTAACCTGAGCACAACCAAACAGAACACTCCCCCATCCAATCAGAGCACAGCCAACCCCCCATCCAATCAGAGCATGGCCAACCCCCCAGCCAATCAGAGCACAGCCAAGTCCCTAGCCAATCGGAACACACCTCCACCCAATCAGAACACAGCCAAGCTCCCACCCAATCAGTTCATACCCCCACTGGCAGTTAAAAGGAAGAAACAGCTAAGACCACACATTGCTGCTCGAAGCACGAAGCTGAAGACACCAGCCTGAAGATGACGAATGGGACTTCGTCAAAACTTCGCCAGGACACTTCCAATTTTACACGGGAGAAAACCCGAACAACCAAGGACCTACATACGAACACCCGCGAAAACCTCAGAAAACATATATATATATATATATATATATATATATATATATATATATATATACACACACACACACACACACACACACACACACACACACACACACACACACACATACATATGGGAAGGATTCCATGGATGAGAATCCTCAAGGGGAAAACAATTCAAGAATCTTGGGAAATTTTGAAAAATGAGATAATAAAAGCACAGTCTAGCACAATACCAACAAAGAGGAAAAACAACAGCTCTCAAAAGAAACCCAGCATGGCTGCATAAAGAACTCTCTGACAAATTGAAAGATAAAAAGGACAAGTATAGAAAGTGGAAAGAGGGGAACATAACTAAGTCAGAATATCAGCAAATAGCCCGAGCCTGCAAAGATGAAGTGAAGAAAGCCAAGGCTCAAAATGAATTAAGGCTTGCGACCAAAGTCAAAAATAACAAAAAAAGCTTCTTTCAACATGTAAAAAACAAGAAAAAAGTGAAGGAATTGATTGGTCCATTAGTGGGTGGAAGTGGCAAGAAGGTGACAAGCAACAGGGAGAAAGCAGAACTATTTAACTCGTTTTTTGCATCTATCTTTACACAAAGGGAAAAAACAGACCAACTATTAAAAATAGTGCCATAAAAAACAAAATAGAAACACAAGGTAAGATAGCCAAGAAAATGATAAGTGAACACCTGTCCAGCCTAGACGAGTTCAAATCACCAGGACCAGATGGATTACACCCCAGAGTTCTCAAGGAACTGGCAGATGTGATATCGGAGCCACTGAACTATATTTTTCAAAGATCCTGGAACACAGGGGAACTACCAGAGGACTGGAAAAGAGCTGATGTAGTTCCCATCCTCAAAAAAGGAAAAAAAATGGATCCAGGAAATTACAGACCTATCAGCCTGACCTCAATACCTGGGAAGATCCTGGAAAAGATAATCAAACAACGAATCAACGAACACCTAGAGGCAAACAAAGTCATTACTAAAAGCCAACATGGGTTTGTCAAAAATAGATCATGCCAGACAAATCTTATTGCATTCTTTGACCAAGTGACAAAATTAGTGGATCAGAGGAATGCTGTGGACATAATTTACTTGGACTTCAGTAAGGCATTTGATAAAGTAGATCACAACCTACTACTTGATAAGATAGAAAAATGTGGGGTAGACAGAATCACCACCAGATGGATCCGTAGCTGGCTGACCGGCCGTACTCAGCGAGTGGTCCTCAATGGAACTGCATCTATATGGAGGGAAGTGTGTAGTGGGGTGCCCCAGGGCTCTGTTCTGGCCCAGTACTCTTCAACATCTTCATCAACGATTTGGATGAAGGGATAGATGGGGAACTCATCAAATTTGCAGACGACACCAAGCTGGCAGGAATAGCCAACACTCCAAAGACAGGCTTAAGATACAGAAGGATCTGGACAGACATGAACAGTGGGCACTAACTAACAAAATGAAATTCAATGGTGAAAAAAGCAAGGTTCTACATTTAGGCAAGAAAAACCAACTGCACAAGTACAGCATAGGTGGCATCATGCTCAATAGTAGTAACTGTGAGAGGGACCTCGGAGTCCTAGTAGACAATCACCTAAATATGAGCCAGCAGTGTGCTGCAGCTGCCAAAAAGGCCAACACAGTGCTAGGCTGCATTAACAGAGGGATAGAATGAAAATCACGTGAAGTATTAATACCACTCTTCAATGCCTTGGTAAGGCCACACTTGGAATACTGCATCCAGTTTTGGTCACCACGATGTAAAAAAGATGTTGAGACTCTAGAAAGAGTACAGAGACGAGCAACAAAGATGATTCGGGGACTGGAGGCTAAAACATATAAGGAACGGTTGCTAGAATTGGGTATGTCTAGTTTAACGAAGAGAAGGACAAGGGGGACATGATAGCAGTATTCCAATATCTCAGGGGCTGCCATAAAGAAGAGGGAATTAAGCTATTTTCCAAAGCACCTGAAGGCAGGACAAGAAGCAACGGTTGGAAACTAATCAAGGAGAGAAGCAACCTAGAACTAAGGAGAAACTTCCTGACAGTGAGAACAATTAATCAGTGGAACAACCTGCCTCCAGAAGCAATAAATGCTCCAACACTGAAAGTTTTTAAGAAGAGACTAGACAGCCATTTGTCCGAAATGGTGTAGGGTTTCCTGCCTGAGCAGGGGGTTGGACTAGATGACCTCCAAGGTCCCTTCCAACTTTACTACTATTTATTTATTTATATTTGTTTTCTGAGGTTGTCAAAGACCTACATATATACGTATACCTATACCTATACATACATACATGCATACATACATACATACATACATACATATATACATACATATATATATATAATCTGAGGTTTACGCGGGTGTTTGTATGTAGGTCTTTAGTTGTTTTCTCCTGCATCAAATTGGAAGTGTCTTGGCGACATTTCGACAAAGTCCCATTCGTCATCTTCAGGCTGGTGTTTTCGTCTTCTTGTTTCTAGAAGCAATGTGTGATCGTAGTTGTTTCTTCCTTTTAAGTGCTAGTGGGGATATGAATTGATTGGATGGGAGCTTGGCTATGTTCTGATTGGGTGGAGATGTGTTCTGATGGTTAGGGGCTTGGCTGTGCTCTGATTGGATGGGGGGTTGGCTGTGCTCTGATTGGATGGGGGAGTATTCTGTTTGGGTGGGGGCTTTGTTGTGCTCGGGTTAGTCTGAGTTGCAGGGGACTTTAAGATGGTGGGCTGCCTTGCTATTTTTTGGCTTCACATTCATGGTCATGCCTCGTCTTCATGGTGGGTGTCAGTTTGCTTCATGTATGGCTTGGAGGGGTTTAAAGTGGCTAATGATGCAGCTGTGGTCTGGCTTCTGGTTTGTGGTCATGCCTCATCATCGTGATGTGGATTTGGGTTTGCTTTTTGCGTGGACGTGTGATGGTGACATTCTGTGTGGTTTTTGTGAGTGTGGGTCTGGTGTCATTCTTTGTGTTAGGGACTTGTTTGTCAATAAGGGCGAGTTTCCAAATGGCTGGTAAGCGGGAGGTATCATCTTGTTTATTCATGCTGTGTGGGCATTTTTCTATCTCGATGGCTTCTCTGATTATTCTGTTATTAAAGTGTTCACTTTTGGCGATAGTTCTGGTCTTTTTAAAATCAATTTCATGTCCTGTGGCTTTAAGGTGTTGGACCAGGGAAGAAGTCTGTTCCTCTTTTTTGACTGGCCGATGCTTACAAGATTGAGGACATAGTGCTGCATCCAATTTCCATCTCGAACAGACACATGAGACTCTAATTGACCCCCAACACTTCATGGACACCTTCTCGGCATCCAGCCAACAGCAGCTTTACTCTGACAAACAGCTGAGAAGCCTGCCGCCATTGGATACACGTGGACGCTCATTGACAGCTGATCTCCCTCCGGAAGATAGAGGGGGGAGAACCCGCCAGACGGATGACTTGTATATTTCCCAGCAGCATCCCAGTAGACCCCCCACCCCTAAGGTGGAAGGAGAATGAGGGTGGTGATAATAGGGAATCTGGAAGATCCAGTGATGAGATTCCAGATTTTGATACTGTTCACAACAACAAAGAGGGATGCCCAATACGGAGAAGGGGGGGAGGAAATGCGGAATGACAACTTGTTCACATAGCAAAGGGGGGGAAGTATCTTTCCCCCTCACCTCGTAGATGGGCAGAAAAACCATGGACGAAGGGTGTTCTCAGCTGGATCTCTCCCAAGGCGAGCGTAAGAAGCCTGCCCTGGACAGAAGTAGTGATCATCAGCAAACAGAACAACGGAAGATGGTTAACACAGAGAATGTTAGGGGGGATGGGAGCACAAGTGCCCAAGTGCGTAGCGCTCACATAAGCACTACCCGTATGGGCAAGGAAGAGAGCAAGGAGAATACAGAACAGAGAGTAAACATCGATCCACATTTAAAGGGGGTGGGAAAAAGTACCTGGAGCTCTAGTGAGATGGATAATAACATTAAGGGAAAATTAAATGCCCCCAAGACCCGCAGTAGAAAGAAAGATGCAATGGGAGTAAATATCATTGGAAGGGAGGAGGATATAAGGGTGTTGACAAACCTAAGTATTGATAATGAAGGAGCAGGTAAGAAGATCCGGAAGAATGACAGAAGGGAACGCAATACGAATACTAAAGAAACAGCTGAAATACAAATTGACGGGCCAGGGCCGGTGACGCAGTCTAAGAGCCGAGTGCAAATGTCAGCTAAACCTACTTAAATCATCTTTGTTAACTGGATTTTAGCCCTGACGATGTTGGGAGTTCCCAACGAAAGCTTGGTGGTTTTAGTAAAGTATTTTCTTACTTAGATCCTCCTGGTGGTCGCGTATTATCTATATATACCTATATCTATATCTATATTTATATCTATATCTATAATTATTTATATATTTATATTATATATTATATATAATTTATTTTATTAATAAAATTTATATGCCGCCCAATCCCTAGGGACTCAGGACGGCGTACAAAATGAAAACAATATAACAATATAACAATAAAACAATAAATAAGTACATTCATACAGCATGTCCAATCATATCCCACCCACCCACCCACCCCCCCGGGGACATCAACCCCAGGCCTTTAATAGCTTTCTTAAAGGCTGGCAAGGTGGGAGTAGTTCAAATCTCGGGGGGAATTTGATTCCACCAGGTCGGAGCCACCACTGAAAAGGCCCTTCCCTGAGGGCCTCCCAGCCAACATTGTCTGGGCGACGGGACCTGAAGGAGGCCCAATCTGTGGGACCTCATTGGTCTCTGGGAACTATGCGGCAGTATGCGGTCCTGTAAGTAACCTGGTCCTAAGCCATGAAGGGCTTTAACCAACACCTTGAATTGTGTCCGGAAGCCCAGAGGAAGCCAGTGCAGCTCATGGAGGATAGGTGACACGTGGGTGTACCTTGGTGCACCCACAATCGCTCTCGCGGCTGCATTCTGAACCAACTGCAGCCTCCGAACGCTCTTCAAGGGTAGCCCCATGTAGAGCGCATTACAGTAATCCAGTCTTGAGATGACAAGGACATGAGTGACCATGAGTAGAGCCTCCTGGACCAAATAAGGCCGCAACTGGTGCACCAGGTGAACCTGGGCAAAGGTCCCCCTGCCACAGCCGATAGATGTTGTTCCAAATTTAGCTGTGAGTTCCAAATTTAGTTAGTTGCATGCCTGTACTGAGGGAGGTAAATTTACACCCCCCCAGGGCTAATGATGGACCAACAGGATGACCTTTGGGGGGCAAGACCCAGAGCCACTCAGTCTTGTCAGGGTTGAGTCTAAGCCTGTTCACCCCCATCAAGACCCTCACATCTTCCATCACGTCGACTGCTTCACTAAAAGGACACGGGGTGGAGATATACGATTGGGTATCATCCGCATACTGATGATACCTCACCCCATGTCGCCGAATGATCTCACCCAGCAATTTCATGTAGATGTTAAAAAGGAGGGGGGACAGGACCGAGCCCTGAGGCACCCCATAATCGAGGCACCTAGGGGTCAATCTCTGTCTGCCCGCCAACACCGACTGCAACCTGTCAGAGAGGTAGGAGGAGAACCACCGCAATACGGTGCTGTCCACCCCCACCTCTCCGAGACGACGCAGAAGGATACCATGGTTGATGGTATCGAAAGCTGCTGAGAGGTCAAGAAGCACCAGGATTGAGGAATGACCCCTATCCCGGGCTCGCCAGAGGTCATCGGTCAGTGTGACCAAAGCAGTCTCAGTGCTGTAGCCGGGCCTGAAACCAGATTGAAAAGGGTCCAGATAATTCGTTTCATCCAAGGATCGCAAGAGTTGGGACGCCACCACCTTCTCTACAACCTTCCCCACAAAGGGGAGGTTGGAGACAGGACGAAAGTTCTTCAAAACAGCTGGGTCCAGGGAAGGCTTCTTGAGGAGGGGCCTCACCACTGCTTCCTTCAAAGGTTGCGGGAAAGACCCCTCCATCAAGGAGGCGTTGATTATCACCTGGAGCCAGCCTCGTGTCACCTCCCTACTGGTAGAAACCAGCCAGGAGGGGCACGGGTCCAATAAACAGGTGGCGGCATTCATTGCCCTCACGGCCTTGTCCACTTCATCAGGGGTCACAGACTCAAACTCACTCCAGATAATATGACTAAGACCAGCCCCCGGCATTTCGGCTGGCACTGTCCAGTCGGAGTCCAGGTCTCTCTGAATCTGAGCGATTTTGTCCGAGAGAAACTGAACAAACTCCTCAGCTCTCCCCTGCAAGGGTTCCTCCGCCTCCTCCCCTTTAAGAAGGGAGCAGGTCACCCTAAACAAGACGGCCGGGCGAGATTCTGCAGACGCAATAAGTGTGGAAAAGTGAACACGCTTTGCCACCCTTATCACCACTAAATATGTCCTAAGATAGGCTCTTAATAGTGATCGGTCAGATTCAGAGTTACTGGCCCTCCAACATCGCTCTAGACGTCTCTTGTGGCGCTTCATCTCCCGGAGCTCCTCAGTAAACCAAGGCGCCCTCTGGGGACCACTACCACAGAGAGGTCGCAAAGACGCAATTCGATCCAGGGCCCCGGACGCCGCCTCATTCCAGGCCGCAACCAGGGACCCGGATGAGTTGTGGACAAGGGAGTCAGGTATTTCCCCAAGCTCCTCCTGGAACCGATTTGGGTCCATTAGGCACCTGGGGCAGAACCACCTAGTTGGCTCCCTCTCCCTGCGATGGGGGAGTGATGCTCTGAAGTCCAGCCTCAATAGGAAATGATCTGTCCATGTGTTATAGCAGAGGCTGTGTTGCAGCAGTTAGAGCATGTAGCGATGGCCCAGTACTGTCCTAAATTCTGGGCCAGCTACGTAGATGACACATTTGTGGTCATCAAAAGGAGTCAAAAAGCTGACTTTGTGGGCATACTCAACTCAGTATATGTAGATATACAGTTTATGGAGGAGGAAGAACACCAGGGCAGGTTGGCATTTTTGGATGTCTTGATCCACCGCCAACCGGATGGAACCCTGAGGACTAAGGTGTACCGTAAACCCACACATACTGATAGGATCCTTCACCATGACAGCAACCATCCTGTCGTCCACAAGGCCAGCTGTATTAGAACACTCTTTAGGAGAATAGACTCCCACTGCAACATAGCTAGAGCTAGAATGGAGGAAAGGAAACACCTCTTCCACATATGTAGATGCAACGGCTATCCAACACAATTTATTAAGCGTCATAGTATGCTATCCAGACCCCTGAGTAACCCATGGATGGAAGAATTACCATCACAGACAGTCGGTGTTACCCTCCCCTACATCAGTAATGTTTTGGAGGCTACAGCTAGGTTGTTGGTGCCCTACAATGTGAGGGTGGCACACAAACCTAACCAGACATTACAGTCCAAGGTTATGAGACCTAAGGATCCACTCCCTAATACAGAAAAATCAGCGATCGTATATAGGTTCGATTGCAAGGATTGCTCTAGCAACTGTGGGGGAGAAACTTCAAAAAGAATAAAAACTAGGTTCCATGAGCACAGGCTAGCCATAAAAAGAGGGGAACAGTACTCCCAAATCTGGACACACATGGCGGAATCCGGGCATAGGTTTGATTTTGACAACTTACGGTTTATTGCCAGTGATAGTACAAAAGGGGGCCGGCTACTCAAGGAAGCCTGGCTCTCGGACGGAGATTCCATCAACCGACATGTAGACCTGTGCCCGGCACATGGGATACGTGTGATCAACCATCCCAATGGAAACAATCTGGCATTGTACCATGCCCCCCGGAGAGGGAAACCATGGAGGGGATGAGCCCCTTGTTTCAATGATCCAAGAATGTCCAGGAGGGGAACAACCAATAGCCAGAAAACCTCCCAACTATGAGAGTATGCACACGCTCACAACAAGTGAGGAAACCTACCGACATCAAAGGCCTGGCTCCTAATGGGCCAGATGTTTCCCTGTGCCATGCAAGGTGTTTAAGAAGGACAACGCTGCCCATATGCACCCAGATGCAAGACAACCAATGCCTGAGGGCCCCCTCCACCACCTCCATCCCCACCACTACCTCTGCCTCCACCCCCGCCCCCCGTCTCTACCTCAAAAGCACGTATATACCCCCGGAGAATAGGGAGACCACTGAGTGACAAAGAGGTGGTAACTAATAAGCTGGGGGTCTCCCTGTGCCTCCCGAGACATCCGGGAGGAACAACACTGCCCAAGAACATGCAGGGGGGGAGCTGACCGAGGGCCAGAGGACCCCCTTGTCTTGGAGGTATGTATGCGCTCCTGAAGAATAGGGGAATAGACAGACAGCAAAGGAGGGATGACTAACGGGCCGAGGACTCTGCTGGATCCCCCATGTGGGGAAGATGGGAGGAGCCGACTTGAGGGGATGACAAAGCAGACATGCCCGGGAGTCCCTCCCATGTCAGCAGCCCGATTGAGGCAGCGGAGACCACGGGTTGATATCCACAACATCCCAGGAAATGTTGCCAGTAGGAGTGGGGAAAGGGGGAAACCAGGTTTTGGAAGGGATAGCAGCCGTGGCATTGACAATTGTGCTGGTGAGGGGGGGGGGACTGGAGAGCAGGGGCCAAGGCAGGACATTTGGAGTGAAGCTCCACGGTTGGAAGGATGACAACAGGAATGTGAATGATGGACATGGAGGGGGTAAGGAGGGAGAGAGTATATTGAGGTGGAGTGCCCCAGGGAGGGATGTGAGAAGAGAGAGCAGTTTAGGGATGCGGAGCTTGCGTTTGATCAAAAAAGGAAGGGGAGAATCCTCCTAGCATACGATCATACGGGGAGGGGGGAATGGGCAGTAACACACACACAGGCAAGAAAAGTAAAGAAAATGCAGTTAGTGACACGGAAGCTATTACTAAAGTGCAGATTGGTCGGTTAGGACCGGTGACGAGATCTAGGAGCTGGGCGCAAACAGCGTCTCACCTATAAATGAACTCCCCCATCAACTAGAATGTACCCTGAGATGTTGGCAGCTGCCAACGAAAGCTAGGTGTTTTATTGAATTAAACTTTTATAGTTTTGTAATTTTCCTAGTGCTCATGCTTTTTAGCTATTTGAAATATATATGCAGTAAAAAAACACGAACACCAGGATAATATCAAACTAGATATCGTTTAATAAAATGCTGAGCTTTCATCGGCCAGCACTACCGACATCATCAGAGCATAGGAGCAAGTCAATGGGAGTCCCCTTTTTATGATACTGGCTGGTTTTGCACACGTCATCGGTCCATCGAATGTCCTTAATTGTTTTACTCCTAGAAGGCACTCATTGGCTGTTCCCTTGGTATTTTTCAAGGCTGCTATTCCATTATCTACTTTTCTTCCTCCCTCCCCTCGTACATACACTGCTGTCTGCTATCCCACCACTGATTTCTAAAACTGCTGTTCTCCTTTCTCCCTTCTTTTCGCCGATCACTTTCTCCATGTGTATCCAATTGTCTGCTTCCACCCCACTGGTTCTCGGGCTTGCTGCTCTCTCCTCCCCCTTTTTCCTTTTGATCATTTTCCTGCAAGTTGGAAATAGCAAGATCATCCACATTTTCACAATGCCCTTATTGATTTTTTTCCTATATTGTTTTCATTAGCCCCAGATATGGGGATATCAGATAATCTGAGTCAGTATACCTAGATAATCTGAGTCATGTATACCAAGTATACATCAAAGCTTTTCTATCTCAAAAAAATAACATGCATTTTTAGACTTCCTTGATTTTTTTAATGTTAGTAAAATATTTAATAAAAAAGAATTATTCACACACCTCAAAGAATGTTCACTTTTAACTGTTTAAATTGGGAAACTGCAGCACTTTTAATTTTATAGAAAAATACAGAATAGAATTAGGAAGTCATTGTGTATGCTTCATTTTAAAATTAATTTTGAGATCTAAAATAGGTATAAAATTTGAACACAATAAGAGGCATTTACCATTCACCTTATCCATTTAAACAGTTAATCTGTGAACACAATGTAACTGACATTCAAAAGTGATGGACAGGATGAGTAGGAAAGGAAATGATTGAGACCCTATATTCTTGTTTCCACCATTATGCAGTTCTAAAAAATCTGGCGGAATTAGCACAAGCTCACATGAGAAGGGATATAAACTTGATGAATTACTGCTCCTCTAGTCCTATATTTTACACAGAATATGCGGGGAAAAAATGTTATAGAAAGCACTGAGATGGAAGATATCAGCAAGACAGAGACAGGAAAGAGTAATACATAGCAATGTGTGTGGAAATGAAAGTGAGCAAGCTAAATTTTAAAAGCAAGCAAGTCATCTTGCTGACTAGTTTCATTGACTGGATAATGGAAAGATAAGAGTAAGAATGACAGTGATAAAACAGATCACAGAGGTTTTCATATGAAATTGAAGCTGACTCAATGAAAAAGCATCACAGTTAGATAAAAGTCTCACAAGTGGCAGATTGACCAGTTAAGTTGAGAACTGGAAGCAGAGGCTCTAGGATGAAATCCTTTCTTTTAAATGTTATCCTCTAAAGGTCTGCATCAGAGGTCTATTTTCATAGTTCTTAGCCATCATGGTCACAGATCTTGCAAGTTTGAAATTATCAGAATTTATAATCTTTGATAAAATAGATTTTATGGATGTCTTTAAATCAAGATGTTTGAAGTAATGTCTGTTCCTTTATATTCTACAATGTCTATTTATAAGACATAAATATTATTCTTTTAAGTAATTTATGGCTGAACTGTTTTAATGTTATTGCTTATTTTATTTTGAATTTCTGTATTGTGTTTTATCTTTTTATTCTTCCTTTTATTTTTAACAACAATTAGAATTTTTAATTTTAAAGATTTAATGATTCAGAAATGTTTTAAATTTGAAAAATCCATGTATTAGCTAAGAACAGAAAGTCTGCAAAATGTTAATTCAATTAGTTTATATTTGATAGCTGAACTTAAATTCAAAATAGGATAAAATTATTTCTCAAACTTTAAGTACACAACAAGTATTAAAGATTATTGCTTTTGTTGGCAATATGAATATAAAAGTTACAACAGAAATAGGATGATTTTGGATTAATAAATATCAAAGAATGTAACACTGAAAAGTAACATTTCATTAATATTATTGTGATAATTCAGCAATTATTTTATTGCTCTTGCTCTCCCTCCCTCCTTCCCTCCCTCCCTCTTTCTCTGCCTATAAGTAAAAATGGTGGATACTGATCTTCTTTGAATTAAAAAACTACTGAACTCACCTATTTTTAATATACAGATAGTTTTCAAAAATTATCAGCAGTTTCTGAAAACATTGCATGGATCCAGCAGTTCAGAATTGAGAAGGATAGTAATGTGCACCGTTTTTAATAATTGGTAGTCTTTTTCTAAGTACAAGTTCTGCCTTACATATAAACTTGAGTTATTTATAGAATTAGGAATGGAACTCATATATTATTTTTATATTTCAATAATTTAAAAAGAACATAATCTCCACCACCCACCAGATCTATGCACAATCTAGTAATGAAGGTTGCAGAGTTTTTGTTTAATCTCTGCTCTTTTAAAAAATAAATCATTAGCTCCCAGGGAACCCCTAGTGACATCTAAGCTTCTTCTGAGCTTCAACTAAGAAACCCAGATCTAGACAACAGAAAAGAATTCCATTCAAACTAGCATTTTTAATGGCATCATCATAAGAGGAATATCATTATTCTACCTGCTTGATAATTCCAGACTACACCTCTGCTGAGACTTTGCTAATATGTAAATTTGTTTATATTTCATTGATTAAAAGATGGATAACTAATTCTACTGTTTTTTTCATTACTAATGTGTTTTTTCATTGTAATTGTGATTGTGCCTTGCTTTCAAAATAAATGCTTGGGAATGTGTCAGAATTTTGATGCTTTCATTGAACACTTTTCATTTTTACTCTGTCTTTTTTGTACATGTTTATTTCAAGGTCCTTGGAAGAAACTGACAAGGAACATGACAGATTATTTCTATCTTTTCAACAGACTATGGCATAATGGAAGATGTTACTTCATTCATTAAATTAAAATATTATCTTTGCCCATCTTAAACTTGTCAAAAAAAATGAATTTAGAACATTAGAACAGTTTTGAAGAGAATGTATGCAATTCTAAACGTGTTTCATGGTTTAAAAAAAACTGAAGAACTTTTTGTTTCCTTGCATTTCAACAGTGTTTTGTTCACCAGTAATTAAAATTTTGAGTTGGCATTTAGAAATTGCTACTCACCCTTAAAATTTACTTAGCAGTCTTGGGCCACTCAAGATTTTTCAGCCTAATTTTGCTCAGAGTTATTGTAAGAATATAAAAGGCTAATGGAACCAATGGAATACTGTGCAGTTTGGAAAAAGCATGATCACCCAACTATCTTGTAATAGGAAAAAGAAGAAGAAACCACATTAATATTCATGCACTCTATTTCCTAGTTATCTAGCCAATTGACAACAGCTAAAATTGAAGATTAAAAAAGGAAGCCAGTTATAAATCTGTCCTAAAATTAAAATCAAAGCTATTCATTATTAAAATCCTGTAGAATAAAATTCTATTTTGGTTATTTTTTTAACATAAATGCAGCTCCTCATGAATCATACTTTCTAGGGTGGGAACAACATAAACAACCTTCTCAACATTTGCTTACAAAAACAATTTTTGAAGAACATATCATATTCAGAAGAGTCTTTTTTATAGCTATCTTAGTAAATTTCTAATATCATCATTATCATCATCACCCCATATTTTTTCCAAATAACTTAAGGCAATATTCATGAGAGTTACTCTATTTCACTAAATGCCAATGTATCTTAATTATTTTATGTGTAACAGGATGAGAAATTGTGAATATCTCAATATTCTTCGGTGAATAGTTGTAGAGATAAATCTGAATTTCTTAGATAAACTAGCTCTTTGCAAACCATTAGAGATATAGAAAAGTGCAGATATTTCCAGGGAAGGGAATCTCTTTGCTTCATCTCTTGCTGCTACTTTTGGACATTTCATACAACTCATATTTGCAGGATATAAAAGCATCAATATATCACTATATTTAGTCTATATTTAGAAAATAGATTTGGATTTAGAACTAATCAATTTGATTAGTTCTTAAGAGAAAAAAATCTCTTAAGAAATAGCAATGTTAAGATGTTGCAGAAAAGAGGCTTAATGATGCTATCAAAGTATTTTAAAGTAGAAAAATGAAGAAATGTAGAATTTATTCCTTATAATGGAGTGGGGAATAGCATGAGAGAAAAACTGGGGAGAGAAGGTTCACAGAGAAAGAAATGTAGGAACAGAGAGATGTTACATTGTAGCAATAGAGGAAACAGGGCAATAAACTTCAAGCGCTTCCCCCCCCCTCCCCTCCAGGAGTATGACAGAACCCAGGGAGAGAAAAGAATGCACCTTAGGTTTAGAGAGAAATAGGAAAGGCCCTTTAGAATATGGGTTCTGACAAGTAGGTTGTGGTCTACTTTGTTGAATGCCTTACTGAAATCCAAGTATATTACGTCCATAGTAATTTGATGGTCCACTAATTTAATCACTTTGTCAAAAAATGAAATAAGACTTCTTTGGCATGATCTGTTCTTAAATAAATCTGTATTGCCTTCTGGTTATGACGTTACTTGTTTCTAGGTGTTCACTGATCTGTTTTTTGATTATCTTTTCCAGGATCTTCCCAGGTATTGATGTTAGGCTGATTGGTATGTAGTTTCCGGATCTGCTCCCCCCCCCGTTTTTGAAGAGGGAACCACATCAGTTTTCTTCCAGTCCTCTGGTAGTTTCCCAGTGCTCCAGGATCTTTGAAAGATATGGTTCAATGATTCTGGGATAATTTCTGCCAGCTCCTTCAGAACTCTAGGACAGTGTTTCTCAACCTTGTCTATTTGAAGATGTATGGACTTCAACTCCCAGGATTCCCCAGCCACTCATGCTGATTGGGGAATTCTGGGAGTTGAAGTCGACACATCTTCAAGTGAACAAGGTTAAGAAACACTGCTCTAGGATGTAATGCATCAGAGGCTGGTGATTTGAACTCCTCTAGATCAGACAGGTGTTTTCTTGCCATTTTCTTGCTTATTGTGATTTTTATTTATAGTCTGCCTTTTATAGTTATATTTTTGGTAGGTTGGGCTATATTTTCTTTATGTGTAAAAACTGATTCAAAGAATGAGTTAAGCAGTTCTGCTTTCTCTCTACTGCCTACCCCTAGGGTCTTAAATGAGCTCAAATGATTTGCTAATTAATGCCAAAAGTATGCCTTAGTAATTAATGATCAGCAAACAAAACTGTGTTTTTTGCTGGAAGTTTTAAATGTCTATAAAAGGAAAGGAGAAATTAAGAAGGGGAAGTGCTTCAAATATTTTGGGATAATGCTTTAGAATACTAGTACTTGGAAGATTTGCATTGATTATATCACTTAAAAGTACACAAACAAAATGTAGGGACTACATGTAAGCAACCTGAAACTTTCACTGCAATTCCCATGATTCTAATACTTTATAAAGCCCATTTTTTTTACAATTTTAGCCAGATATTCAAACAGATTATACAGATTATACAGTACAAACCAAGTTCTTACAGTTTCAAGCAACCAGATGTACAACTAATGCATTCCTCAGAGTGAAAGTAAGAAATCAAAAATTGAGGTTCTTGGTTAATTTTCTCCTACTGAACACAAATGCCACCATTTTCCATCAGAAATGATTCCCTTAGTCCATTTCCAATTTTCTTGCTAACAAGCAACCTCACCATTGCTTTCTGCAGCTTGCCTTAGTGAAAAAGGAGCATCTCTTCCTCTCTCAAACTCCATTATATTTGTAATTTAGCACTTTCAGCTGAATTCCTGGCTCTTTTTAAACTAATCTAGAAAAATGCTATGCTGTTTCTATTCTGAGAGAGAGTGAGAAACAAAGGAGGCAGAAAAAATGGTGGAGAAAGGAAGGGGATAAAGCAGCACTCTTTCAATTTAATAATCTCAAACCAAAAGGAAGAAAAGGAATAATATATAATGCTTCCAGGTATTGCTGTCATTGTCAAAGGAAGATCTGTTACTCAGAGATAAGGTATCATTCTGGTGATGTCTGCATAGTGCCCTGCCCAGATTATCAGGGAGGGGGCTATCACTGCTATCTACAGGCTGGAAGCAGTAGTAGAGTGACATGGATGTTGTAAAGAAAAAGAAGAGAAATATATAAAGAAGTTATTTACCACCTTCATCACAACAGGTATAAACAATTTTAGTAATATAGCACATCCTTTTAAAATATGATCTCTTCTTCTCATATCCCATCTCTTATCTAGTGCATAAAGAAATCTATAAATCTATTTCATTCCTTTTATAAATATTTTATTAATTTTCTAGTTTTACAATCAAATACTTAATAGACAACATGTTGTCTGGGTCCATTAGTAATTCAGTGGCATATATTAATTTCTTCAATCTAGATCAGGGGTGTCAAACTGCTGGCCTACAGGCCGGATGCATCATTCGGAAGCCGCACCCACCCCATTGCTGGCAATGGCAAAACTCTCCCAATACATTGCACAATATCATGTGATGTCACGAGTTTGACATGTCTGATCTATATCCAATATTACACCATCAAATGTTTCCTCTGTTCTTCTGGTAGTACCTGTTTTTCTACACTAGGAAAATACAATTCTTATTGTTATTAATAAATATACAATTGAATATCAACATCTTTGTTACATTTTTCTCTTAATATCAATATATCAGTTTTAGATAACTTTTCTAACCAAAACATATCTTAATTGCATTTGCACTTAATATCCATATGTTCAATCAGTATCCTGTTTTTGCTTTAAAAAAATAATTTCCCATCAGTGTTCAAAATGTCTCTATTGTTTATAATTTCAAAGCAAGTTATATTTGGGTAACCAAAAGCTTCCCTTATCCCACCTCTTAGCATTTTCCTGTTTCCCTTCTCATACCAAAATCTAATATTCTAATTACAAATCTTACCTTTCTAGTTATAATAGTACTTCTATTTCTAGTAATTATCTATTCTCCACCATATTCAAACATCTAGTATCCCATCTAATGGATCAAAACCTCTATTTTCTTCAGTCTTACTCTAGCTTTCTTCCTTTGCCAACTAACTTTCCAAGTCAATACATTTGAATCATCAAGTAATTTTTCCTCTGTTTTTGTGTATATTGTTTAGAATAAGTAAGACTATTTGGTTAAAGTATTTTTGGAAGAATGAACCCATTGATATTCATTAAACATCCTCCCTCCTTCTCCAATTCCCCACATTTCTCATAACAGCTCTATATTCCATCCAATCAATTCTTCCTTTTCCTCAAATGTGTTCTGAATTCTTGATTGGTAAGATATCTTTTCCATTTTTGATATTATTGCTCCATCTTCTAGTTCTTCAGTTGTCTGAATCTGTCATTTAGTTCCTTCCTTTAGGTTCTCCATCTTTGGATCTGCTTCCTCTAGTTTTCCTTCTATCTTCTGAGTTGCTAGTTCCTTCTTTGTAGTGATGTTCTGACTTTGTAAATTTAGATTAGAAAATTGTTCTTTTATCTCTTTGTTTTATTTCTAGTCTCATCATGAGTTAAAACAATAGTCTCTTGTATTGATTTCAACATGGAGAAAAATTCTTTCTGATCTTCAATCATATTTTCTTGGTGGTATATCAAACTGAAGACTTTGGGGATAGGTGTTAGAGATGGTTTATTACCATTTAAAGCTGAATATGGGACATCCATTTCATATTTTTGTAGGTGGTCTTTATAATAAAAATTGTTCATCAATCAAAGATTTGTAATCCAAAATATTCCATCATCTCAAACAATGGTGTTTCTCCTGCAGAGAAATAGTTCCACAACACAGCTCTGAAAGTCAGTTATATTTATAGTTCAGGCAGGCCAGTTTCAAAATAGTTCATCTCTGCCACACTGATAAGCAGCCCCAAAGTTTTTTTCCCCTTTTCCCAGCTGCAGTCTTCAAAGGTGAAACTTTCCAAGGACAGACAGCAAGAGTCTTATCTAAATCTGGGCTTCAAGCCAAGTTTCCTTTAGGCATTAGTGCCATTTTCCAGCTTTTTAAATCCAAACTTATATTACAAGTTTTCCAACCTGTTTTTTTTAAAGAAAAAGTCTCAAAAATACTTTTAGTCCCCAAATTTTAAAGCCATATACGTGTATTAATTCTAAATTAATCTTGTAGTTTTCTCTGTTTCCCCTAAGTAATTAGTTTGCCGCTTTTCTTTTCCTGAGGGAATGGGGTAGAAATTCCCCTTCCCTCTCTCATCGAGGAGGGTATTTTGGGCAGTTTTTTCCAGGAAGAAGTCTTAGAGTCATAAAGAGAGAATAGGGTCTCACCCAATGTTTTTAGTAGTTTTTATATATTGATTAATTGATCTGTCAGGAAATTTCTTCTTAGTTCTAGGTTGCTTCTCTGCTTAACTGCTTTCCATCCATTGCTTCTTGACCTGCCCTCAGGTGCTTTGCAGAACAGCTTGACTCCCTTTTCTTTGTTGCAACCCCTATTGGAACACTGCTATCATATCACCTCTAATCTTTATTTTCATTAAACTAGACATATTCAATTCCAGCAACTGTTCTTTATATGTTTTAGCCTCCAGTCCCCTGATAATCTTTGTTGCTCTTCTCAGCACTCTTTCTAGATCTCAACATCTGTTTTACATTGTGGTCACCAAAACTGGATGCAATATTCCAAGTGTGACCTTACCAAGGCATTATAAAGTGGTATTAACATTTCACATGATCTTGATTCTATCTCTCTGTTAAATCAGCCTAGAACTGTATTGACTTTTTTGCAGCTGCAGCACACTGCTGGCTCATATTTAAGTGATTGTCCACTAGGACTCCAAGATCCTTCTTACAGTTACTACTATTGAGCGAGGTACTACCTACACCATACTATGCATTTGGTTTTTCTTGCCTAAATGTAGAACCTTACTTTTTTCACTAATGAATTTAATTTTGTTAGATAGTAACCAATGTTCAAGTCTGTCAAGATCCTTGACAGATCCTTCTGTATCTTAAGCCTATCTTCTGAAATTTTGGCTATTCCTGCCAGCTTGGTGTCATTTGCAAATTTGACGAGTTCCCCATCTATCCAATCATTGATGAAGATGTTGAAGAATACTGGGCCTGAATCAGAGCCTTGGGGTTCCCCACTGCATATTTCCCTCCATGTAGATGCAGTTCCATTGAATTGATAGGTCTCATTAATCTATTTTTTTCCTTTTTGAAGATGGGAACTACATCAGCTCTTTTCCAGTCCTATGATAGTTCCCTGGTGCTCCAGAATCTTTGAAAGATATGTCTGCCAATTCCTTCAGAACTTTGGAGTGTAATTCATCTGGTCCTGGTGATTTAAATTTGTTTAGGGTAGAGAAGTGCTCATTTACCATTTTCTTGCCTATTTTAACGTGTTTCTAATCTGCTTTTTACCGTACTGTTTTTGATAACCTATTTACTATTTACCTATTTATTGTTTTTTTTTCCTTTTGTATAAAGACAGATGCAAAAAAACAAGTTAAGTAGTTCTGCTTTCTCCCTGTTGCTTGTCACCTTCTTGCCACTTTCTCCCTCTAATGGATCCATCATTTCCTTGACTTTGTTCTTGTTTTTTCATGTTGAAAGAAGCTTTTTTGTTATTTTTGACTTTTGTCACAAGGCTTAGTTCATTTTTGAGTTAGCTTTCTTCACTTCATCTTTGCAGGCTCAGACTATTTGCTGATATTCTGCTTTAGTTATGTGCCCCTCTTTCCACTTGTTATACTTGTCCTTTTTATCTTTCAATTGATCAGAGAGTCATGCTTTATGCAGCCATGCTGGTTTCTTTTGAGAGCTGTTATTTTTCTTCTTCATTAGTATTGTGCTAGATTGGGCTTTTATAATCTCACTTTTCAAAATTTCCAAGCTTCTTAAGTTATTTTCTCCTTGAAAATTTTCATCCATGGAATCCTTCCCAAGATCTCTCTAAGTTTATTGAAATTAGCTCTCTTAAAATTCAAAACTTTAGTTTGACTATGTTCTATTGCTTGTGCTTACATAATGTTGAATTCCAATATTGCATGATCACTCCCCTTAGATGGAGAAAGCGACAAACAACAGGTAGAAAGCAGAACTACTTAACTTGTTTTTTTGCATCTTTACACAAAAGAAAAAAACAATAAATAAGTAAATAAATAGGTTATCAAAAACAGTACAGTAAAAAATAGATTAGAAACACAAGTTAAAATAGGCAAGAAAATGGTAAGTGAGCATTTCTCTACTCTAAACGAGTTCAAATCACCAGGACAAGATGAATTACACTCCAAGGTTCTGAAGGAACTGGCAGACATATCTTTCAAAGGTTCCTGTAGCTTTAACACCTTCTAGCATTTCATCTCTGTTAGTGAGAATTAAGTCCAATATGGCTGATCCCCTAGTTCCCTTCTCTACTTTTTGGGAGACAAAGTTGTCTGCTAGGTTTTTCAGGAACCTATTCAATCTTCCTCTTGGTGCAGAGTTTGTCTCCCAGTTGATGCCAGGATAGTTAAAGTCCCCTATTATTATTGTGATATGTTTCCTACATACCTTAGTTAACTGCCTAGCAAAAAGTTTATTGGTTGGGTGGCCTATAGTATACACCTATGGAAATGTTATTTCCCCTTTTTTATATGGATCCAAATGCATTCAAGATAATTGTCATCATTGTTGTGCTCTATTTCTGTAGAGATGTAATTAAACAAATATTAAAAATGAACTGCTAATGATACAGAATACAGCAATATGAGCACATTATTCAGCATCCCATATATGTTTGCTTTGCTTTTGATTCAAATTGTTTTAGGGAAAAAAAATAAAGTCTTCTTTCAAGAAATATAATGATATGATGAAAATTTAGGACTGGAAGAAATAAAAGGAAAGAAATGTTCTTTGCTTTAATAACTATTAAAACCACTGTATTATAAATATCCCATTTATGAACAATATTAAATTATTACTTAAAAACCATTTAATGTCAAACAAAAAAGGATAATTGTTTTCTCAAGGAATATATTTTCATTACATTATATCTAATACTAATAATACATTACAGTGAATTAGTGACTGCAAACTATTTTTCTTTCAAGAGAAAACAAATTGTCTTTTTCTTTAATGAAATCTTATTTCTAAAGACAGAAATAAAAACAGCAAAACAGTACCATCCATTTTATAACCAATTTTCTATATTATTTAGTCTGTACCTTTGAGAACTTTTCTGAAATAAAAAGAGTGCCTTAATTCCGTATCTTTTTTGAAAGTTCTTTTAACTTTTGATAATTGTTTGACTCACAAATTCAACCATAAAAAGAGATTGCAACAATGGGGAAGGCAGGAAAAACATAAATGCATGAGGTTGCTATCCCTCTTACATCCAGACTTTGAACAGAAATGCTTAGGAAGATGTCTTTTGTTTAATATAGTAGGCATAGGTTTTCAAATATTAGACCCCAAATACAAAATCTTGGTGGACATATTTTTTTCTGTTTGTCAAATCTAAAAGATAAAAGACAGTAAAGATACTCTCAGATTGAAGCTGGACATATTACTGTTTTGTGCATCCACTTTACAGTTTAGAGCAGGGATGTCAAACAGCCGGCCCACGGGCTGGTTGCATCATGTGGAGGCTGTGCCCACCCCAGCTCCGGCAATGTGAAAAAGGTTGCAATATGTCGCAACACATCACATGATGCGGCAAGTTTGACACCCTTGTTTAATGTATGCAAACATAACAAAATTGTCATTGCTATTCAAGAATGGAAGTTGCGTCAGTTAAAACTAGAGTTTTAAGAAACTGTTAGTGTTTTCTGAGTCAGCAATTACAATGATTCAAATATTGTATGATCTGAAATTCCCTCTGACAGTTCTTTATCCCCTTGCTTCATCTCTCTTTAATGGTCTAACTATACTGCAAAATTTTGATAAACTCTGCTTTTTTTAAAAAAAAAAAAACCTCTTAGATGTTGCTTTTCACTTGCATTGTAATGGGAGAGTGAAGCTGTGATCTTCCCTTTTCACATCTGAAATCACAATTTAGTCAGTATATATTATCCTCAAAATTGAGAGATGAATTTTAATATTTTCCAAGGTGAGAATTCAGCCACAAAATATCTTAGATCAGTGGTTCTCAACCTGTGGGTCGGGACCCCATTTGGGGTCGAACGACCATTTCATGGGGGTCTCCAAACAATGCAGTTTGCCATTTTTTCCCCTTTTCCTTAGCTGTGCTACTCCCTTTTATTCTATTGGCTTTTGAAAGCCAATAGAATAGACTCTCTTGAATAGAGTCTAATTCTATTGCCTTTCAAAAGTCAATAGAAATTGTCCAGGCTGTCTCTGCCCTGCTGAGCCCGCCAAAAGTCCCATTCTGCAAACGGTGCTGCACCAGTTGAGTAGACCTCGACTTACGACCGGTTGAATAGTCCTCGACTTACAACCGGTTGGGGGTCGCGGCATTAAAAAGGTTGAGAACCACTGTCTTAGATATTATTTTGCAGAGGATTAATTTAGTTATTGTTGGAATATTCATGAGCAGGAAGAGTCATGTGGTAACTCAGTCAGCCAATGTGAAGAAAGTGCTACTGAGTCTGTGCAAAAGAGTTTTGAGTTAGGAGCTGGATTTTCCAGTCTCAGGCTTGTCTCTGTATCTCTCTGTAGCTGAAAGAAGGAATGGTGTTTTGCAAACAATGAAAGATTCATTATTAGAGGATTCTGGTATGAGCAGGTCATATTGGGGAGAAGCCATATTGACTGCAAATTATATAGTTAACAGGCTGTGGAGTTCCTCCATTAATAATACTCCATATGCCATTCTATATGGGAGAAAGCCATCACTCGCACATTTGAGAATTTTTGGAAGTACTGCATGGGTACATATTCCAAAAGCAATTAGAAGAAAGGGACAGCAAAAGGCAAGAAAGCTCAGGTTTATGGGCTATGAGCCAGAGTCAAAAGGATATCGCTTTAGTGATCGAAGTAAAAGAATTGTTATTTCAAGGTCTGCTAGTTTTGCAGAACAAAATTGGGACAGAATTAATGCAAATTCTGGGTATGTCTCACTTAATGACGGTGATCTATTTAATGACAATAACTCATCTAATGATAAAAAATGATTATTGAAGATGTCAATGTTCAGAGAGGAGAGGCTGTACAAGACATGAAGCCAGATAGACTTGAGACACAGGAGCAGTTAATACCACATAGGTCAGAGAGATGTAATAAAGGAATTCCACCTGACAGGTATTCTGCCAGCAAGGTAAATGTTTGCAATGTGTGGTATGAGCCAAGAAGTTATAAAGAGGTGTTGGCATTACCAAAAGCTGAACAAGAAAGATGGAAGGAGGCCACGCATAAAGAGGTGAAATCCATGGGAGACCATGAAGTATTTAAATCAGTGATTTTGCCACAGGGAACCAAAGCTGTGGGTTGTAAGTGGGTATATAAGAAAAAGGTATTGCCAAATAATGATATACAGTATAAGGCCAGGTTAGTGGCACAAGGTTTTTCACAATTAAAGAATGTTCACTATGGTGAAGTATTTGCGCCAGCTGTGAAAAGTGAGAGTATAAGATTAGCACTGGCATTGGCAGTGGCATATAAAAATAAAATCTGGCACTTTGATATCACAACTGCATTCCTCAATGCTGAGTTAGAGGAAGACATTTATATGATCCAAGCACCAGGATATGAAATTGCAAAACCTAAAATGGTGTATAAATTAAACAAGGCTATTTATGGGCTGAAGCAGTCAGCCAGAAACTGGAATATCTGTTTAAATACTGTTTTAAAGGGACTTGGATTTAAGAGTTGCAAAGCTGATAATTGTATATATACTGGACAGTTACAAGGAGGGAATTGTTTACTGTTATCATTTGTGGATGATCTTTGCTTCATCGCAAAGGATGCATCACAAGTCAAGGAATTTGCTGATAAAATAGGAAAGAAATTTGAATTAAAGAATTTAGGAGAAATAAAAAATTATCTCAGTGTAGAGATACAGAAAAATGAAAAAGGTGGTTATATTCTCAGTCAAAGGAGAAAAATTGAGCAGTTATTGGAGAAATATAATATGAAAGATAGCAATACTGCTCCCACACCCATGAGTATGGATTTTTATAATAATTTAAGTGCGGACAAAGGTGAAACCTGTGATCAAGAGATATATCACTCAGCAATAGGAAGTTTGTTATATCTGTCACACTGGTCCAGACCACACATAGCTTGCGCAGTAAGCATTTTGAGTCGTTTTACTGCTGCACCTACAAAGTTACATTGGATGGTGTAAAAAGGGTTCTCAGATATTTAAAGGGAATCATAAATTTGGGTCTTCAAATACAGATTACTGAGGAATTGAAATTAAAGTGTTATGTTGATAGTGACTATGCAAATGACATAAACACAAGGAAATCAAATTCTGGGATTATAATATTGTTTGGAGGGACTCTGATTGGATTGAAGTCCAGAAAACAAACAACTGTTGCTATTTCAATAGTGGAAGCAGAATTTATTGCTTTATCTGAATTGTGTTCTAAAGTAACATGGTATGTACAGTTGTTGCAAGATTTAAATATTAATGTAAAAGAATCTGTAAAGGTATTTGAAGACAATGCTGCTTCCATAAAACTGGCAATTGGTGACGGGGTGAAGAACAGAAGTAAACATGTAGACATTAATTATTGTAATGTCAGGGAAGCTGTAAAAGGAAAATTGATTAGTTTACATCATTGTTCTTCTGAGGATGAGTTGGCAGACATGATGACTAAACCATTGGGTAGTGTTCACTATGGAGAGTGTATAAAGTCAATAGGTCTGATGTCTCCTCCTGTCATGAAGGGAGGAGTGTTGGAATATTCATGAGCAGGAAGAGTCATGTGGTAACTCAGTCAGCCAATGTGAAGAAAGTGCTACTGAGTCTGTGCAAAAGGGTATTGAGTTAGGAGCTGGATTTTCTAGTCTCAGGCTTGTCTCTGTATCTCTCTGTAAGAAGTCTTCAATTGAGCTATTTTACTGTAAAAAAAATTTATGGTATTGTAAATATTTTATATGAATATAAAGAAGTTATTTGAATCAGCTAAATGCAGTTAGCTGTGAGAGCTTCTGATTTATTTTTTCATCAATAGAGAAATTAAAATTTTCTAACAGTTATTTTTTTAAAAAAGTGAAACAGCTTTCTTCAGTGATTTAAAGCTAAATGTTGATCATGAGAGCTAAAGAGGTTTAAGTGGCATCATTCAATTAAATGATTCTCAATTGCTATTCATGACATAAAACTATAATGTATTCCTGCTTCATGTATACTGGTTGAAAATCATTTAGGGCTGCATTACCTTCTCTTGGTTCTAGAAATTACCGGAAAGATGTTGGTAATTAATGCATGTGTGTAACAGAAAGAACAAACAGAAGTCAATTTCTGTAGCTTGGCATTAGTTGAAATGAAAAAATAGAGTTGGGTTATCGTAATCAACACTTGTTAAAGCAGGCATGTGATATAATGTCTATGTGATATAATCTCAGTCATGCCGTATTTTTCCTGTATTCCAAGGATTTTTGAGAGGCGAAGAAAAAAATGTGTATGTTCACATCATAGTGAATATTGAAGTTCCTTGGGTATTACAATGTGAGAAGATGAATGAAGAAAAGATTAACAAAGTATAGGCAGATCAATTTAAATGGCATTCTGTTTCCTGTCATTCCATTGATTCTAATGTGGTTCCAACACAATTTATAATTTAGGAAAATACTAAAATGACAAGTGGATATTGTTGTGGTTACCATGGCTTCCAGAAAATATTTCTTGCACAAAAAATATGAAAATAAAAAGGTAAGTATTGTTCTATATGAAATTGCATCATCTGTAGACAATAGCATACATTATAGAAAACAAGGTGGAGAGTCCATTTCAGATGATTTCTTACAATTCTTCCTGAATAGTTTGAGTCTACAGAGTGTGTTTGAATATTAATAGTAATAACAATAACAACAACAACCCTAATCCATCACCTCATCAGACTACAGGAAGATAGTTAGAAGAAAAATCAGAAAATTTACATATTAGTATATGGAAATATCATAATTTTGAAATTTCTGCTGAAATTCCTGTAGTTTCATCTCATGTTAAATAGAACTGTATGAGAACTATGTTGGGGGAAAAAATCAGTTTTGGGATACTGCCACCCATAATAAAGAAATTCTCTAGAAAGGATTGGAGAACTTTTGGACTGAAGAGGAGATTGATATGTGTTTACTTGAATTATGTACTTTTATTCAACTTACAATTCTGCATAATTAAATATGAGGAGACATAGATAAAAAGAATAATGTCTACAGAAAAGGAAGGAGAAGAGAAAGGAACAGGTTTTTTTTATTTCCCGCACAGTAAATATATTATTAACATTTAAGAGATCACTACAAAAATCACGTGCTGTCCCTGTGCAGCTGAAATAAACCATCTACAAAGAGATGGAGGAGAAGTCAGCTTTTAACACCAAGCCGCACATTCAGTATTTTCTTTGATAGTTGGCTTACCTGCTGGCAGATGACATTGACAGTGTGAAAAATTATAGTCAGGAACACTGAAAGTAGCCTACACCAAATTATATGAAGCACCAGTACTATACTAGTACTACTCTTATTGCCAAGATGTGTCAAAACACAGACTGTGTGGGCAATGGTTTTCTACCAGTATGGCATTTTCTAGCAAGACGCTTGCATTCCTCCCACTATTTTCTCATTCATTTATTTTAAACATATCTAGGATGCAGTACTGAATTTTATTTTTATTTGTTAGAATCATGCAAACACAGTTCACAGCATTCATAAAATATAATAAACAATTAATCTCACACTTTAAGACAAATAAAACACACATCTTCTATCTGAAATAGGCACCTGATGATAACTTTGCTACCATTCTCAACCACTTTACTGATTTTATCCTATCTGACAGTGCACGTATTTTAAAAATAAATATTTTTCAAAGGCTCTGTGCATAGAGTTGCTTTAATGTAAGAATTCTGCTATAATTTGCTAATATAAATCCTGTTGTGCCTCTTTGTGTTGAATTAGAGAATCACACTACACCATCCATATACAGACATACACTTCACTCATTTTCTTTTTCTCTTTATGGACTGGAAGACACCTGGGCACTGCAGAGAAAAATATTTCTTCTATGTTATCAAGTCTACCAGTTTCCTTTTTTTACAAGACATGATGTAGGAGATGACCTGACACCTGAGCTGTATTGTAATATTTTTTATTGTAATATTTACAATCTCTTAACAAAAGAAATAGGGATAGCACTTTAAGGACTTTCCATAAAAGTGGTCACAAATCTGTAAATCTCCTAGCTGCTATTTAGGATGGTTGCTAAAATAAGTGATTGCAATAATATTAATAAATTATTTAATTATTTATTTATAAATGAATAATTGAAAAATCTGAGAACAAGGAAAGAACACACAAATCTGTATTTGGCATACAAAAACACATCTATATTCCATTGCAAGTGATAGCAATTTTTGTCATAGAATAATATTATCTTTCTGTGTATTCATACAAATCAATTTCAAGAAAAGAAATGTACATTGTGGAAAAGAGAACACATACATTTGCAGGATATTGTGGAAAATGTGCCCCAAAGTATTAATAAAGGAATTGTTTTAGTTTGCTACTCAGTGTGGTCACTTGTTCCACATGATTGTAAAGTAAGTATCTGAGATTTGTCTGTTTACTATGAATTGACATTTGGATTGTGTGTAAAAATTGAGCAAGTTATCCTCTAATATTATTTAGAAGTAATAGGTGTTGCTTGTGCAACAAACAAAATAATAGTTGATGTTTTAATATATACATATACACACACATATATATATATATGCACAAACATTTTTCCTTACAGCTCAGTGCCAACACTCTGTCATTCATATATTCATGTACATATACTTTTTTGAAGCCTAAATTTGATATGTGGGGCAAAAAGGTAGATATATATTTTGAAGACAATCTCTTGTTCCTTTATGGCAACTTCTTTTTCAGAAGATATATGGCTTCTTCTTGCCTCTTTCTTGTCATTGAAAACTTCATTTTTAGCATAAATTGAAAATGTAAGATAACATGTTTGAAAGGCAAGAACCAAACCAAAATCTTATTAATAATGAACAATGCAAACATTTTTATTTTAAATTATCTTAAATCAGGATATTTAAAAACTTTTTTTAGATCTAGGGTTCCCTTGGGTCTTTGGTTGGAATGCCATGGGGTACTTTTCAAATTAAGAAAGAGAAAACCTGCTTATTTATTTATTTATTTTACAGGCCCTCTGTGGGAGAATCAAGAGATAGAAGAAGAAATAACAGAAAGTATAACTTCCATGAATTTGTGTATTGAATTTTCCTAAAAGAATCTTGGCAATGACATGTTCCATCAAGGCATCCTCAGAAACTCAAATTCATTTACTTAAGTTGAAGAAGAAAGGATTAAAAATGTCAATTTCTCTACTTTAAAAAGAAAAAAGGAAAAATGGATATCTAAATAAAAATGTATAATACAGAACAAAACAATAATTGTAGTCACTACTTTAAGGTATGTTTATATTTATTGTCTCAATGAAAAAGTGATTGAATCATTAAACAAATTTAGTGTGTATACTGTATAAAATTGCCCATTTACTATGTATCAGAATTGCAAACAAAAATTAAAACCAAATATAATTAAAGAAAAATCAGTTGAACCAATAAAGCAGTGGTTCTCAACCTTTTTAATGCTGCGACCCTCAACTGGTCATAAGTCGAGGACTATTCAACTGGTCGTAAGTCGAGGACTACTCAAGTGGTGCAGCACCGTTTGCAGAATGGGACTTTTGGTGGGCTCAGCAGGGCAGAGACAGCCTGGACAATTCCTATTGGCTTTTGAAAGCTAATAGAATTAGATTCTATTCAAGAGAGTCTAATTCTATTGGCTTTCAAAAGCCAATAGAATAAAAGGGAGTAGCACAGCTAAGGAAAAGGGGGAAAAAATGGTGGACTGCGTTGTTTGGCGACCCCCGTGAAATGGCCGTTCGACCCCAAATGGGGTCCCGACCCACAGGTTGAGAACCACTGGAATAAAGCAATAAAAATGTACTTTCATCAATCACAAACTGGTTCCATCAATGTACTGGGGGGGGGGAGACCAGGTCTTCACTGCTTCCTGGATGCCAAAAACCATCTACATCTCTGCGAGGAGGCTATTTCATATGATAGGCACTATGACAGAGAAAGCATACATCCATGGCCATACTAGGCAATGCTATTTCAGCAGGGACACTCAAAGTATTGTACCTGTTCCTGTGGGATAAGCAGAAACCATGGGAGATAGTTTTACAAGCAAGCAGGTATAGAGAAAAAGGTGAATTTGATGTAAATATGAGGAACCATTAACAAGGCAAAAGGGACTGAAACAATTAATGTTTTAATTAATGGTTTAATTGGTGTTACTGACACTGAGTCCCATGCCCATAGTGCTTCATAAAGATAGTAAAGCAGTCTTTATATTAAGATTAATATGAACCAAATCTGCAAAGTATTGTAAATTATTTTTTTATAAAAAAGCAAGTAATAAAAAGCACAAACATGAAACAGTATACCAATATAATATTGAAATGATTAAGTCTCACATCTTTGGAAACAATAAATCACACAAAATGTAATTAAACCTTTGAGTCTTGAATACATTTTGAAGAACAGACATAAAACAAAAATCAAGTGGCATTTTTAAAGCTTTTGATCTCAGTCTATTGAATACAGTTTAAATTGCGATAGTGCAATTTAATTTAAAATGTTCAGTGATTATAAACTTGATTTCCTGAGATCAATTCAGTGATATAGTGTATCCATCGTTGGGAAGGAAAAATCAAACTTCTTCAAATTTCTTTAAAGAAAACTAAAAACACAGCATTTTAAAAACATTTACAACAGAAATGGAAATACATTCCAATTTTCTTAAATGCAAGCTTCTGAGCCAAATTCATTGACTTAATGCAAAGAACAAATAATTCAGTTGAAAAACAAAAGCTGAAGAAACAACATTTTGAAGCGTAGTACGTGGTGAGCCAGACCAAGTCTATTGAATGAATATTTCTGAATCTAGAGAAAGAATGAGGCACTCTTTCCCAGAGTGTCTCCTGTCCAGTGCTGAAACTAGAATTTGACAAAAAGCAAAATGCAAAAGCTACTTCTTTAGAATCCAATAAAATCAAATGCTAGACTACTGTTAGAAAATACCAAATTGTTTTCCATGTTACAAATATCCCAGGAACATCAACTCTACTACATTCCTATGTGACATCAGCAAAAAGACAAACCTTACTTAGCAGACCTTCTGTTATATCACTTATAAACACATTGAACAGAACAGGACTTAGGATTGAGCCTTTTGGTATGGTCTTTGGGACACCTAGAACTGAGCTTGTGACTGGTCTTTATTCACACAGTATTCCATTAACAATCACATATGGGGATCTATCCCTGAGCTATCTTCCTATCCAATGATTAAGCCCTAGACTGTACAACTATACAAGAAATATCTTCCCATGTTTCTCACACAGATGAATATGTACCCATATAATGCATGTCACATAAATCATAGCATTTAAATTTAAAAAGGGAATTTATGTAACATTCATTTTAGCTAATATATAGTGCATTTAGAAAGTATTCACTTTTGTCAATTTTGTTATGTTGTAGCTTGATTCTACAGTTGTTGAAATTCATTTTTTTCTCATTAATCTATACTCAGTACCCCATAATGACAAAATGAAAATAGTCTGTAAATGTCTGTACATTTATTAAAAAGAAAAAAAAACTGAAATATCACATTGGCATAAGTACTCACATCCTTCCCTCTAGTACTTTGGCAATAATAACAGCCTCAAAACTTTTGGAGTATGATGCAACAAGCTTTGCACACCTGGATCAGTGGATTTTCTGCCATTCTTCCTTGCAAATTCTCTCAGGCTCAGTCAGGTTGGATGATGAACCTCAGTAGACAGCCATTTTCAGGTCCCTCCAAAATGTTCAGTAGGGTTCAAGTCTGGCTAGGCCACTCTAGGACATTCACAGAGTTGTCCCTAAACCATTCCTGTGTTGTCTTGCCTGTGTTCTTAGGATCATTGTCATGTTGGAAAGTGAACCTTCAGCCCAGTCTGAAGTCCTGAGCATTGTGAAACAGGCTTTCATTGAAGATATTCCTGTACTTTGCTTCATTCAACTTTCCTTCAACCCTGAGCAGTCTCCCAGTCCCTGCTGCTGAAAAACACCCCCACAGCATAATCCTGCCACCACCATGCTTCATTGTTGGGGATGATATTGGGCAGATGATGAGCAGTGGCTGGTTTCCTCAGACATAATATTTAGGATTGAGACCACATAGTTCAATCTTGGTTTCATCAGACCAGAGAATCTTGTTCCTCACAGTCTGAGAATCCCTCATGTGCCTTTTGCAAATTCCAAGTGGGTTTGCACTGAGGAGAAGCTTCTATTTAACTACTGTTCCATAAAGCCCAGATTGGTAGAGGGCAGCAGTAATGTCCCTTCTCCACACAGGATCTCTAGAGCTCAGTCAGAGTGACCATCAGGTTCTTGATCACCTCTCTTACTAAAGCCTTCTGTCCCAATTGCTCAGTTTGGCCAGGCAACCAATTCTTGGCAGACTCCTGGTTCTGCCAAACTTCTTCCACTTGAGAGTTCTGGAGGTCACTGTGCTCTTAGGAACCTTCAGTGCAGCAGAAATTTTATTGTGGCCTTCCCCAGATCTGTTTCTTGCAGTAATCCTGTCTCTGAGCTATGCAGGCTTCATGGCTTTTGCTCTGCTACAGTATGCATTTTCAGTTGAGAGGCCTTCTATAGAGAGATGTGTGCCTTTCTAAAAATATCCAATCAATTTAATTTACCATAGGTTGACTTCAATCAAGGTGTAGAAACATGTCAGCAATGATCAAGAGAAACAGGAAGCACCTGAGCTAAATTCCAGCTAAATTAATAAATTTACAGACATTTCTAAATTTCTATTTTCCCTTTGTCATTATGGGATACTGAGTGTAGATTAATTAAAAAATGAATTTCAACAACTGTATAATTAGGCTGCAGTGTAACAAAATTGACAAAAGTGAAAAGGGTCTGAATACTTTCTGAATGCAATATAGGCAGTCATTTGAGTTTATAAAAAATCAAGATTTAAACTCCCAAAAGTTGGCAAATATCTCCCTGAAATTACAGCATTCAGTCATGCTATCTGAACACAGGCTCAATTATAGGATCAATAATTACACTCTTCCAGTTATCAGGCATAGAAGCATTTGCCCTTCAAGTTGAGAAAAGGTCTCCATATCACATATTCTAGGCATTACGTACATTTTGACATAATTGTCTAAATGATGCATATGATGTCATTTGTGAAATGAAAATGTGATATACATGATGTCATTGTGGCTTCAACCAGATACCTATTCTTTATACTATACTGGGCTGAAATCCAATAAGAAAAAAATGTACATTTTTAGGGTTTTCCAATCAGTAAATTTCTTTTTTAAAACCTTAAGGGAAAATGCTATTCATTTATGCTGATGCTCACAAAAGCAATAATGAGGAACTAAAACATAAAGACCATGATCCTTCATTAATAACAGATCTGCTGAGTCATTGTGGGTTTTGGCATTATATCTGTAGTAGTCATTAGTAAGGTCTCAAAAGGACAAGAATATCTTAATGCACCATTAGCACAAGAAGTGTGGTGCATGACATAGTATCTGAAGTATAGTCCTTTATTTATATAACAATGCAGTGACCTTGCTAGTTTCATTACCTGCTGTATAAAAAGTCACAAAGTCGTAAAATACTAATATTTGTTTGCTTAAAGTATTCCTTTATTGAACAATATACCCAAATGACTCTGAAATTTTCTTGAATACATAAAATATATTATACAGTGTAATTGTTGCCTTTCAGTTTTCATCATCTTAAAATCTGACACAAAAGAACTTACATTGTTTTTTATTCATGAGAGTTATATTCAGCATGCCTTTATTATTTCTCCTTGATAACTTTTATCTTTACATTCTTGTTCACATATCCATTTCACTAGATTATTTCCAATAAGGCATATAATTTTTATTTATTTATTACACCACAGGGCCATATTGCCAGGTCCATTATAATGATATTAAGGATAATTACAAATAAATTTGCAGATATCATCATGAATATTTGTTTGGAAGCACTCTGAACAGATTTAAAACAAAGATATGAAGCTAATTAGAAAATAAAATGATAACTTCATCCCCTCCCCCCCCCAAAAAAATCAGTACAGCAAAATGAAAAGAAGATAGTTGATGTTTCATGTTCGTAAATGTATTGTTGCTGGGTTGGGAAGGACTCGACAGGTTGATAAAAATGCCAAATGCAGTCTAAACAACTGTCTGACTATGTGACCAACCAGGCAATCTCTTCTTTGCCTCAGAAAGAACAAATTTTCCACCTAAAGAAGTAGAAGAACTGAAAAAAAAAATAACTGAGCATCTAGAACAATACAAAATAAGGTTCCCTGCATTAAAGCTTATTCCAAAGAAACAGCTAGTATAAGCATTAAAAGATGCCAGTGCTGCAGTATCAAATATAAGCACCAGCTCACTGCAAGAAACAAACCAACTAACGTAAAACACAGCTGCAGTTATAACTGAATGCCTGGGATGCAAAATCAATAAAGAAGAAAAAAAAATCAAATAGTGCATCGCCAAAATGGAAGATCAGACTGGAAAATAAGATGAGCAAGCTGAAATCAGATGCAAATAAGCTAGAAAGAAAGAAGAAGCTGAAGAACAATAAGACCAAAGACTATCTAACCAAGAAATACTACTTAGAAACAAGGAGGATCAAGAAAGCACTAGAAATAATAAAGCTGCAAATAACAGCTATAATCAAGAAGATTAGAAGATATGAAAGGTCAAATCGCAAATTATAGGCAGAATCTTCAGTTTCAATCCAATCAGAAAATTTCTACTAATCCATCAATGAAAAGACTGAACCAGTTAGCACCTGATAAGGAAGAAACAGTGCAATTCTGGGTGAGATATGGGTAACCCCCAAACTATAACAAAACCAAGCTTGGTTAAAGGAGGTGCATAAGAATAAAAAAAGAAGGTGAAAGAACTTGTAATAATAGCAGAAATGGTGAAGAAAAAGGCAAGAAAGATCAGGAATTGGTTAGCACTGGGGAAGATGAACTGCATGGATTTGCAATTGAAATATCTGACTGGTCTGCTTGTTGCCAAGAAGTTTAAAAACATACTGCAAGGAGCTAAATATGCTAACATCTGACAAGATTTATCTGATAATGAAAAATCCAGCAAAAGGGGCAGGCCAATTACCTGCTTATCAAAATTTTCAAATTGCTATTTGGTGTGGTAGTTAATGCAGTCCAAAAACATCTAGTTGACAACAATCTCTTTCCACCTGAGCAGAAAGGAAACCCACCCACCTCCAAATAGGAGAAGAACAAAAGATCAACTCCTAATTGACAGGTTGACTCTGGAAAACTGAAAAAGAAGGTAGAATGTAGCATGGATTGTTTACAAGAAATCATTTGATTCCCTGCCACATGATCAAGTGCTCAGAAATAACAGAAGTCAACAGAAACACCAGAAACCTTGTGAAAGATCGATGGCACAATGAAAGACATTGTTGCTAATCAATGGTGATAAACTGGGGTAGGTTAATATCAATAAGAGAGGAAACTCGCTTTCACCACTACTCTTTGTGATTGCACTGATTTCTCTGTCAACAGTACTGAATAAGGCCATGTTTATCAAATATCAAAAAAATCTGCCAGACTATCCCATTTCCTTTGCATGGATAATTTGAAGTTATATAGAAAAATACCATCTGAAATACAATCACTGTCCCACACTGTTCATATATACAGCCAAGATGTTGCAATGGAGTTTGGACTGGACAAATGTGTGGTGCTTACCATCAAATGAAGAAAGATAGTGAACACTGAGAAAATCAAAATGTTCTAAGGAAATAACATCGAGTGTCTGGATAAAGACAATAACTATAGATAATGAGCATCCTTCAAGTTGACAACATCAAGCACACTGAAATCAAGAAAAAAGTTAGAAGTGAATAGAACAAGAGAGTGAAGAAGATCTTAAAGTCCAAGTTCAGTGGAGGAAATATTATTAAGGCAATTAACACCTGGGCAATTCCAGTCATTAGATGTACAATTGGAGTAGTTGACTGGACTCAAGCAGAACTGAAAGTCCTGGATAAGAAGACTAGAACAATAGTGACAATGAATCATGCCCATCCTTAGATTGATGTTGACAGATTCTACTTATCAAGAAAATGGGTGGGCATGGAATGTTACAAATACATCAGATGGTTAATGAAGAAAAACAAGCATTCAAACAATATTTGAAGAACAATAAAGATGCATTGAAGTTAGTATACCAGGAAGGCATACTTAGTACTGGAAAAACCATACTGGCCTACAAGAAAAAAAACAGAAAAGAGACATGGGAAGGCAAAGCATTATATAGCCAGTACATAACAAGACCTGGTGATGGCTAAGAGGAGGAAAGTTGAAGAAAGAGGCAGAGGGACTATTTCTGGCCACATGAGACCAAGCCTTAAGAATAAATGCATATAAAATCAGAATTGAGAAGATGGCAACAGACAGAAAGTGACGCCTCTGTAAAGAAGCTGAAGAAAGTGGACCAACATTAGATGCTGCAAGATTATTGCACATATTGACTACAAACAACAGCATGACAAAGTAGCAACAATGGTGCATTTGAAGAGCTGCAAGAAATATTATTTTCCTGTGAGCAAGAACTAGTGGGATCATAAAATAGAGCAAATCATAGAAAATGAACAAGCTAAAATGCTCTGGGACTTTAGAATTTGTTGTGTAGTGGGAACAGCGAGACATTGAAGACACGGAGTTGAATCAACAACTCTTTATTAGGTTCTCACAGAAGCAATCTCTAGCAGCTGCTTGACTTATATTTATACGGACTGCTACTAGGTAGCGGCCAATCAGTTTAAAGTACTTATTCTCACCTAAAACACAAGGCTTGAAGTTATACAGACAAACAGTCTATGATTCAAATACAGCAATCAGTTAGTCATTCTTTATAACATTGAATTGAATTGCTTAATACATAATACTCCTTCCCCCTAAATCAATACATATCAATAACAACAACAACAACAACAACAACAACAACAACAACAACAACTATATTACGGTCATAGACCAGCAATAAATGTTACATTTTACAATATATTAAAAAAATAGTACCAACATTAATAGTAAATAATAACATCCTATTAAGAAAATACATGTTCTCAGAATGTTAGTCACTCCCTAGTTTATGTGAGTGAAAAGCTGCTAAGTATGTGAGTAAATATAATGTTCCAAACAACACAGTATTTTGCCACTGCATGCTTGATAGAAGGGTTTGAGTCCTGGAGGAGAAAGCCTACATAAAAATTTTCTGCCCTCCCTGGCAATCTCTCTAATAAGGGGAAAATATATGCTGACCTATAAACTTGGTATAGCTCACAGTACAATAGAACATGTGAGATATCTTCATCTTCTCCTTTACCACATATACATACCCATTCTAGCATTGGTATTCTCTTATACCTGCCCTGGAGGAGTGCTGAGGGAAGAATGTTAAATCTGACTCTGAAGAAAGCTATTCTTTGTTTTGGGAAGGTCAGATCATTCAGATATTTTGTTGATTCCCACACCCTGTTTATTCTACCCCTACTGTGGCAAGGCAGCCTATTTAGTTCTTCTTGGAACTCCATGTCCTTCATTCTATTGAATACTTTTATGTCTTGGGGTTTGCGGCATTGAAGCGACACACACTCACGATGTAACCAAGTTCTTCTTTATTTATTCCAGATTACCACTCAGTAACTAACAGGCTTGCAGGCCTTTTATAGCAGTGATTCTCAACCTTTCTAATGCTGTGACCCCATAATACAGTTCCCCATGTTGTGGTGACCCCCAACCACTTATACATCACCAGGTGCCAGGGGCGTGGCCAAAGAAAAGGGGGAAAAAATGGCGGACCGCCTTGTTTGGTGACCCCCGTGAAATGGTCGTTCGACCCCAAATGGGGTCCCGACCCACAGATTGAGAACCACTGTTTTATAGTTTTCCAAACAGCCTATCATAATTCTCCTTTGCGCCTTGCGCCGGCACACAAGGCTGGCACCAACCAGTCTGGTCCCGGGCAGCTTTTGGGTTGCCTGGGACCATTTGCAACACTTCTGGGCCTGCTGAGCTACCTCATCAGGCCAAGACACAACACCCCTCCCCTGTAGATTAAACACACAATTACATTTGGTTCAAAACAAAAAAAAAATCCCTGCCCAACACACAAGCAGAATATTAATAAGGTTAGCTTAAACAACCTCTCTTCAAAATTATAATTAGTGTGCTCATGCTTTACCAAGTGTAGATCCCCATCACCTCGTCAGAGACCAGCAAGTTTCCTTTGTGATGACAGAAACTTCACATAGTCTCCCAGATGCTTGGGAAGGGCCTTAGCCCTTTGAGATCTACACAAGGTCAGGGAGGGTGCCTGGCCTGTCAGCTCACCTGCCCAGCTAGGCAGACCAGGACTTGTTCTTAAGGGTGCCTGGCCTACTGGCCCGTCTGGTGGGCTCAATAGACCAGGACTTTGATGCTCATAATTTACAGGACACCCCTGTTGTGGCAGGCTGGCTGAGTCTTCTTGACTCCATCCAGGTTCCCTTGGAGAGGAAAAAATCCCCAAACCCAATGGTGGAGCGGAGGTCTCTCCATCCACCATGCACTGCTCCTGGGAACTAAGTCCCTTGAGCCCACAACAGGACTCGGATGTGACCTGCATTGCAGCAGTGCCCCAATAGTTCCAGTCCCCGTGTAGGTGGCCAAGATGCCAGAGTCAGGAGCCACCTCTATGGCAAACCTCTTCTCAGAAGAATTCCTGTTTGGCGCTCTTGCGGATACACAGGCAACCCCCCAAGATGACTTCCTAGTTGGAGCAATTGCTGATGCACAGGACTCTCTGTTCAGCATAATAGCTGAATCATGAGGATGCTTTTGGGTCCTCCACTGAGGAATCACTAGCAACCTGCAGCAATTCCCAGGAACAGTAAGGCTGGTTCTCAGGATTTTGACCTGAAGTGTGACCGTATTCCTAGGTCCCAAGATTTTGACTTGAAGTGTGACCATGTTCCTGGGCCCCCTCCCTGCTGAGAGCAGAGTCAGGAAACATCGGGGGAAGTTGGTCGATGTGGTGCCGAAGGACACGGCCATCTCCCAAGGTCACTTCATATGATAGCAGCCCTGAGATCTTACAGATGACAGCAGGGACCCAGAGATGTCCAAGACCATAGTTTCTTGCCCAGACCGGATCTCCCACCTGAAGTCTCCTAGGTGCCCATGGCTGTGACACCTGTGAAGCTACCCGGTCTGGCTGCAGTCTGTCCAACTTCATGATGAGGCGGCGACCCCAGTGGAGTTCAGCTGGGCTCTTTCCAGTGGCAGTGCATGGTGTGGTGCAGTGTGCAAGAAGGAAATCTGCTAACCTGTGATGCCAGCTACCGTGTGTGATTCTTTTGAGTGCATCTTTGGTGATGTGCACCATCCGTTCAGCTTGTCTGTTGGTGGAAGGCTGGAAAGGAGCTGTCATTGTGTGCCGGATCAAGTTGGCCTGAAGGAAAACCTGGAACTCAAAAGAAGTAAATTCAGGACCGTTGTCAGAAACAAGGACATCAGAGAGACCATGAGTAGCAAAGATTCCTCTCAACACCTGGATGGTCCTGGCAGTAGTAGCGGAGGAGACAGGTACAACCTCTAGCCATTTGGAATGGTTATCCACCAGGATAAGGAAGAATTGCCCCTGAAAGGGCCCAGCATAATCTAAATGTACCCTTGACCAAGGGGTTTATCTCTCCTCCCACTTGTGTACAGGGGCCTGAGGCATTTCAGGCCATGATTGTTGGCACACTTGGCACCTGTGCACCTGAGCCTCGATGGCTTTGTCAAGCCCCGGCCACTACAGATGACTGTGTGTAAGCGCTTTTATGCTTTCATGATGTCCCTCATGCAGAGATGACAAGACTCTAGACCTCATAACTACTCTACTATCCCATAACAGGCACCACTTAAATGTAGACAGTTCATGCCTTCTTTGCCAGAAGCTTTGAAACGCAGCATCTGGACACGTGTCAGGCCATTTTGACAAGACCCATGTGAGTGTGTGATCAGTGGCAGTTTCTGCAGCCACATCCCTAGCATTAAGGGGAGATTCAGGCAACTCCTGAATTGAAAGAATATTGATAGCATCAGCCTCTATTTGTTTGAGAGGTAATCTGCTGAGGCTGTCTGCATGACCCATCTCTTTTCCTGGTTTGTGTATGAGTGTATAATCATATGCTGACAGAAAAATTGACCATCTCAGCATACATGGGGAAATAATGTGTGGTGTCTGTTTGTTGGTAGTAAACAACTCCAGCAAAGGTTTATGGTCTGTGTAGACTGTGAAATGGCAGCCATATAAGAAATCATGGAATTTCTTTATGCCAGCCACTATGGCCAAGGCTTCTCTGTCAATCTGGGCATAATTCCGCTCTGCAGATGTCAGAGTCCTTAAATAGTAGGCCATAGGGACTTGTGTCCCATCAGCCTTCAGGTGCCTCAGTACTGCTCCCACTCCATGTGATGCATACAGGCAGTTCCTCATTGAAATGCACTAAAACAGCATTTGAAGAAGCCTTAACCTCATTGAAATTCCTATCATGGATTTAGTCCACTGCCATGGAGCCTGCTTGTCTAAGAGCCTGTGTAATGGCTCTGCCACTGCAGCCTTATGTGGGAGAAATGCATAATAAAAAATTTAAAAGTCCCAAGAAAGCTTGCAACTCATTCTTAATGTAGGCCTTCGGGCCTGCTGGATGGCTTGAAGCTTAGATTCTGCAGGGTGGATGCCTTGAGCATCAATCCTGAAACCTAAGAAATCAGTGGAAACGACTCCTATTTTGCATTTGTCTTGCTTTAATTTAAGGCCTGCTTGGCAGAACCGCAACAAGACAGATTCTGAGATGACTCCTCAGCAATGAGGACATCATCAAAATAGGGACAGACCCCAGGAATACCACGAAGTGTGGGTTCCATGACACTTTGAAATATGCCAGGGGCTACATTAACCCCAAACTGCAGTCTTTTGACCTTAAAGGCCCCTCTATGAGTTACAATTGCCTCATCAACAGGTAGCTGTTGATAGGCCTGTGCCAAATCAAGTTTTGCAAAAAGGTGCCCCCCCCTTGAGGGATGCCAGAATGTGGCTTACCACAGGCACTGGATAAGCATGCTGTTGCAATGCTTTATTCAGAGTACACTTATAGTCTGCACATATGCGGACTTCTCCATTAGCCTTTAAAGATGTGACAATGGGGGTTTCCCATGGACTAGAGTCCACAGGTTCTAAGATGCCCTGCTGGAGCAGCTTGTCCAGCTCTGCATCTATCTTGCTTTTGAGGGCAAAGGGCACCCTTCTAGGCTTGATTCTAATGGGCTTGATAGTTGGGTCTAAACATAATGCTATGGGAGGCCCCTTGTAGGAACCAAGCTCTGAGCTAAACACATCACCAAACTCCTTGCATACTTCTGCAAGGCCCAACGTTTGCATGCTGTGCAGCCCAGTCAGTTGAATTCCAAGAGCTTCAAACCAGTTGAGTCCAATAAGACTTGTGCGTTCACTTCCAACTTCCACCACATCTAGGAAGCCTTCAAAAGATCTACACTGCACTTTGAGCATAGCCTCCCCCTTCACTTTGGGATTCTGGAAGTCAGTGACGATTAAATTCAATGGCCTGAGTTTGACTCGAAGGCCACTACTACTACAAATCCTTTTGAATGTGTCAAGTGAAATGATGGATAGAGCGGATCCGGTGTCCAATTCCATCAATAAGGGAACCTCTTGTAACTTCACGTCAATGCAAAGTTTTTTCTTAAGAGGCTTGTGTGTCCCTGTCCTCAGAATACTCCTGCACAATGCGCAGAAACCCATCCTGTGTTGGCTAAGGACCATGGTACCTTTCTGAAGCAATTCTTCCCAAGGTTGGACCTTCTGGCAACCCAAACAGATGGAGGCAATGTGGCCTTGCCTTCCACATGCCCTGCAGATGGCGGAGTGGAATCTGCAGTCAGCTCACTTGTGGCATCCCCCACACCCAAGAAACGGAGGAAATTCTGGGGCCTTGTCTGGACGCCCCTTCAGCCAACTTTCTGCTGGCTGGTGAGGTCTGTCCACCTCCTCTTCAGGATCTGCTTCTGAATCTTCTTGAGCATCTTCTTGATGGACAGACGCGATGACGGTAATGCTTTTGGCAAGTCGCAAGGCCTTCACAGCACCGCCTGCTGCCTCTTCAGCTGCAACCTCACACAAAACATCTTGGAAATTGACTTCAGCTTTTGCAAATATTTTCTCTTGTAGCTATCTACTCTTGAGGCCACAGACAAAATGATCTCGCAAGCGTTCTTCCAGGTCCTTGAACTCACAAGGCCTGGGTGCTTGCTGTAAGGCAGCAATGAACTCCACAGCAGACTCACAAGGCTTCTGGTCCCTCTGCTCAAAAATGTGCCTCCACACGATCACCGATAGCTTTGGATAGAAATGGTCCTTTAACATATTTTTCAAGTCTGTGTTACAGACTCAAGCAGTGGTGGAGCGACAAAGTTTTTTGCTACGTCGAAAGTGTCCTGGTTGCAGACGCACAGCAAGGTTGCTGCCTTCAAGCCATCTTCTTGAACCTGGTTAACTCGCAGGTAATTCTTCACCCAGTCCATGTAAGAGTTCCATGCTCTGGGTGACACATGTCGAATTCGGACAGCCGGCCAATTTTCGACATTTCTAGCTTTTTTAGCCTCATTGCAACTTCTGTGGGGAATAGGCCCGTTTGCCAAGCCCACCTCCAGTGTTTGCGTACTGGCATGTGAGTGCAGATTTGGGTGCCAACTTCCTGGCCTCCAGCTCTTTCTTTTAGAGGCTAGCTTCTTCGGTTGTCTTCTTCCATGCAATGATCCCACCTTCGTCACAAGGCATAAGGCTGGCGCCAACCAGTCTGGTCCCGGGCAGACTGGTTGGGTTGCCAGGGACCATTTGCAACACTTCTGGGCCTGCTGAGCTGCCTCACCAAGCCCAGGACACAACAAATACTACTTGCTTTGCTTGATCAAAGTCTAGAGACATTAAGAATACCGATGAGAGCCCATAAGAGCCCAATTTATGATCTATCACCTGCTTCCAGGGGGAGGGGATGTTGTCAGTGAGCACTAACGGGGACAGTCCCTCTGGAAAGAAATTAATTTTAAGCCAGTGAATGATCATCATCTTCCAGGCTCTTTCCTGGATTTGAGGCATGCCTGTCTCAATTCTTAATTGGGCATTTGAGGTTCCTTTGGGTGCAGCTAAGATGGCTCACAGGAATTTGGTTTGTATGGTTTCTAGCAAGTTTTTCTTTGAAGGATTCCTGTTTGTGCCCCATATAGAATTTGTGCCAATGTTTTGGCCTCAAAAAGTTTTAAGGCAGCAGGTACTATTTGACCTCCGCCTGTGTAAAAGTAATGTTTAATTGCATTTGAGGACCTATTGGCTACTTGCAATGTATGATCCAGGTGTGCCTTCCATGTCCCTTGCAAGTGGAAAACCACCCCAAAGTATCTAAATGTTCTAACCTGTTTCAAAATATATCCTTCTATTTTCCAGGAGTATTGGCTGGGTCTTTTAGCAAAAACTAAATTTTTTGATTTATCAAAGTAAAGGACCAACTTGTTCTATCTGCAATAGCCAAGTGTTGCTCTAATTGCTCTCTTCAGGCCTACAGGAGTTTGTGAAATAATAACTGCATTGTTAGCATATAGAAGAATCGGGATTTTGCGATGTGCTAGATTGGGTGGATGCAGATCAGGATTCTGTAAGAGATTGATCAGGGGGTTAATATAGAAGTTAAAAAGGAAGGGAGACAAGATGCAACTCTGCCATACCCCTTTTTGTGCCGTTACTGAGCCGGTTAAAGTCCCTTGAGGATTACACCTCACTCTCAAGGTGGAATTGGCGTACAATTTTTGTATGAGGAAAAGGAGGCATTTATCGATAGTAGCACATTTTAATTTTTCCCAGAGTGTGTTCCTGGATATTGAATCGAAGGCCTGCTTAAAATCAAGAAAGACCACGAAAAAAGAAGATTTTTTTAATGTGTATTTTTGTACTAGATGGTGAAGTACCAAGATATGATCCACCATTGATCTTCCTTCTCTAAAACTGGCTTGTTCATCTTTGATTACCCCCCCCCCAAAGTTAGCCAGTCCTGAAGTTTATAGTTTAGGTGTTTGGCATACAGTTTACTTTTTTAAAAAACAAGTTTTATTAATTTTCCATTTTTACAAAGCTTCAGGTATTAAGGAAGCGACATGGTGGTTGGGTAATACATACTCCAATAACAAGCTTTTCCATACATATGTCAGTTTACATAATCAAAAATTTCCTCTCTGTTTCCCTTAGTTATTATACCAGATTCAAATTAATACATTGCTAGTTATAACTCAATCATTTGAAACATTTATCAACAACTTTTGACTTATATGTCTCCAGATCCTGTTTTTAACTTTTATCTGATTTCAATTACAGTATTCCAGTTGGCTTAATGTCCATAGTATTTAGGTTTCAGATAACCCATGGTTCCCTTAATTCATTACAGAATAGTTATCATGTCTAAAATACACTTATTATTTATTCCAATAAATTCTTAGTTTATTTCACAATCATATTCTACTTCTCATTCTAATATTATAATATCAAAAATCAACCTGTATAATATCTAATATCAACCTTTATCCTCTGATTCCATCTTCCATATTATAATTCAAAGCTATTATTCTAGTAACTAATTTATTTCCCTTATAGGTATAAATCCTGAATATTAAATCAATTAATATCTTTTAAAATCTCCTTATCCCATTAAGTGAGATTTAAGGCTCTTCCATTAAAAGAGGACCATTTTTTAAGTCTAACTCTGGCCTTCCTTTTGTGCCAAACAGGCTTCCATAACAGAGCTTTTAAAGCCTCGGGTAGATCTCCCTTCATTCCTGCATATGTCATTGGAATCAAGGGAGACCATCCAGTCATCAACCTATCAAGGAAGCTAGTCCCTTCATAGTCATTAGATTGTTGGCCTGATAGTTTGAGTCTCCATATTTGGCTTAGTATATTTGTCATGAGTTCAGGCTGGTCGTCTTCTTGTTCTGATTTCAGCTGATTTAGATGAAAAGTCATATTCATCATTTGGTCAGCTGGGTTATCTGAATTCTCAGTGTATTGTGTATGTAAGTCTTCAGCACCTTCCATCTTAGTGTTGCTTTCTTCAGTTTCTGTTGCTGTTGAAATTGCAGATTATTATTAATTAAAGTTTGGGTATCAGAGTTCTGAATAGATTGTAGCTGACGTTCTTTAAAATCCACTTTAATGTTCATTCCTTCTTCTGTTGCTTTTTGGGTTGTAAGTTCATCTATTGAAGTCAGGGCTGCATTTTGTAGCTTTAAGGTGCCACATATATCTTTCAGTCTGGAACTTATTAACTCAGTAGCCTCTAAGGTTTTTTCAAGTATAAATTTGAAGTTAAGCTGTGGGTGGCATTCCTCCATTTCTGTATTTATGGCTAATCCTTTAGTGGAGGCTATTTTTAATAAAAGTCAATAGATATCCACCTCTAGTATAGAGAATTATTTTTGCCACCCAGCTGTTTCGAGTTCTTATCTTTTTTTGATAATATCAAGGACAAATTTTAGACTCACAAGTCTCCCAGTCAAAAAACAATTTCACTTGCTATACCAAATTCCACCACAAGATGTCCCCAGTAACATGCAAAGTTAAGCTTTTATCTGGTTCAAAGAAGGAAGAAAGAAATATTCCTCTTTTTTTCCAGCTTAGCAAAGAAGCAAAACAATAAATCTCTGTAAGAGTAAAAAACTTTTTGGGAGCCCAGGTATCCAGAAATTACAAGTCCAACAACTGGGATTATTATTTTATTATTTCTGGCAGGACATTGTTAGCACCAGGTACCTTATTAGCCTTGAGGACTCTAATCAATCAGGATATCTCGCCTGGTGTAACAGGGGCCAGTAAGGGGTTTGGTCCAAATTAATTTGGCTTTCATTAGTTACATAGTCGGGGTCTGCATATAGCTCTCTAAAATATTCTTCCCAGGCATGAATCGGTATCTGATTAGTTGGAGGTAAGGGGGATTTCCCCAATCCTCTGGTGATATGCCAAAGAAGGGATGTATTTTTTGTCCTGATTGATGCAATTAGTCTATGCCAAGACTCCTTCAGAGCCGCCCTTTTCTTTTCTTTTACAAGAGTCTTATATGTTGCTTTCAACTGCTTTACGCAGTTCCTCAGAAGGGGCATTTTTACTTTTTCTATATTCATATATATATATATATATATATATATATATATCTATATATATATATATATATTATATATATATATATGTATATATATATATATATATATATATATATATATATATATATATTTGTTTTCTGAGGTTTTCGCGGGTATTTGTATATAGGCCATAACTTTGACTTTTCTTGACTATCTGCACGCTCTCTCACACCACCACCCAGCACAGATCAACTCTGTAGCCAAGACACTCATCTCCAGAACAAAACGCTTAGCTGACGAACAACACCTAAAACCCGAACTACACACTCTCACCAATGTACTAACATCCAATGGATTCCATAGAAATAAGATTACAAACCTAATCCAAAAAGAAACCCCCACCAAAATCCAAGACAAAAAACAAGAAAACGGCAAAGCCCTCCTCCCATACATAAAAGGCACCACAGACAGAATCAGTAAGATCCTTCATAAACACAACATCAAAACAGCATTCTGCACAAACAGAAAAATATCCACCATCCTTAGAAACCCCAAAGATAAAATTGAATTAGAAAATCAAGGAGTATACGAAATCCCATGCACCACTTGTCCCACCACATACATCGGACAAACCAACAGAAGAATAAGTGCACGCATTGAAGAACATAAGAACTCAGTCAAAAAAGAGGAACCAACATCTTCCCTGGTCCAACACCTTAAAGCCACAGGACATGAAATTGACTTTAAAAATACCAGAACCATTGCCAAAAGTGAACATTTTAATAACAGAATAATCAGAGAAGCCATCGAGATAGAAAAACGCCCACACAGCATGAACAAGCGAGATGATACCTCCCGCCTACCAGCCATTTGGAAACCTGCCCTTATTGACAAACGACTCCCTAACCCCAAAATCTTAAACCCCTCTGCAACTCAGACTAACCTGAGCACAACCAAACAGAACACTCCCCCAGCCAATCAGAGCACAGCCAAGCCCCTAACCATTCAGAACACACCTCCACCCAATCAGAACACAGCCAAGCTCCCATCCAATCAGTTCATACCCTCACTGGCAGTTAAAAGGAAGAAACAGCTAAAACCACACATTGCTGCTCAAAGCAAGAAGCTAAAACACCAGCCTGAAGATGACGAATGTGACTTCGTCGAAACGTTGCCAAGACACTTCCAATTTTACGCGGGAGAAAACCCGAACAACCAAAGACCTATATATATATATATATATATATATATATATATATATATATATATATATTTAGTTGCACGCAATCCCTGTCAAACCATTTTTTATTCTTTAAAACCGGCTTTTTGGGGTGAGCTAATATTCTGTTAGTGAGAACTGATTTCAAATTTAAAATTAAAGTTAAAATTAAAGTTTAAATTTAAAATTAAACCCCTCTAAGTATGATCCTTCAAACTTATTCCTTAGTAGAGATGTATGTAGTTCTATGGTTTCTGGGGCTAACATCCATTTAATAACTTCCTTTGCATTTTTCTCAGTCCATTTAATTTTTATCTGAGTATTTTGGTTCTCTAACCTGGATAGATAGGTTGAGCCAGCCCTTAGCAATTTCTGGTGCAATGTAAAAGTAAGGATTAGTGGATCATGATTGCTTTCCAGTTGCGAGTCTACCTCCATCTTCTGCAAGAACTTCAGGAGGTCATATGATATTATCCAATAATCAACTGTGGATGTTCTTCCTGCTCCTCAATATATATAGTCTACTGGGTAGTCATCCCATGTAGAACCATTAAGAATACAAAGGTCCAAGCGTAAAGTCATCTGTCTTACACACAGACCTGCTCGATTTGCCTTGGTGTCTTTAAATTGTCTGGAATGCAGGGGTTCTTCTGGTACATTCTCATCATAATGGTTCTTAAATTGATTAAATAATGCTTGATCATTTGGGCCCATCCTAGCGTTTATGCCCCCCCAATAATTATTGTTGCTGTAGGGTATTTGTCTAAGCAACCCAGGATAAAATCTTCTATACCATCCCAGATATTGTTGATCAGATTATTCTTGTTGAATGGAGGAATGTAGATATTAAAAAGCAAAATCTCAGACTTCCAGTGGTGACGGCCGTGGTGATGGCAGCTTTCTTCAGCCCTCTGCCCTGGGATGTGTCAAAGCCAGCTGAGACAGCGAGCAACAGCTGTCTCGCGGCTTGGAACCTCTCTCCCCAGGCGAAGGGGAGGAGGTGAGCTTTCCTCAGATAGTGGTAGAGCTCCCTGAGGCCCCAATGTTTTCTTTTTTGGTGGTCACAGGGTGAGCTCCCATGGAGTCTGGGGTGTTCTCCACATTCCAGGATGCCTTTGCCCTGATTTTTCCAGGGCAAAGCTAGACACTGCTTCCACATCTGCACTTAAAATGAACTTGTGAGTAAAATTTAAAGCAAACAGAACTGACCAGGAGAGACTAAAATGGGGATTATCTCGGACTTTAACTCTGGAAAAAAACTTATCTTCTCCTTTCTTTAATTAAGAGTGGTGAAAAATGGCGCTGAGATATTGATTCATTGAGTGAAAGGACCGGAACTTCTACTTGGAACAATGTAACAGATTTTGTATTTGTATAAATTGCAAGAATCTTCTTTTTTTCTTTTAAGGGGGCTTTTGTCTTTTTTCCCCTTCTCCTTTTTTTTGGGGGGGGGGTATTTGTTGATTTTATAAGATTTTAGCAGACTTTTTACAAGTGGTCTTAAAAATAAAATGGCTTCAAAGCATCTTGGAGCTTCTGTTGCTTCTAAAGCCTCGATCTTCCCACTAATGCAGACAGCTCAGCAAGCTAAGTCTAAGTTTCCACCACCTTCTCCATTGTCTCCAGCATGTATACTTAAAGATTTACAGGATGCCTTGGAAAAAAAGGCATGACAGATTAAAGAAGAGATGGAGGTTTTTATTGAAAATAAATTCATGAGATTGACAGAGGACATAGCGTTTGCATTTCAAAAGTTTGTTGATCACGAGGACTTCTGGTGGATCTGCGCACGCGATGGCAGCTACTTTGTAGCCATCCTCCTGGGTAAGTGTTAGAACCGCTATGAACAGTAGACATCAGCTGTTCTGCGGTTTCAAACCTCCCTCCCGGGCAAAGGGGGGGAGGAGAGGATCGTCTGAATAGTGGTAGAGCCTCTTATGCACCCCCAAGGTTTTCTTTTGGGGGGTGAAAAGAGTGCTCCCACGGAGTTCGGACTGTCTCCGCTTCCCAGCTGCTTTTGTCTTTAGGGACAAAACAAGCCGCTGCAACCACCTCCGTGATTAAAGTGATCTGGTGAGTTTTTTTTTTAAAAGCGGACAGAGCTGAGTAGAGGATTTTGCTTTTACTGATTTTATTTGGATTTTAAGTTTGAAGATTTATTTTTATTCCCTTTTTTTGTTTTCTCTTTTGTTGAAAGAGAAAGTAAAATGGCAATCGGCAGGCTTTCTGGTGTTTTTTTTTTTTAATGACTGGAACGGAATGGAATGGACTTGTTTATTTATAATGATTTTTTTGATGTTGGGTTTGGATTTTAGGAGGATTATTATTTTTGTTTAACTTTTTTATTTTTTGAAGGATTTTTTTTGTTTCGTTTTTTGTACTTTTAAAAAAATGGAATGGATTTTTTCTATTTAATCATTTTTTTTCTCTTCCCCTTTTCTTTTTTTAACTTTTTTCTTTTTATTATAATGATTTCCTTTTGAAGGATTTTTTGGAGTTAATCTCTCTTTTTCTTTTGTTTAACTTTTTCTTTCCTTTTTCTTTGGGTAATTTTTAAGAAGGAGTAAAGATTTTTTAAGATGGCTCCAAAGCGTTCAGCAATTCCTATAGCTCCTAAGGTGGTTTCTTCTTTGGTGTTATCATCAGCGCAACAACCTAAATCAATAGCTTCACCTTCTTCTTTGGCACAGTTAATAACGGTGAAGGATTTGCAAGACATAATGGGAAATGCTATATCTCAAATTAGGGAAGAAATGAAAGAGATTTCAGAGGAAAATAATAGGATTTTGAGGCAAGAGATAGTTTTGGCTTTAAAAGAAGTTGCCTCTGTTCTTGAAAAGTTGAATTCTCGTGTAGAAGAGGTAGGAGAAAAAGGGGAATTGATGGAGGGAAAATTTGAAAGTATGGAAAAAGAGATGGAAAATTTTCAAGATGAGATTCTTATGCTTTAATATAGACAAATGGAATATGCTTTAAGAATTAGAGGCTTGAGAGAGTCTTTCCAAGGAGATCTGAGAGAGATGGTTGCAAATGACTTTGCTGTGATTTTGAACAGAGAAAAAGAGGAAATACTTAGTGAAATTGAAAAAAACATTTAGAGTTAATTCTGTGGTGGCAGAGCAAAGGAATTTGTCAAGAGATGTGGTAATTTATTTTGGGAAAAGATCCCTGTGCAACGAAATTATACAAGCTTTTTATAAGAAGAGGTTTCAAATTGCTTCACAAGATGTTATAATTCTAAAGGAGATCCCATCTAAAATTTTAAGAAGAAGAAAGGAGTTTGCTTTTTTAGCAGATGAACTTAAAAAGAGGTGAATGTTGTTCAGATGGGATGTTCCGACTGGAATGGTGGTGAATTACCTGGGGACATGTTACAGACTTAATACTGTTTTTAAAGCAAAAGAGTTTTACACTTCGGTCCTGGGGGTATGTTTATCGCCATCCATTACGTTCAAAGTAATTTTTCAATAATAAAAAAAAAGTTTGTTGATCATATAGATCTTCTGGATGAGCGTATTGTTGTGGAAAATTTTGAAAAACTGGAAGATCGAATTGACAAAGTGGAAAATAATGTGGAAATAATACAGGATGAAGTTACTATGTTACAATATAAAAGCATGGAATTTGCTTTAAGAATAAGGGGAATGAAGGAAAATATTCAAGAGGATTTGAGACAAGTGGTGGTAAAAGATATAGCTCTTATTTTGGGGGCTGAGCCTGAAGAAATATTGAGAGAGACGGAAAAAGTTTTTAGGGTTAATTCTAGGGTTGTGAGACAAGGGAATTTGCCACGAGACGTGGTTATCTATTTTTCTAGGAGATCACTTTGTAATGAAATTTTACAGGCTTTTTATAAGCAGAGATTTCAAATTGCAGCTCAAGATGTTATAATTTTAAAAGAAATACCTTCAAAAATTCTTAGAAAAAGAAAGGATTTTGCTTTTTTGGTTGATGAGCTCAAAAAACGCCAGGTTCGATTCAGATGAGATATACCAGTTGGAATAGTCCTGAATTATGCGGGGATATATTATAGACTTAATACAATGTCAAAGGCGAAAGATTTTTACATTTCAGTTTTTAAGGTGGGTTCTCCATTATCTTTACAACCTGAGATAATAGAAGAAAAATTGGAAGAGCAGTCGATTGAAAGTGCTATGCTATTGGATGTGGGAGACAAACAGGCTGAACCTTTGCAGCAGTCTCTTAAGACAGAAGATTTTTTAAAGGAACCGAGAATGACTCGTGCAGCCTATAGACATAAATTAAAAGAATTGCAGAAGATGGATGTTGGAATAAAGAAAAGGAAATGATGAACTTTTGTAGTAGTTTTTTGAGATATAAGATGTTTTAAAGGAAAAGTGAATGATTTGTATTTAGTATGTTTTAAAGGACCAGTGAATGATTTGTGTAGTATGTAGATGTAAAGTAAAAGAATAATAGAAGGTGTTGATTTAGTGGAAAAGTTTAAATATTTGGGAGTATATATATTATAAATTCTTAATTTAAAGTGACAAATAATTATGAGATATTATGGGTAAATGTGTAAAAGAATTCAAAGTTTTAATGGTCTCTGTTGTGAGAATTTTAGAAGATGAATGGTTTGCTGAAACTTTTTAAGTAGGAAGGTATTAATAGACTTTCTTAGGGGTAAAAAGCAAAGAGCCAATTTTATTGAATGTAAGTTTGTTAGTTAGGTTATATTGGAGGGAAAATTTTGTGTTTATTATGGACGAATGGTTGTTTAAAAGAAATATACACCTCAGCGAGGTGAAGATGGATAAATTATATGTAGAGTAAATATGGGTTATGATGTGGGTTTAAAATGCATTATGCAGATTATGAATTATTTATAGTTTTTAATTTGGAAATGCTTATATTGTTAATTTTTTTTTCCTTTTTTGTATTTGAGTTAAAGTATATTATCGATTTTATTATTTGTATAGTTGGATAAGTTTATTTAGAATTTGTTTGTTTATTTGTAACTCTGTAACCAGCTCTGGGAAGTGAGGGGGGAGGGAGGGAGGGAGTTATTTTAGGGGGGGAAATTGTTTAAAACTTGTATAAAACTTTTCAATAAAAAAAGCAAAATCTCTACCTGTTTAAATAAGAGTAAGGTGGTTACAACCCATGGGTGAAGAGGCAGCAGCGATACACATTAAAATGCAAAGATGTATTCACTAATGTCACAATGCACTCTTTAGCTCTCCCATCCACCTTACTTGGGATTGCTGGGATAAAGTTATCTCAATAACCATCTAACTGTATCTCTATAGAGGCCCAGGTTTCCTGTAAAAAGAGAATGTCAAATTATGATATATAGTAAAAAAATGTTTGTCTTTTGATGGCACAATCCAACCCGCTATATTCCAGGTTATAATGGAGAGGGGATCATCTTTTGCAGCTCATCAGGAGATTTGATTTATACAAAAGGTATAGTTGTAGGGTTGTTGTAGGGTTGTTGCGATGGTTTGAGATGTCATCACACATGAAATTGGCCTTCTCTAAAAGGAGGGGAGCCCCATCAAAATCCTGGGGAAATTGTTCGAGGTAAGAGGATTTAGCACCAGCTAACAAGGCTTGCTGTTCCGGAGCCTCTTCTCTAGGTGTAGAGCAGGGTGTTATTAGGTCATGTCTATTCAGCTTTGAGATGATGACACTGACATGAGTCCTCTCTCGATTTCTTGTTGTGGTGCAGAAGGTATCATTGGAAAATCATATAAGGATGCTAGCATGTCCTTCTCTATTGGGGCCTCTACTGGCCCCTGTGTATCTTGGCTTCTGCTTCCCATGAGTTCATATTCTTACAAACTCTTGCCCCCTGGGGGAGAAGTAAGAGGCTCAATTATAGGGGAAACCAAATCAATAAGTAGTTCTGCCATATCGATTGTGACTAATAAGGATTTCTTTAGGTTTCTAACTTGAATAGTATATTATCTTGTTCACTCCTTGGGAGAGTCCCAAAAGCAATAATAAGACCAGTTTCTGTGCTATTAAGTACATCTTCACCGAACATGGCTGGCTTACTCCCACTTTCTTCCTCTACTTTTCCCAAGGTTGAGAATGCGGAAGAGACCGCAACCTTGGGAGCTCGTTAACAATTAAGGGTTTAACCCTTTCCTTGCAGAAAACAGTGATGGGAAAGATTTGAAAGGAGGCTAGATGTGCCTTCATCTTAAATAGCATCAGCGGTATGGTGGGCTGCTTAAAAGACAGAAATATCCGCTTCCAATTTGGGGCCTCAGGGAGCCACTCCACAATATATAGATCAATCTGCCCCCAATGACAGTGAAGAAGCTGGCTTAGGGAATTGTGTATGGCACTCTTGGTATTCTAGCGACCAGTGCTTTTTTTGTAAAAAAAAAAAAAGGTGCTGGAACTCACACATCATACAACCGCCTTGCCTACTCTACAAAAAAAGGTGCCAGAACTCTGTTCTGGGCATTCTATGACAAAAAAAGCCCTGCCAGCTACCATAATGAAGCCTGTTCATGTGGATTCTCAGCGCAACCTGATGTGTTTGTAGTGAGCGATGTAATTGATGTGATTGATGTAATTGTAGGCAGGATGCTTTATTGTCTTCCCATGAAACTTCTCTATTAATACCTCCCCCTCTTGTTGCCTTAGCTGGGGAAGGACTGTTTTTCTGAGTGGGCTGCCACTTTTTAGCAGGCTCTTTAACTGTTTCCCAGAGTCTGTGCTCATTTTCCTCTTTTTTTTCTTCCTTCTCCTGAGTATTGGATTTCAAGTCTGCTGTGAGGACTTTAGTGGGGGTGCCTGTAGCCCAATGTTGTGCTTGGAGAAGAACAGCTATATCTTTTTTCAGTGTCTCTACATCATGTTGAATGATTATTAGTTGTTCAAATATTGAAACTACCATTTGCGCTGTGAGAAGACATTGCTTTGCCATAAACTTTGTTGTATTCTCCCACAGTAAGTTTTCCCCACTCTGAATTAGAATGCTGTTAACCTTTTTAGTCTTTATCTCAGTCTCCATACTGGATATAGCTGGACTCATTCTTTGTAAAATTAGCTGGCTGTCATTTTGCTCCCCTCCCCCCAGGTCGGGAAAGTCTAGTATCTGCTGTTTTGTCAGATCTCTTTGCAGGTCCCGTTCTAATCTCTCTAGATTGTTGGAAATGAGGTTTTACTTACAAATCTCTTGCTGGCAAAGTGCTCCTCAATTTTTGGTTGTTTTGCATTCTTCACTGGTGGGAGAGATCCGGGATCGTACCATGGTGCTTCTTTCTTTTCTCCATGTCTCTGTCAGAATCCAATTATATTTCATCTTTAATTATCAAACATAGAAACTCCCAATTCTGCCTTCTCTGGATTCTGCCATAAGAGGGAGAAAAGGGGGAGAGCAAAGGGGCTTTATGGCCCTCACTTCCTTCAGCACACTTCAAAGGACTGAATGTGTGTTTATTGTGGCCTCTAAGCTTTAACATATCAAAGAAGAGTAATTGCCTTTCATGTAGTTATCTGAAGTCTCCATCCAGACGGAAGAAGAAAGGGGATGGAATTGTGATACTTGAAACTATCACTGGAAGGGGGGTTGATTGGGTGGGACTACTGGGGAACCCCTTAAAACCTTGAATGGGAGAGCTTGAACCCCAAGTCCTGTCTAGCATGCCTGCAACCATTTTCTCTTAATAAAGGATTCCTGTTGGAAGAGCTATTCCAAGAGTTCTGTCTTCTTAAGATGCAAAGTGGGGTGGGTCCTTACATTAGACAGGACTTGCAAAATTAATCCACCTGGAAGGTAGACCCTTGCCGGGGGATTTTGCAAAAATTTACCATGTCAGACAACGAAGCAAGAGAGGGAGAAAACTCCCTGGAAGGAGAGCCGCTGACCCAGTTGGAACCTTGCCAGATGTTGGGATCCGAGAGGCCAGATTTCTCAGAAGAAGAAGTGGTGGAGACACAGGACCACAAGCCTCGCTGGTCGATGGGCGTTGGAAAGAAAAGCGAGTGGGGAAAGGAATCAAGAAAAGTGACCCTGAGACGGGGGACCAAGCAACCAGAATGGAAGCAGGAGATGGAGAAATCCCTGCACGCAAGTGAAGAGGGAGGAAGCTGTATGCCGTACTCAGACTGGATCCTAGAGAGAGCTATTGACCTGATGAAGAGAACTCTCAGCTCCCTAGGAGAGGAGATTCCTGAGCCCTACGCCCGCCCCAGTTCCTGGAGCCACAAAGGGAGAGACACCGAGGGGGACGTGGAACCTGCAACCCCAGGGACATTTACTGATCCAGGAGCTCCCACCCCCTACCGGACCCCAGATGGAAATCTGGACGGAAGACACTACCACCCACAATGGAGGCACCGATCCATTCCAAGACGTCCACCGTTGGAGGTGAAATTCAAAGGGGAGCCAACACGCTTGGGGTTTTTCCTAACCCAAGTCCTCAGCTACATGGAGGAATATGGGCAGGACATCCCCAGCGACAAAGCCCGCATCCGGATCGTGCAATCTGCCCTGGATGGACCAGCTGCAGATTGGGTGGTGAACCTGCATGACTCCAATGCCCCAGAACTCAGTAACTTCAACCGTTTCATGTCCTCGTTGAGAAGACGATTTGAAGACCCCCTGGCTGATCGCAAAGCCCGTGAAAGAATAACAACGATGAGGCAGGGCAAACGCCCAGTGGCTGAGTATACACAAGAATTCCGAGCCATTGCCAGCAAACTGAATTGGCCAGAAGACATCCTCCTTGGCCGTTTCAAAGACGGACTAAACTATGATCTATATGATGCTTGCCTGCCCCGAGGAGACCCACATCGACTTGAGGAATGGTACGTCTTGGCAGAGGAAGCAGAGATCGACATATTGAAGAGGCATCGCCGAGGAAAACAATGGAGCCGCCCCCCGCCTGAGCTGACACACCAACCGGTGAAATCATCGGATACAGCCAAGAAGCAGATGGGGTGTTTCAAGTGCGGAAGAGAAGGGCATCGAGCTGTAGAATGCCGCTCAAAGGCCCCCCAGCACAACCCAGACAGATCCCCAATCAACAAACCCAGAGGGTATTCAGCTAAGCCAAAAGAAACAGCCATGAAAATGATGGAAATTGCAGAAAACCCCACCTCTGCTCACCAAGGGGAAAGAACTCCAGCCTACACCACAGGGACGGTGGATGCCTCAGATGACAGCTCGGAAGGCGAACCCCTGGTAAGTGGACGCATCACACCCATCTTCAAAACAGTGACTATATTAATCCCCCCCATGCCCGAAGCTGTGAAGGTGAAAGCCTTAATAGACTCTGGCTGCACCCGCTGCCTCATTAGCCCAACACTAGTGGGGAATCTGGGCATCCCATCCAGGAGACTGGAACAACCAATCTCATTTGGCCAGCTAGATGGATCCATAGCAGGGGGGGTGCCAGCTACCCTAGCCACTCTACCAATACACCTCTCCCTGGGCAACATGAAGAGGACATAACGTTTGTGGTGACCCCAGGTATGGAATGCCCAATGATTCTAGGGATGGAATGGTTGAAAAAATGGAACCCCTGGGTAAATTGGAGGACGACAGAAATCAAATTCCCGAAGGGGGACCCTATGGACTTAAAACCCCAAGAGAGGCTACCAGAATCAAGAATAGAAAAAGCATCCATAGGAGAGGAAAAAAGATTAACAGAAATACCAGAGGAATATAGGGACCTTGCTGAAGTCTTCAGTGAGGAGAGGGCGAATGAACTTCCCCCCCACCGACCCACAGACTGTACCATTGAATTCAAGCCTGGGGCAAAACTCCCGAAACCCAGATTATACTCCATGAGCCCAAAGGAGAAGGAGGAAATGGAAAGATTTATAAAAAAAAACCTGGAGAGAGGTTTCATTGAACCAGCTAAGCCTAAAGTGGCTGCCCCGGTCCTTTTTAGAGAGAAGAAGGATGGCTCTTTACGTTTATGCGTGGATTATAGGGCCCTGAACACAATCAGTGAAAGCAACCTATACCCGCTGCCCCTCATGAAAGACATGCTGTCACACCTATCGAAAGGGAAAATTTTTTCTAAACTAGACTTAAGGGAAGCTTACTATCGCGTGAGAATCAAGGAAGGGGACGAATGGAAGACTGCATTTAACTGCCCCATGGGGTGCTATCAATTCAAAGTCTTGCCATTTGGATTACAAGGGGGCCCTGCAGTCTTTATGCAATTAATCAATGACGTTCTAAGGGAGCACCTGTTTAAGGGGGTCCTTGTTTACTTGGACGACATTCTTATCTTTACCGAAACAAAAGAAGAACACGTCAAACTTGTCAGAGCGGTTTTAAAGAAGCTGCGAGCCGCTCACCTATATGCCAAACTCTCAAAATGCGAATTCCACCAGGAAAGGATAGACTACCTAGGCTATCGCATATCCCCACAGGGCATTGAAATGGACCCAGAGAAGGTCAGAGCAGTATTAGAATGGGCACCACCCCGCACAAGAAAGCAACTACAAAGTTTCCTGGGCTTTGCAAATTTTTACCGCCAATTCATCCCCTCATTTGCACAGATAGCCTTGCCCCTCACCAACTTACTAAAAACGAAGGGAACATCCTCAGTAAAACCTAGCCAGCCACTAACATGGACAATGGAGTGCCAAGCAGCGTTTGAGAGACTAAAGAGACTTTTTTCTGCCGAACCAGTACTAAGGCACCCAGATATGGACAAGCCCTTCATAATACAGGCAGATGCAAGTGATGTGGCAGTGGGGGCTGTGCTATTACAAGAAAATGATGATGCAGTATTGCAACCCTGTGCATATACATCTAAGAAACTCACGGAAACAGAACAGCGCTGGCCCGTATGGGAGAAGGAGGCTTATGGGATACGTTGGGCATTACTCACGTGGCGACAGTTCCTGGAAGGCAACAAAATCCCCTTCCAGGTATGGACTGATCACAAAAATTTAGAAGCCCTGAAAACTTCCAGGAAACTCAATCCCAAACAAGCCCGCTGGTCCCAGCATTTTCACCAATTCCAATTTAAGCTCAAACATTTACCAGGAAGAAAGAACTTCCTGGCAGATGCACTATCTCGCATGCCCCAATATAACAGCGCACGAACCACAGACTCTAGACCAATAATGGCAGAATCACAACTGGCAGCGCCAGTAACCACAAGAACCCAAGCCAAAATAAAACCACAACTGGACAGCCAAACTGGGATTGAATTCAGAAAAAGTTTGGAAACAGATGATTGGTTCCAGAAAAACAAACATGTGTGCACAATGAGAGACGGATTGCCTTGGGTAGGGGAAAAGTTATATATACCAACAACTCAAAGACTAACTTTCATGCAACTTTGCCATGACACAAAATCAGCAGGGCATTTTGGATTTGTAAAAACTTTACACTTAATTAAACGGCAATTTTGGTGGCCATCAATAAAAAAGGACATAGAAAGTTATGTTGCCAGCTGCCCAACCTGTGCATCAGCAAAGAGGTTGCAAGGGAAATCGCCAGGGCTGTTACAACCAGTGGCAAGTCCCTCAGCCCCCTGGAGGGAAATAGCCATGGATTTTATAGTGGAATTGCCTGAAAGCAATGGGAATACTGTTATCTGGACAGTCACGGACCTATTTTCCAAACAGGTGCACTTTATCCCTTGCCAAAAAATTCCCACTGCAAAGGCCTTAGCAAAACTTTTTATCCAGCACATTTACAGATTGCACGGGGCACCCCAACGCATCATCTCTGATAGGGGAGTGCAATTTACGTCTACATTTTGGAAGGAATTTTTATCCCTCTTAGGGACCACTCAGGGACTGACATCTAGCCATCACCCTCAGACAGATGGACAAGCGGAACGCTGCCAGTCGGTACTTGAGCAATATTTGAGATGTTTTTTAAATTTCCAACAGAGTGATTGGACGGACTTACTTCCTTTTGCAGAAGTTGCCTACAATAATGCAGTCCACTCCAGCACAGGCTACACTCCTTTTCAAATAGCCAACGGCCAAAGTTTCAACCCTATGCCAGAGTTGACCCCAAAAGAACCAACGATCCCTTCACTGAAAGAATGGATGGAAAGCCTACAAAACACCTGGCCAATAGTCAGAAAATCACTAGATGAAGCTAGGCGGGCATACAAAGCACAAGCCGATAAAAAAAGGGTTGAGCCTACACCATTCATTATAGGAGAAATGGTGTACTTATCTACAAAATACCTAAAGTCCCTACAGCCCTGTAAAAAACTTGGACCAAAATATATAGGACCTTTTCCAATTAAAAGGATCATAAATCCAGTAACAGTAGAATTAGAATTACCCAAAAACCTCAGGCAAATACACCCAATTTTTCATTGCAGCTTGCTGAAAAGAGAGCATCAGTCACCTCTACGGCCAAAAATCCCCCCCCCACCACCTCCAATCATGGTGGAGGGGGAACAACACTTCGAAATAAAAGAGATCCTTGACTCTAGGAGATATCGTGGAACAACTCAGTACCTAGTTGCCTGGAAACACCTCCCTGCCTCACAAAATGAGTGGGTCCATAAACGTCACGTCAGAGCCCCGAAGCTATTGAAGAAGTTTCACACAGAGTATCCTAACAAGCCTAACTAAATTTTTTACTTGTGTTTTCTTTCAGGTGGATCTCTCTTATTGTTAAGAGGGGCCGGATGTCAGAATCCAATTATATTTCATCTTTAATTATCAAACATAGAAACTCCCAATTCTGCCTTCTCTGGATTCTGCCATAAGAGGGAGAAAAGGGGGAGAGCAAAGGGGCTTTATGGCCCTCACTTCCTTCAGCACACTTCAAAGGACTGAATGTGTGTTTATTGTGGCCTCTAAGCTTTAACATATCAAAGAAGAGTAATTGCCTTTCATGTAGTAGTTATCTGAATTCTCCATCCAGACGGAAGAAGAAAGGGGATGGAATTGTGATACTTGAAACTATCACTGGAAGGGGGGTTGATTGGGTGGGACTACTGGGGAACCCCTTAAAACCTTGAATGGGAGAGCTTGAACCCCAAGTCCTGTCTAGCATGCCTGCAACCATTTTCTCTTAATAAAGGATTCCTGTTGGAAGAACTATTCCAAGAGTTCTGTCTTCTTAAGATGCAAAGTGGGGTGGGTCCTTACAGTCTCCGTCACTCCATCCCCGCAAATATCCAAGATCAGTTGGAGGTCTTCTTCCCTGCTCATTGCGCCTCCAAGGTGACTTTCAACCCCTTTCTTTCAACTTTCAGACAGGCCTCTCCTCATTGGTCCACCCCTATCCATATATTGTACATATTCATTGAGATAAGTAGGTGGCTTCCATGATTGTTTCAATCGCATCATTTCTGCCTGAGGTTCCCAGCCTACCCTCAGTTGGCTGGGTAGACCAGAGTCCTTTTGGCAGCTTTGGTCGGGTAGACCAGTCTCTCTTTGCCTTGCCTGGCTGGCAAGGATAGACCAGTCTGTTTGTCTTTGCTGGCTGGGTAGACCAGTCCCTGTTTGTCTTTGCTGGCTGTGTAGACTGGTCTCTTTTCAGTTGGTTTGTTCAGATAGACCTGTACGCCCGTCTGTGAGCAGAGCAGTTCCTGAAAGGCTGGGAAATAATCCTCCAGCAAATTCTGATCTCCAGGCACTGTTCCTTTGGTCAGTAGTAACTCACCCATGGCTGAGTCATCCAGCATGTCTCTTTGAGTCGCGCAGGACTTTGAAGATTGAGATATGCTGCAGTTGTCAGGCAGGCCTCAGCTCTCCTCTTGGTCGGTGGCGAGGGTTAGAGTAGCCTGCCGCCGACACAGCTGATCAATGTGGCAGTGCAAAATGTGCCTGTCTTCCAGGATCACTTCGTAAGAGAGTGGTCCTGACACCTTACAAGCCACAGCTACCACCCATAGTGCCCCTTGACCATAGTTTCTTGCCCAAATTCGGTCGCTGACTTGCAAATTCCTTGGTGGCTTGGGGGATGCACTGTTTCTGTTGCAATTCTGTTTGGATGGAGACGGTCCAGCTTCGTGGTCAGCCGACATCCCCAGCTCCGCTGGGCTGTGACCCATTGAGGTGCATGGAGTTGTGTATTGACAGAGCAAAAAGTCTGCCAACCTAGGATGCCAATCGGCCCTGGTTAGTCTTTTAAGTGCTTCTTTGGTCATCCTGACCATCCTTTCCACTTTGCTGTTAGAGGCCAGGTGAAATGGGGCAGAAGTGGCATGTCTAATCATATTAGACCTTAGAAATGACTGAAATTCTGCAGCAGTAAATTGTGCCCCATTATCTGATATGATTACATCAGGTACGCTATGTGTGGAGAAGATTCTGTGCAGTTCCTGGATGGTCCTGGCAGTAATCATAGAAGGGACAGGTGCTACCTCCAGCCACTTTGAATGACTATCCACTACTATGAGGAACACCTGTCCTTGGAAAGGTCCTACATAGTCTATATGAATCCTAGACCAGGGAATTTGTGTAGTTTCTCAGCGATGTACTGGGGCTTGAGGCATTTCAGGTCTGGACTGTTGGCAAACCTGGCATCCTTTAACTTGAGCCTCAATATCCTTATCCAGCCCTGGCCACCACAGGTAGTTTCTCCTGAGTGCCTTCATGCTGACTATTCCAGAATGACCCTCATGCAGAGATTCTAACACTCTTTTTCTTAGCGTGTGTGGGACTACAACCCCACTCCCCCATAGAATACATCCCTTGTGTGCAGATAGCTCGTTCTGTCTTCTAATAAAGTTCTGAAACTCTGTTCCAGGACTGGATCCTGCCATCCCCACAGCACCCAGTTGAAGACTCGGCTGAGAGTTTTGTTGGAGGCTGTCTCAGCAGCCACATCCCCAGCATGAAGGGGAGAATCAGGCAAATCCTGAATTGACAGGATGCATGCAGTAGGTGTGGGGTCTGGTTTTAAATTAGGCAGCATGAGTGAGTGCATCAGCATGACCCATTTCCTTACCAGGCTTATGGACTAGCCTGTAATTGTAGGCTGCCATAAAGATTGACCACCTCAGCATCCTTGGAGACAGGATCTGAGGGGTTTGCTTGTCTGCAGTAAACAGACCTAAAAGAGGCTTGTGGTCTGTAAAGACTGTGTACGGGTGACCATAAAGGAAATCATGAAATTTCTTTATTCCTGCAACTATAGCCAAAGCCTCTTTATCAATTTGAATGTAATTTCTTTCCATGGGGGAAAGTGTCCTTGAGTAATAAGCTATGGGTACTTGCTGCCCATTTGCCATTATATGGCTCAAAACTGCTCCTATCCCGTATGATGAGGCATCACATGTAATACTGATAGGCAACTTTTCATTAAATAAAATGTGTTAACAAAGAGTCTGATGACAGCAGTGATTTGACTGCTTTGAAACTGTTTTCATGGGCGCTAGTCCATTGCCATGGTGCCCTTTTATCTAAGAGCCTGTGTAGGGGCTCTGCTAATGCAGCCTTGTGAGGTAGAAAGGCATGGTAAAAGTTAAGTAGCCCTAGAAATGCCTGCAGCTCTCCCTTTGACTTTAGTCTAGGAGCCGGTAAAATAGCTTTGAGCTTTGAATCAGCTGGGTGTATTCCAGCAGCGTCGATCCAGAAATCCAGGAATTCTGTGAGTTGACTCCTATTTGACATTTTTCCCTTTTGAGCTTCAGCCCCGCTTTGTGGAAGCACTGAAGAACAGCCCTTAAATGTTCTGCAAGTATCTCTGCTGACTCCCCAGCAATTAAAACATCATCAAAATAAGGACACACACCTGGAATATATTTAAGGTGCGCTTTATCACATTCTGAAAGAGCTACACTGACCCCAAACTGCAGGCATCTAACCTTGAATGCCCCTTTATGGGTAACTATTGTTTGAACCTCAGCAGAGGCATCATCCACAGGCAGTTGCTGATAAGCCTATGCTAGGTCCAGCTTTGCAAATAAGTGACCTTCTTGTAAAGATGCCAGAATGTGGCTAATTACAAATACTGGATACGCATGCTGCTGAAGTACCTTATTAATAGTGCACTTATAATCAGCCTAGATGCACACTTCTCCGTTAGGCTTGACCGGTGTAACAATAGGGGTTTCTCACACACAGCTGTTAATGGGTTGCAAGACTCCCTGCTGAACGAGCTTATCTATCTCTGTATCGGTCTTGGGCTTAAGGGCAAAAGGCACTGTACAAGGCTTTACTCTGATTGGGGCTATCGTTGAATCAAGGTGGAGAGCAATTGGTGCTCCTTTGTATTTCCCTAAATTGGGACTGAATATGTCCGCAAACTCCTGGCAGACAGCTGCCAAATCCACTGTTTGGGTTCTCTTGATGCCAGTCACATGGATGCCCAGGGCATCAAACCAGTCTAAGCTAATCAGGCTTGTTCGCTGGCCTTCCACCACCACAACACTCAAGGGACCCACAAACTCTTTGAATGTCACTTTTATCGTAGCTTCTCCTTTAACCGCTATGTAGAAATTTTGAAAATCTGTCAAAACTAAGTCTGATGGCTTGAATCTGACTTGTTTTCCACCATTTCTGCAGATGAAGTTAAAAGTCTTATAGGAGATTATAGACACAGCTGATCCAGTGTCCAGTTCCATGGAGCATGGAACTCTTTGCAGCTTGACTTTTAGTCTAAGCTTTTCTTTTAGGGGGCGATGGGCTCCAGTTCTGAGGATGCTCCTTCTTCCAGAGAAAAATCCTATTCTATTCTGCCCTGGGGCACCGTTACCTTTCCTGGGGAAATCTTCATGTGGTGATTCCCTCTGGTGACCCTTACAGATGGTAGCAATGTGGCTTTGTTTGCCACATGCTTGGCACACAGCTGCGTGGAACTGGCATTCTGAGTGCTGGTGTTATTCACCACATCCCTGACAGCTATGGAAGAAGGCTGCCTTGTCAAGCGGCCGCTGCCTTCTTTCTGGGATCTTCTACATCTGGTCAATCTCAATGTCAATGTCTGGGTCTTCTATTCTGTCTGACTCTTCATGATGCACAGCTGGGGAAATTCTTTGAGGGATATAAAGCCTTGACAGCTCCACCTGCGGCCTCTTCTGCCATCACTTCTTTCAGTGCATCCTGGAATGTTAGAGTCTCTTTAGTTAAGACCGTTTGCTGTAAGTCTCTGCTTTTCAAGCTACATACCAGTCAGTCCCAGAGCCTGTCCTCTAGGTCAGGAAACTCACAGAGCTAGGATGCTTGGTGTAGGGTGGCCATGAATTCAGCAATGGTTTCACCTGGCTGCTGCTCTCTCTGCTCGAACGCATGTCTATATGCGATAATGGACAGTTTCAGTTCGAAGTGCTCCTTGAGTCTTCATTTCAAGTCAGTGAAGATGACTGACTCCAAGGAAGCAGGAGCAACTAAGTTCTCCACTATATCAAAGGTGGCTTGGCCACACACGCACAACAAGGTTGAAGCTTTTAAATTAACTTCTCTGACCTGGTTAGCTCTGAAGTAGTTTTCTACTCTTGAGACATACAAACTCCATCATTTGGGATGTGTTACGTTGAACTCTGAAAGCTTGCCAACCATGGCCATGGTTTGGCTATTGCTGCATCTCCAATGTCTTATGCTGCTAGGACTTCTGTGAGGTTCCTAGGGACAAGTCCCAAGGAATGAGCTACCTCCAGTATTTGCACACTGGCATGCAGAAGGGGGGAACATGGTTCCAACCAGGGTGCTGATGCCTGGTCTTATCTCTTTAGTGACTTAGTTCTCTTCTTTCTAGCAGCATAATCCCATCTTCGTTGCCACTGTTGTGTAATGGGAACAGTGAGATATTGAAGACATGGAGTTGAATCAACAGCTCTTTATTAGGTTCTCACAGAAGCAAGCTCTAGCACAGTGATGGCGAACATTTTAGAGACCGAGTGCCCAAAAACTGGCCCCACCCCGCCCCACCCTCCATTCCCCACCCCGCCTGCCCACAGGACCACTCTGACAAATTCACCATCAGTGAATTGCAAAAGGTAGCTTTACTTGGAACAGCTTATATCTGTAATACCATCAAACATCCACATCTGCCTATCCCAGATTTTTGGAAAGGACTTGATAGATATTCAAAAATGCCAAATTCTGTCTGAACATCTGGCTGACTCTGTGATGGACAATAATAATCATTTTGAATCAGCACTAAATAATATGCCTAACAGTCATTGCTTTTTCTTAAAATTAAGTTTTTGTTGTTAGTATTAATTGCTATACTACTTCAAAACATTCCTTATTAATCCTTACTGCAAATGTTGAAAATATTTTCTTTGCTCCATCAATCTTCCCTTCTTATCATTTGTTTTGACATTGGCATCAGCTGTTTTGCTACCTAAGTGATTAAGAAAATTATAGGATGTCTGGATCATACAGTACTTTTGTGAAAATTTACATCACCTCAAGTTGCTGCCAGTTCTGCATTTATTCATTTTTGTATGTATTGCTCTTCATCAAGCCATGACTGTCAATTCATTTCTTCTACTTTAGTCAGTGCTTTCTTGCTTTCAAAAGGAGATTTACATGACTCTTTCCAGTATTCCTTCAATGTGGAGCAGTCCCTACTCTTACATTTCATCAAATTTAGCAATTCCCAGTCTCAAGATCCTCAGAGTTGTTGAACTGTAACTCCCAAGTTCAGACATTCACAAAGAGCATAGCTGTATGGAAGTTGTAAGAAAAAATTATATAAGTACTCATGATTAGAGACCATGGATTAGCTCCAACATATCTTACCTATTCATGGAGATAGAGTCTTGATCAAACTCCTGTCCCTTTCATCTACATGCCTTTCATTGCTGTATATACAGAGGACTGGGAAAGACATCATATTGGTCATCTTTAAGATTTTAACATCTCTCCTGCATGGAGGTGACTGTATCTACTTCACACTTGGTATAAGTACAATTCCTTCTATTCTCCCCAAAAAAGACTCCCATAGAACTATTTCTCAACATTCACTGGATTATATTATACAGATTCTTCTGAAAAGAACAAGAACAACTTGATATTCATTAAAAATGTATACTGCCACATTCTGAACAGGCTATTTCTCTTCTTTTTCCTCTATTGTTGTTAGCCATAGTTTCAATATCACCTTTCAAAATGGGAAGGGATCGATATTGTTTCAGAAATAATTGACCATGATAATGCAGCATGAATGAGCAGCTCACTTTTGAATACAGCATTTCATTCTGGATTCTTGGCAGACTAAACATTTTATATTCCAGACTCCTATCTGGGAAACATCCCAAATTATTAGAATAAATCAGCTTTGTTCATATGGAAGTTAATACTAGTCTTCCTTCTGTAGCATACAGTTTTTTATTTTGAAAAAACTGGCTTGTGGTAATAAACCGAAGAGCATTGTTTATCAAATATAGACAACATAGACTAGAGATTAATGAATGAAGAATGTGAAAATATGGCAAAATTAAAATTGTAGAAAAAAATTCTCTTTGGCTTGAAAAATAGCTGCTGCTGAGAAAGCCCGTTATATTCACAAGAAAGAAAGCTTTTTGTTTAAACAAATACATGCAAGTCATCTTCTTACTAATGTGAGATGAGCATGATAAATCTGTTTGCAGAAATTTAAGACTACTAACAATAAATTTAGCCTTGAAACATTTTTTTCTTGTAAAGGCCTTTTTTCTTGTACAGCAACATATGATTAGACTGAATGCAAATGGATAAATTCTTTACAGGCAACGTTTAAGGTCATCCTCATATTCCAATGAGAACTTAGCAGAATGCATACACATTATACATATAAATTATGGCATCTTACAGCCCACTTTGAAATTCTGAAGTAAAAGCTATCTCTTATATAAAATGGGAGAAATTTATTTAAGAATCAATAATTAAATTAAAGAGATTTATTTGTTGTTATTGAACACTGCTATTATAATCTTCAAATAACTGAAGGCATTTCTTAAACACTGGCATGCTCATAATCTAAAAAAGATTGTGAGAAGGGAAGAGAACTTTGGGAGTCTGGACCAGAAGGCAGTCAGTCCAAACGAACCAAGGAACCTCTTCAAATAATGGAAGAAAGACTGCCTGTTAGTACAGGCAGTCTAAGTCATCATCAGCTGGGAAAAAAGTGAGGAGCTGCAGCACGCTGCCAAACAGTTGACTGTCAACAACTTGCTGAAAACTGGGTGACATTGATTTATTCCTTATGGACTTGGAAATAGAAATCCCCTGATTGGAAAAAAAAATCCAAAGCAAAGACCCCAGAAAGATCAGGGAAGAAGGGAGTTAAAAGCAGCAAGAAATTACAAATAGGGGAAGGAAATTAAGGAATATAGAAGAATATATAAAAATGGAATTTGGACCGATTTAAAAAAAAATTAACCCTTACGGTGTGGAATATCTTTTCATATTCAATTTCTATGAGAAATAATTTTAAAAAACTTTAAAAGAAAACTTTTTAAAAATTTGCTAAACCTGGATATAGATGACATAGTAAATAAGGATGATTTATCTAGTAAATCTAGTGATGAAATGAGATATTGCAACAATACCAAAACATTAAAAGAACTTGAGAAGCCTATGACCTTGAAACAACACCTGGGGTAAACAAAAGCTCTACATGACTCTATCTTAGAAAAGACTCTTTACAATCATATTTTTTGACCCTGGACATAACTAAAACAGAAACTATTTGGAAACAGAGGGCTTTTTACATCTTTAAACTAACTGAAAGATTTGGATTAGCCTAAAGTAATTGGCTCATTTTATGGTTGGATTATAGCCTAAGACAGTTGGCTTTTTTATCTTGTTTTTTTTTTCCCTCTCTGGTTTTACAAAATTCACTCAATTGAAAAATGAGTGTACCAAATCTCACTAAAATTATGAAAAAAAACCCCTCTTCTGCAGCCTCTGTTGGAACACCTAGTTCAGCAAGTCAAGGATCTATTGAGACAATGTTGCAGCAAGAAAAAATAAATACTGCTCAAACAGAGATGCAAACTACATTACAGTTAATTCAAGAATCAATACAGAAAAATCACAAAGAGACAAAGAGCAAACTTGACAAGTTAGATGAACAAATGTTGGATATAAATGTGGGATATAAAGAGGCCCATCAACAAATAATTACTAAAAATGAAGAGAGAATCCAGAAAATGGAAAATAAATTGGAAGATATTGATAAAAAATGGAGACATTAATGCAAGAAAATGAAAAACTAGAACAAGCAAATCAAAGCTTAGAACAGTGATGGCGAACCTTTTAGAGACCGAGTGCCCAAACTGCAACCCAAAACCCACTTATTTATTGCCGGGTGCTAGGTGGGCGTGGCCTACTGGATAGGCATGGCTATGGTGGTCATGGCAGATTGGGTGGGTGTGGCCAAGATGGGCATGATCACCTCAAAGTTGCTCATGGGGAGGGACGCCTGTGGGGGCTGGGCAGAATTGGGGGAGATCCAGGGGGTCTCTGGCAGATGGGATGGTGAGCAGGAGGCTTGTCCTGGGGGTGAGGCGAGGCAAGACCAGGCAGGGCAGGGGTGTCATTGTCACAGGGCAAAGGCGAGACAGGGGCCAGGGCAGCTGCTACCTGACACCATCGGCCCCTGCACACAGAAGCCAGCAAGCGCATGGGGTGCTGGGATGCATCCAGCCATGTGGGACCTTGGCGAGTTAACGGGCGGCTGGTTGAAGAGAGACGGTTGCCATCTCCGGGCATGGCGTGCATGCCCACAGAGGAGGCTCTGAGTGCCACTTCTAGCACGCATGCCATAGGTTCACTACCACTAGCCTAGGAGCAGTTGCAGCCTTAGAAATGGAGAAAGATGTACGCTGTCTAAGATTCCAAAATATACCTGAAGATAAAGAAGAAGATATAGCGGAAGTGATTATTAATTATTGGTGGAGGCCTTTAAAACTGATAGAGCAGAGATATAAATGGAAATATATTAAATATTTCAAATGAATTCAAGCTATGCAAGGAAATACATATTATCCAGAGAAGTCCATGTAAGATTTATAAAGAAAACAATAAAAGATGAGATACTGAGAAGAGTTAGAGATGAACCATTATAATACAAAAAATAAAGAAACTGTGGTGTTAAAGCAGATCCCTAAGACAATTAGAGATACCCAAGGACAATATCACTTTTTGACTACAAAGTTAATTGCAAAAGGTATAAACTTTAGATGGTTAATGCCAGAAGGGATCTTAATCAACTGGAACAATACAAGATATCGACTGGACTCAGTTTGGAAGGCAGCAGACTTTGATGAAAGAAGTCAAGCATTCCTAAATGAAAGAGTACAACATCAACAAGAGGAGAGAAGAGACCAGAAACAGACAGAACAAACAGTAGAGGAAACAACTTTACAAATAGAAGAAGAGAAAGAGAAGCCTGATCAAGAGAATGAAGGAATGGCAAGGGAGCAGAGGACTACGAGATCAATAAAACCTAAATATAAGTAAACAAAATGGAGAAAGAAAACAGATTTTTTTTCAGTAAACATAAATGGACTGAATTCTCCATCAAAAAGAAACAAAATCATCAAAAAATAACAAAAATTAAATACTGATATAATTTGTTTGCAAGAGACACATATAAAAAAACAATATTATAAACTCTTGGAATACCCCCAAATTGGGAAACTCTATTATGCATTAGCACAACAGAAAAAAAGAGGAGTAGCTGTATATGTTAAAGAGACAGTAGATTCTAAAATTATTTATTCAGATGAAGAAGGAAGAATTGTGATGGTAGAAATATTTCTACATCAAAAGCAACACTTTTGGTAGCAATATATACACCAAATAATAAACAAGAAAAATTCTATCAAAATCTCCATAGAAAAATAGTAGAAATGGAATACCAAAATATTTGTTTAATAGGAAACTTCAGTGCAATAGTAGATGGGACACTGGACTATAAAAGCTGTAAAACAGGAAAAAGAGGAAGAAAAGGACTACCTAAGATTTTTTTTTTAATATGATAGAGGAAATTGGGGTACAAGATATTTGGAGAGAAACCAATCGAAAAAATTACAATATACATTCTATTCACAAAATCATAAATCTTGGTCCAGAATTGACATGATTTGGATGACACCTGAATTAAGGACCAATATGCAGGAGATTGAGATAGAATTAGGTACATGGGCAGATCGTAATTCCTTTAAAGTGACATGGAAAGGAATACAAAAAAATAAAAATAAGATGGACATTGAATCAATCCATATTAAAAGAAAGAGAATTCATAGAATTAGCAACAAGAGAAATTGAGTTCTTTTTTAAACAAATTAAAAAAGAAGGTATAACACTACAAAATGTATGGGATACAGCCAAAGCATACTTTAGAGGTGTAGCCATAACATATATGCCAAAAAAAAAAACAAAGAAAAAGGACACCAATATATACTATTAAGGGAAGAATTTAAAAAACTAGAATTAGAACTGCAAATAAATCCACAAAAGAAAAAACTGAAAAAAACAAATGGAAATAATAAAATATAAATTAAATTTAATGGAATCAGAAAAATTGGCATAGCAAGTTAAAAGACCAAATCAATTTTTTTTGAAAATGCAAAGAAACCAGGAAGATGGTTAGTCTATAAACTTAGAAAACAGAAGGAGAAAAAAATTGATAAATAATTTAGTAGATGAAAAAGGCTCTTTGCAATTTAAAAGCAAAGAAATAAAAAAAAATATTAAACAATACTATGAGAAATTGTATAATATAGAAGAAATTTCATGGGAGAAAATGATTTAATATTTGGAAAAGAATAATTTACTAAAAATTAAAATCATGTTAAATGAAAAAAATAACAACAATGGAATTAACAGAGGCCATAAAAAGACAAACAAATGAAAAAACACCAGGACCAGATGGGCTACCGGCAGTTATATAAATGCCTACAAGATACATTGTGTATCATTGAAAGATGTGTGTAATGAACTTTTGTTGGAAGCTAAACCTCCAAGTACATGGACAGAAGCAAATATTACTTTAACACCAAAAGAAGATTCAGATTTGATTCAGATAAAAAATTATAGACCGATATCATTACTAAATGTGGATTATAAATTTTTTACTTGAATATTAGCAGAAAGACTAAAAAGATTTTTAATTGAATTTATACATCCAGATCAAAATGAATTTTTACCAAAGAGACAAATGAAAAATAATTTAAGAGTTATAATGGACATATTGGAATACTATGAACTGCATCCAGGAAAACAATTGGCAGTAATATTTTATGACTCAACAACTAAAAATAATGGACTTTGGAAAAACTTTATAAATATGATTGACACAATATACCACAAACAAACAGCAAAAGTGATTGTGAACAGAGACTACACAGAGAATTTTGAGATAAGAAAAGGTACAAGACAAGGATGTTCACTATCTCCATTGTTATTTATCTTAACTTTGGAAGTTTTAAACAGAAATATTAGACAAGATAAAAAATTAAAGGACTAGAAATAAAAGGTGAAACTTATAAATTGCAAACATTTGCAGATGACTTGGTCATTTATTTATTTTAGAAGAGCCTTTAGAGATGATTCCTAAATTATTGGAAAAGATAGAACAGTATGGAAGATAGCAGGTCTGAAAGTATACAGAGGAAAAACTAAAGTGATAGTTAAAAATCTCACAGATAAGCAAAAAATGTCAGAAAAATAGAACTACAAATAGTTAAATAAATAAAAAGGTTAAATACTTGGGAATATATTTAACAGCAAGATGTTCAATGATAATAGAAGATAAGTATATAAAATTATTGAACCAAATAAAACTGGACCTAGAAAAATGGAAAACGTCAATTTAGGAAGAATTGCTATGATGAAAATGAATATACTACCAAAGCTACTGTTTCTATTTCAAATAATACCTATAAAACTAGAGAATTTTTTTTTGAAGACTTAAATTCTTTAATTTTGAAATTTATTTGGCAAAGAAAGAAAGCTAAAATTAAATTGAAAATACTATAAGAAGCTAAGGAAAATGGAGGTTTTGGCTTGCCAGAGTGGGTTTTATATTATCAAGAATCTATATTAACATGGGTAAAAGAATGGATATCTCTCAGAAACAAAAGGTTGTTATATTTGGAGGGACATGACTTACAACTTGGTTGGCATGTCTTTTTATGGTATGAGAAAAATAAAATGCGTAAGTACTTTCAGAACCACTATATAGGAAATGCATTAATATTAACATGGGAAAAAATAAATTTAAAATATATTTGAAAATACCAGGATGGCTTTCAACAATGGAAGCATTTATACATCCAAATTTAATAAACTTTGAGAAAATATGGACATATAGAGATATTCTAAATTCTGAAGGGAATTTAAAATCTAAGCAAGAGATGGAAAATCAGGGTGTAGATCTACCATGGTGAATATACTTATTAATGCAAGTTAGATGTGATAAAGATGTCAAACTGTATGGATTTTATAAAAAGCAGACCTTGTTTGATCGGACATTATTAACCTTGGACAAGAAACTAATTAAGAAAATTTATAATTTTTTATTGAATTTGAAAATGGAAGATAAATAAGTTAAAGAAACAATGATAACATGAACAAAGAATTTTGAATATAATATAGAATTAGAAAAATGGCAAAACTTGTGGGGAAAAAATTATAAACTGACAATGGCGGCTTCTTACAAAGAATATTTATATAAAATGTTTTATAGATGGCACTTGCCACCAGCAAGACTGGCAAAAATGTTTAAAAATATGTCAGACAGGACTTCCGGTGGTGCTGCACTGTGCCGATGGCGGCTACTTTGTAGCCGTCCATCTGAGATAGTGTAAAAACTGCGGGGAAAGCAGACATCAGCTGTCCCGCGGTTTGAAACTTCTTTCCCGGGCAAGGGGAAAGAGGTGAGTTTTTTTTCCTTGGATAGTGATAGAGCCCTCAAGATCTCAAAGATTTTTTTTGGGGGGGGGGTTGAAGGGTGAGCTCCTTCGGAGTCCGAGGCATTCTCCACTTCTCAGACGCCTTTGTCCCTTTTTGTTTTGGGACAAAGCAAGACGCCGCTTCCACATCCGCAATTAAAGTGAACTGGTGAGTTGATTTTGAAGCGGACAGAGCTGATCAGTGGAACAAATTTATATGTTTAATTTGAACTTTAACTTTGGAGAAGAACAATCTTTTCCCTTTCTTTACTTTAAGGGAAAGTAAAATGGCAATTTTACTTTCTCATGCACATGAAAGGAAAGTGAGGAAAGGATTTTCATTTTTTTCTTTTTTTTGTTATAAAGTTTCAGCAACTTTCAGGACTCTTGAGTGTTTGCATGAGAAGGATAAATATTCTTTTTTACTTTTTATAAATAGAAGAGGGTTTTTCTTTTCCCCTCTTCTTTCTGTTCTTTTTTGGTCTTTTGGATTTTTTAAGAAGGAGAAAAACTTTTAAAAATGGCTTCGAAGCGTCAAGTGATCTCTGCTGTGCCTAAGGTGGCTTCTTCTCTGGCAATACTCACAGCTCAACAACCTAAACCTAGATCACCACCACTCTCTCCGCCTGTACCACCACTTACGGTAAAAGATATTCAAGATGTTATGGGTAATGTTGTGTGCCAAATTAGAGAAGAAGTGAAGGAATTTTTAGAAGAGAGAAATAAAGTTATGAGGGAGGATATAGTACAGGCTTTGCAAGAACTCGCTTCTGTTGTTGAAAAGCTGGATTATCATATTGAGGATGTTGCAGATAAAGTGGATTTATTAGAAGACCATGTTGAAAATGTGGAAAAAACAGTGGAGATTTCACAGGATGAAATTGTTATGTCTCAGTATAGAGAAATGGAGTTCGCTTTAAGAATCAGAGGTTTGAGGGAAAGTATGCAAGAAAATCTGAGGGAGGTGGTGGCAAACAATAGTGCTGTGATATTGGAGAGGGAACCAGAGGAGATATTGAGAGAAATAGAAAAAATATTCAGAGTTAACTCATGGATTGCAAAGCAGAGAAATTTACCAAGAGATGTGGTGATTTATTTTGAAAAAAGATCTTTATGCAATGGAATTATACAAGCATTTTACAATCAGAGATTTCAGATTGCTGCTCAGGATGTTATAATTTTAAAGGAGATTCCATCAAAACTTTTAAGAAGAAGGAAGGATTTTGCTTTTCTATCAGATGAACTTAAAAAATGGCAGATGCCTTTCAGATGGGATATCCCAATTGGAATTGTGATGAGCCATGCGGGGACACATTATAAACTTAATACTGTTTCAAAGACAAGAGAGTTTTATATTTCTGTCCTGGGAGCTCGCTCATCACCACCTTTACGGTCTAAAGTTCTTGATGTGAAAGAGGGAGAGCAGTTGGTTGAAGATGTTGTATCAATGAAAGTTGGAAAATCACAGGCTGAGTTGTTACAGCAGTCTGCTGAGATAAAAGAACAGAGAATGACCCAAGCAGCTCATAGACAAAAAGAAAAGGAGCAACAAAAGATGGAAATAAGAGTATCTACACAAGAATCTGCTTCTGAGCCTGTGGGAGGAGCAAGACCTAAGAGATCTTCGACGATTCGATCTTCGACGGTAGATCTTCAAGCAGTCTTCTCCAGGCTTGCAGCCGGAGGAGATGGCAAAGCTCCTGACCTGGAATGTTAATGGCCTCAATTCTCCTCAGAAAAGAAAGAAAATATTTCATTATTTGAAGCAATATAATAATGATATTGTTTGTTTGCAGGAAACTCATATTATTTTAAAGGATCAAAAATATTTGATTAATGCTCGATTGGGTTCACATTTTGTATCTTCTGCTGCTGGGAAAAAAGGGGGTGTTGTTATTTATGTTAAGAAAAATTTGTCAGCTAAATTAATAGACTCTGATTCTCAAGGAAGATATGTTATGATTGAAGTGGGATTATATGGTAAGAAACTGCTCATAGTGGGTTTGAATGCTCCTAATCAACAACAAAACAGTTTTATAAGCTTTTACATCAAAAATTGACTTTATTGGATTATAAATCTGTTATTTTGATGGGAGATTGGAATGGAGTTTTGGATATACATAAAGACAAGAAAGGACCCTCTACTTTCTTCAAGCAAGCTAAATTACCTAAGGCCTTTTTTGATTTGAAAGATGACTTGGAATTGAGAGATATTTGGCGGGAATGTAATATGGAAGAGAGAGATTTTACATTTTTTTCTGATAGGCACCAATTGTTCTCAAGAATTGATTTTTTGTTTACTACTACGGATTTATATTTTAGTGTTAAAAATGTAAAAAATTTTCCAAGGACATTGACTGATCATAGTCCTGTATGGTTGGAATTAATTCCTGAGAAGGAGGAGAGAAGATCTTGGAGGTTGAATGAAAATTTATTTAGATATGAGGTAAATGTACAGAAATTTAGAGAATATTTAAAGGAATTTTTTATTTTAAATATGTCTAAGGGAACTTCAATGGCAATGGTGTGGGATGCCAGTAAGGCTTATATGTGTGGGGTTTTGATTCAAATGAATAATGTTTATAGGTGAAAACAAATGCAAAAACGTAAAGAATTGGAGGATGAGATTAAAATAAAAGAAAAAGCATTAATTATGAATCCTTTGGATAAGAATGTAAAGGCTTCCATAAATTTGCTTAAAACACAATTTAATATGTTAATGGCTGATCAGGTTGCAACTAATTTACGTTATATGAAACATAATACATTTTGTAATGCAAATAAACTGGGCAAGTGGTTGGCTTATCAATTAAGGAAGAAACAGAGGTTGAGAATTATAGATAAAATAAATTATAATGGTAAAGTGGTTTTTCAGAAAGAATTGATTAAAAAATCTTTTTTAGATTTTTATACAAAATTATATATGGGTCAGAAGGTACAGAGTTTGGATATAGATAAATATTTACAAGATGCTCATTTTCCTAAATTAACAAATGATCAAAGAGATGAGATCAATGGATTGATTACTTCACAGGAAATTATTATGGCAATTAAACAATTAAAAGTTGGTAAAGCACCTGGTACTGATGGATTGACATCAATTTATTATAAAACTTTAAGTGAGGACATGATAGAGCCTTAAAAGGAACTTTTTAATAGTATATTATTGGGTTTAGAGATACCTCCATCTTGGAGAAGGGCTTTTATATCCTTGATTCCAAAAGAGGATCAAGATCTTACTCTACCTAAAAATTATAGACCTATATCTCTTTTGAATATAGATTATAAAAAATTTTCAAAAATTTTAGCGAATAGACTTATGATTGTATTGAATCAAGTGATACATACTGATCAAACAGGTTTTATAACCGGGAGATATATGAAGAATAATGTTAGACAAATCATTAATTTAATAGAATATTTGGATAAAAATAATCAGATTCCTGCAGGTTTTATTTTTTTAGATGCCGAGAAAGCTTTTGATCAGTTAAATTGGCAATTTATGTTAAGGTTGATTGAAGAGATGAATTTTTGGGATAAAATTTTGCAAGCTCTTAGAGGTATTTATCAAAAGCAATCGGCGCAACTTATAATTAATGGAGGTTTATCTGAGGTTTTTCAAATTGGAAAGGGTACAAGACAGGGATGTCCATTGTCCCCTTTGTTGTTTGTTTTAACTTTAGAAATTTTGTTGATTAAAATCCGTGAATCATCTAAAATAAAGGGAATAATGATTAATAAGAAAGATTACAAATTAAGAGCCTTTGCTGATGATTTGGTTGTTACTTTGTCTCAACCAACCTATTCGGTATTGGAGTTGTTACAGATTATAAATCAGTATGGGCAAGTTTCTGGTTTTAAAGTTAATAATAATAAGACTAAAATATTATCTCAAATATGTCTAATTTGGATAAGGAGATTTTAGTTAATTTGACAGGTTTTGAAATTGTAAAAAAGGTAAAATACTTGGGGGTTTATATAACTGCTTCTAATGTAAAACTTTATAAAAACAATTATGAAATGTTATGGCTTAAAATGCAGAAGGATTTGAATGATTGGAAAAAAATGCAATTATCTTTGTTAGGGAGAATTGCTGCAGTTAAAATGAATGTTCTGCCAAAATTTCTTTTTTTTGTTTCAAATGATACCTATCTTAAAGAAAGAGGTAAATTTAGAAGATTGGCAGAAGGGTATTAATAGATTCATTTGGGCTGGGAAAAAACCAAGAGTTAAGCTTAAAATTATACAAGATGTTCGAGAGAGAGGAGGACTCAAGGTGCCGAATTTGAAACTGTATTATGATGCAGTGGTCTTAACGTTCATTAGTGATTGGGTTAACTTAACAAATTCAAATATACTTTTTTGGGAGGGATGGGATTTATTATTTGGATGGCATGTATATTTAATTTATAATAAAAAGGTGGATAGGGTTTTTAAGTCTCATGTTTTAAGAATTGCTTTATTGCGTGTCTGGAAGAAATATTATAGATTAAATTCTAGAATACCGTTGTGGGGAATTCCTGGGCATGCAATAGAGGGGATAAGGAAAGGAGTGAAAATGGATAGGATTTCTTATAAACAATTGCTTAAGTGGGAAGGGAATAATTGGCAATTAAAATCTATGGAGGAATTAACGCAAGAAAACATTATTTATTCTTGGTTCTAGTATAGGCAATTATTAGAAAGATGGAGTATAGATCAAAAAGTGGGTTTTATTATGGAAGATGTGAATTTGATGAAACAAATTAAAGATCAAAGTCGAACTCATATAAAAAGAGTTTATAATGTTTTAGTGGAATTGGATTCAGAAACAGAATTAGTTAAAGATTGTATGGTTAAATGGGCTCAAAATTTTGAAGAGCTGATTTTATTAGATACATGGGAGATAATTTGGGTGAGGAATGTTAAGTTCACCCAAGCTCAAAAGTTACGAGAAAATTTTTATAAAATGTTTTATAGGTGGCACCTTGATCCACAAAAGATGTATCGTATGTATCCGAATGTACAGCCCAAATGTTGGAGATGTGGTTGCTTGGATGCAACGTACTATCATATCTGGTGGTCATGTAGAAATATAAAGGCTTTTTGGATTAAGATTTGGTGGAACATTCAGAAGATTTTTAATAGAAGGATAAAATTTACACCACAATTATTTTTGTTAGGTATTATTGAAGACTGTGATGGCAAACAGATTACTTTAATGTTGAATTTTATTATGGCGGCAAGGTTATTGATTGGGCAATATTGGAAGTAAGATTCCTTGCCTACTCTAGAGGAATGGTTTCTTAAAGTTTCTTATTTATCAGAAATGGCAAAAATTTTGGCTTATCTGAAAGACCATTCACAAGAGAGATATAATTCTGTGTGGAAAAGATGGGTAAATTTTGTACAGAATAAATATGGGATTAGAAAGTATTATTTAGCTTTTGAATAATTTATAGCTTAATGTGGCTATGGTTGGATTTGTTGGTTTTAATGTATTGGAGTTAAAGTATTTTTAATTTTTTGGGATGTATGTATAGTTGATTGATGTTCATTTAATTTGTATGTTTTTTTTTTTTTAACCCTGTATTCAGCTCTGGGAAGGAGGGGGGAGGGTTATGGGGGGTGGGAGGGGGGAGGTATTTTATTGTAAAAAGTTTATAAAATTTTCAGTAAAAAAATATGTCAGACAGATGTTGGAAATATAAACGTAAATCGGGTACTTATTATCATGTCTGGTGGACATATGTTGAAGCAAAGAGGTATTGGAAAAAAATACATACTTGGCTAGAAAAGATGTTGAGAAAACATGTAGATTTTAAACCTGAACTTTTTTTATTAGGTATTATGCCAGAAAAGATTGCTAAACAATATATATATTTGATTTTAAATATGATAACAATGGCAACAATGATATTTGCACAATATGGGGAAAGGAAGAATTACCATAAGAGGAAGAAATAATTCTTTATTAGAATATGCAGAAATGGACAGACTTACTATGAGGTTGAAAAGAAGAAACAGAATACTATCAGACTTGAGACTTATTTTATGAATGGCTGGAGAAAAGAATAAAAGATTAGGAATTAAAATTGTATTAGTGAATGATAAACTCAGACAATATGTTGTTAAATAAGTACTATTAAATTGTATGGAAAAAAATAATAAAATTTTTACAAAAAAATAATAATAAAAAGATTGTGGTAAAGCAGGGTCATTGTGATAGATGAGTGAGATTACTTAAAGTAGTAGATTTTGCCATATCCCTCCAGCATAGCAAATTCTCACATTTAGTTTAATAGTATATTTTTAAACTTAGGGGAAATCCACTTGGATTTTTTTGTCTCAGGTTATCTGTGAGAAATCAGGAAATGATAGACAGGAAAACAATTTAAAAAGAAATCCGACTGGGGTATAGATAAATACTTTTAAGAGGAAAGGGCTAACAAATAATGGAAATCTGGCCAGGACTAGGTCATTGGCTGCAAATTAGGTTTCTTGTTTCACTATTATCCATCAAGTGTGAAGCAAACGATTAAATGTATGTAGTCCTCATTCCATATATAGACAAATACGATAAGTAATATCCCTTCTTATACAGAAGAGGTAGTATGTAAATAGAAAGCCTTCTTTTACTTGCATTCTTTACCTTAAGCTGATTTAGCACAATAAAAATGTAACACTTCATTTTGAGGTCCCTGAGCTTGGTTGTTTTCTTGCACACATTTCTTTACCAAATTAGGTAACATCATCAGTGCTAAAGGGGAATGGGGTTTTCTCTATGTTTTATATTAGTGATTTGCCCTGCCAGTGTTGATGGGAGTGGTATTGGTGGTTCCTTGATTAGGCTGTTGTTTACTGTTAGGTTGTTTGTCTGAGTTGGCAGTTCCTTGAATGGAATATTGTTTACTTCCTTGGTTGTCGATCTAACATTAATCTCTGCTCCTATGGGTGTTTATTGCTGCTAAGGAGGTGTTTTATTTCCATTTGGGGCACAAGGATGAGAAGGGTACTTGGTATTAGAAGCATGGGATTCAAATCAGTGTAATAATTCCATAGTAACAATATCCAGAATATTCTCCTCAATAACCAAATGCTTTGTTATTAAAAGAAAATGGTTGTCCAGCTAAAGCTAATTTGGCTGGATTATTATGTTCCACTGATAACATGAAGAGCAGAGCCAGCAGACTGTGCAAAGTACATAGATGAGCATTGCTCAAAGCCTATGATTATGAATCTCCCATTTTCAAACACTTCCATTAATACTGTAGTGTGAAAATGTCAAGTAGCTATCTGCCAGATGTAAGCTATTATATCTGTATGATTTACTGCACTTAGCTGCATCCATTTGATGCAAGGTGAAATATAACGAATGTTGATTATAATGTGCTTTAGTAGAAAGAAGGCAGATTTATTTTTAGGTCATCATATTTCTAGCATTACATGCTATAAGTCAGTTTGAAACTAGCATTGGCCTTGATAGGATTTTATGTACATAGGTTTGGAACAGCAGTTATTTGGTCAAAGATTGTTGAAAATTCTGATTGGCTAGCTCTCATTATCTATTTATGAGAAAATTCCAATGCCTGTTTGATGTCTGCCTGATTATCTGATATATTGGTAAAAAGAGAAAAAAATCCTCAAAAGTTATCTTTGTTTAACAATATTTTAGATGGGGCAAAAATCCTGTCAACATGAATGTTATCTAAAATACAATAAAATCAGGTAAAAAAATGGAGCTTGGTTACTCTTACAAATCTATTATGCTTATTATCCAAGATGTAAATATAATAGGATAATATACTATATGAACTTGCAAAAATCAGATATATTGCATCTGCATTACTTGAAAAAGATAAGAAACAATTAAGTTTTCATTACATAATTAGGTATGGAAAACAAAAAAGATAAGTTCTATTTAAAATGATATATCAGTGAGTAATGAAATAGGAAAAAGATATAATAAAAATGGACTAAATCCTAATTAAAGGGAGTCAAAAATATTAAAAACATTTTACTTAGATTGGTTTTACTGAGGTATTTAATATTTTGGAATATGTTTAAAAACTGGCAATAGTTGCTAAACTATTATTTGCAGGAGCAAAAACATCAGATTAAGAAAGATCGTGGTTTAAATATCAGTCAAGAAAGGACACTTGGATATTCAGGACATTCAGCTTGAAATAGTAAACAAATACAGTGTCATAACTATGAAATTGGTGAAAGAAAGAAAGGAAGAAAGAAAGAAAAAAAGAAAGACAGAAAGAAAGAAAGAAAGAAAAAAGAAAGAAAGAAAGAAAGAAAGAAAGAAAAAAAGAAAGAAAGAAAGAAAGAAGAAAAGAAACAATAGCAGATAATAGTGGTTTAAGAACATAAAAGAGTCAGGAACACTGAAAACAGAGAACACTTTACTAGGGCTAAAATTCAGTTGGGGGTAAAAATAGATTGTTAAAATGTATTATTCTTGCTTCCTTCCATTAGATACCTCCCTTTGTTTAGAGTATAAAGATAATGATCTTAATGAAATGTCTAAGAACTAGGTAAAAGGAACTGAAACATTTTTAAGATAATATTTTGAAATGACTTAGGCAGACATCTCCCTAATTCATGATCTATAAGAAACAGAAGGAACAGCACAATCAGACTTTCAATATTTTGTTATTATAGCCAATCTCAATAAAAATGGTTTTAGTTTTCTTGCGATCCTAGCCTGGTTAATAGCAGTGGCACTCAAGACTTATATACCATTTCATAATGCTAAAACTCTAAGCAGTTTACAGAGTCAACATATTGCCTCCAATAATCTGATTTCTCATTTTACCAATCTTGGAAGGATAGAAGGCAGAGTCAACCTTGAGCTGGTCAGGATCAAACTACTGGCAGTAGTCAAAGTTAGCCTGCAATACTACATTCTATCCATTGTACCACGATAATTCTATTAACATAGTGAAGCTGACAATGTGACACTCTAATGCAATGGTAGTCAACCTGGTCCCTACCGCCCACTAGTGGGCATTCCAGCTTTTATGGTGGGCGATAGGGGTTTTGTCTGATACTGAAGCACTTTCCTTTTTTTAATTTAATTGACTTTTAAAAAATTTTTCATAGCATTATTTAAAAACATTTTCATTAGGTTTTCATAAAATTCCCCATGACAATTAAAATTTCTGAAAATATACTACTTGTATTGCCCATGCATAAGTTTAGTTCACATTACGTAAGTGAAAATAATGATGCTATAGTGTCACCACAAACAAAAGAGCCTCGTCTCAGAATAGCTTGCACATCTCCCCCCACACCACCCAGCTGTAACAGACAAGCAGAGCTTGTAGCCGGCGCCCCCCAAACCCAATCCACGATGCTCAAGAGGCATGCGCAGATGACGATACACGACGCAGGCTCTTTTGTTTATGGTCGCACTGGTCAGTACACAGTTAGATTTGTGAAAGTGAGCACGTGCCTACAGCTTCAAATAAAATATTGTGAGTCCATGTCTCAAAAAAAGAAATACACTCGTGGCTATTTGCCAGAATATCTGAAGATGGGTTTCATAGAATCTGTTGTAAATAAACAACATCCAATGAGTTTATTTTGTCATAAAAGATTATCCAATGAGGCAATGAAGCCAAGTCGATTGCGAGAACATCTTTCTACAAAGCATCCAAATGATAAGGACAAGCCCATTGAATATTTTCAGGAAATATATAAAAAAATTCAAAATCGTTGCATCATTTAAGAAACAACATGCAGCGAACAAAGATGGATTAATTGCCACTTATTGCATTTCACAATTAATTGCAAAAAGTGGTAAAAGCTATAATATTGGAGAAACTGTAATAATATCCTCTATAAAAGAATTTATCTCAACCGTAATGCATCAGGATATACCTGAAATTTTAAAAAGGTTGCCCCTAAGCGATAGCACAGTAAAGTGATGAATTAAAGAAATGACAGTTAATGTTGAAAAAAACCTGATAAGTATGCTCCAAAACTCTTCATTTTCCATGCAATTGGACAAGTCTACCATTGCAGATAATAATGCTTTACTGATGGCATATGTATATTATTTTGATTAAAACAATACATTACGAGAAGAAATGCTATTCGCAATAAATCTCATTACAGATACAAGAGGATTATCTATATTTAATACTGTGAAATCATACTTTACAAAAAATAATATTCCTTTGAATAATATTGTTGCATGCGCTACTGATGGAGCAACATCAATGGTAGGTCGCTATCGTGGATTTGTTGCTTATTTGAAGGAAGAAGTGCCAAATGTTTCATGTATTCATTGTGTGGTGCACAGACAACATCTTGTAGGAAAACATCTAAGTACAAATCTCCATTCATCATTAACTATAATAATTCGAGCCATAAACAAAATCAAATCCAATGCAAAAAATGATAGAATGTTTCGACAGCTTTGCCAGGACAATACTGAAGATTTTATTACGTTATTTTTGCACACAGAAATTCGGTGGCTGTCAAAGGGTACATCTTTGGCTCATTTTGTAGCGTTATATGATAGTGTCATACAATTTTTTGAAAGTAATAATGAGACCAATCTGTGTCAACAATTAAAAACAGTAAAGAATGATGCTTTTTATTTGGCAGATATTTTCAAGAGATTTCGTGATGTCAATTTGCAGCCTCAAGGAGATAATAAAACTCTTATAGGTTGCCAAAGTATTGTGTCATTATTTATTGACAAACTTGAACTACTTCGTTATAATTTATTGAAGAGAGAATTTCATCAGTTTCCTGAATTATCATCTATAAAAGATGATGTAACTCCAGAGGATATTAACAGATTCAGTAGCCACCTCAACGAACTTAAATTCGACATGGAAAAATGATTTGAAGGTATTTTGAAATTGAAGGTATATGACTGGATGAAAAATCCTTTTACCGCAAATATTGAAGAGGCTGATACAACTTGCCAAGAAGAACTGTTAGAAATTAGATATGATGAAGAAAGTAAACATAAATTCGATAATGGTGGATATGAAAACCTATGGCAAAGTAAAAAAAATGCCTGTCTTATATCCAAATATGTGGAAAATGATATTCAGTTTATTGATACCTTTCCCTACATCATATCTTCTGGAATCAGGCTTTGGTGCTATTAATCATATTATGACCAAAGAAAGAAACCGCCTGAATATTTCTGAAAGAGGAGACCTTTGTTTGTTCCTTACAAAAATTGAGCCAGATATCCAGTATTTAGTTTCGCAGCATCAGCCTCAGGGATCTCATTAATAATTTAATTAATTAAATGTAATTTCATTAGACTTCATGCTTCTATGTATGCAAAGTATAAATAAAAAGATATATAAAATATAAAACAGTAAGTTGTTTTATAAAGATTTATTCTGCCAAACTTAGAGAAAGTCTGACATAAAGTATTTGGTAAGTAATTATTATTATATGCTTTAACTTGCTGTAACTCTGCTTTATAAATTTTATAAAGTAAAGTTACTTCCCTATTTTATAAATCGCCATTACTGTGGAACCGGAGGGTGGTTAGAAAATGTTACCACTAACAGAGATATAAAAGTGGGCAGTAGGTATAAAAAGGTTGACTATCCCTGCTCTAATCTCTGTCCAGCTATAGGCCACAACTAGCTAAATTTAGCTTATCTGAAAAAAAACAAAAACTAAACACGATCAGCTTTTGTTAGAACATGATCAGAGACATTCTCTGGGAACTTTCTGGGAAGTTGAAGGATGCTTACTGGACTGGGAAGGACAAAGAAAGAGGGAGAGAGACAGATGCAGAGGCAGTCAGTCAATCAGAAAAAATAGATATCCCAGAACCAGAAAATGGCAACCTACTTTCATTTCATTTCACCTTTACAGAAAGCCAGAAGAATAATATCTCACCTTACCTACAGGGGTAGTGTGTTCTGCAGGACAAATGGCTGAGAAGGTTCTTTTCCTGGATCTTGCCATTTGGAATTCTTTGGCTAACAGGGTCCAGAGCACATGGTTCCATAGGTAACCTGGCCCCATGACAAGTAGGGCTTTAAAGGTCATAACCAACATTTTGAGCTTGACCCATAAGCAAACTGGCCCCCATAGCAGGTCACACAGCAAAGGTACTCTATTCATTATTCTTTGGTGGCCCAAGATTGGCCATATAGCCAAATTTTGTACCAGATGAAACTTCCACATATTTTTAAATGGTATTTTCATCTGGACTGGAGTTGCAATTGTTTGAATGGGAGATGATCACAGCATGAATTACCAAGCGGAAAGACTTCTGATTGAGGAAAGTCAATCTATCTTCTCCCCAAACTCCCGATGGAATTGTTTTGCATAAATCCATTCCCCCCTTCTCCTTCTTGGGGAAACCCAATTTATCACTTCTTCACTCAGTCAGGTTTTTGCTATTGTAAAAGAATGCAGGCTTGAAATTCAGAAAAAATGTTGGGATCGCCTCAGTTCTAAGTCTGTGAATTCTAATTAAAGAAGAATTCACAGTAAAGGTCATATTTCTTTCCAACGAATCTACTGCTTTCAGATCACATTCCTTTTGTGAGTCTAATTTATCTAAGGCTAGATGCATCTGAATATTTTCCACAAGCAATAAGATTTAATCTAACTTTTTAAAAAAGCTTTCAGATAAGTATTGTATATTACCAAACAGTCTTTTTTCAAATGTCAGCCACATTTGTTTGTCTGTAACCTGATACATTGTTGCTCTGTGTAACCTGACAATGATAGGTAAAAGAACACAAGAATCTTCAGAATGAAAAAAATAGCTAAAAAGCAGGAAAGATATTTTTTGGGATATTTCAATCCAAAATTAAAAGAAGAATTTTAAAAAATAAGCTCCAAACAGTTTACAAATATAAGGTTTACCCTATTTATTTTTACTTAAGAAGAGTATTTGTAACATAAATAGAAAATAATTATACTGGCAAACAAATCTCAGTAATAACTCCAAATGTTTCCTTACTTAATGATAAATAGAAAGGCTGCAGGCAGGCAAAAAAGCAATGGGAGCAGGACCAGCTTCAACTTCCTACTGCTTTCCCATTGAATTTCCTTGTGGGAAACAGGCAGGGAGTATCAGAAATCATGATCAAGTGATTTTAGGGACACTACATCAGCCTAAACATTGTAAATAAAACAAAACTAAATAAAATAAAACTAAATGGAAATGTCAATTCCACAGAAATAATGGATCATGGATTTTGTACACATTTTTAAAAATATTTTAGGTACCTTGATTCAAAAACTGTTGCAGTATAATGCACGATTTAGGCTAATTTGAGCTACAAATATATAAATAAAACTAGAGTTTTAGTGCTCTCTCTCTCTCTCTCTCTCTCTCTCTCTCTCTCTCTCTCTCTCTCTCTCTCTCTCTCTTGCAACTTTAAGGAAAATCTATTTTCAAAAATGTATCCCCTTCACTTAGCAGAACGTTTCCTTAGTCAATATAGCTTTGGGAAAAATAAAAAAAAGGTCCACGTTATAAACATTTCATTACGTTTTCTTGAAAATGCAGGTGAGATTGGGAGGCTTTTATTCTGTACCAGCATTACTGAAAATGAATTAGGACTCATTACTGCAAAATCTTTCAGAAGTTATAAATATAAGCATTCTACATTTTCTTTAGAAAGTAAACACCTGTTTCTTAATCTTGCCCTATTTCAAAGGCCTATACCTGGCTATGTTGAAAGTGCACTCACTTTTAATTCTGTCCCACTCCTTCCCCCATCATGATATTCCCATGTATCTTTCATAAGAGAGAGTCCAATGAAGGTAAGATAGAGAAATGTTACCAAACCTATATTTTCCTATATGTCGAGACTTTGGAAAAAATACAAAGAGCAACTAAGATGACTAAAGGCCTGGAGACTAAAACATATGAAGAAAGGCTGCAGCGAAAAGAAGGACTAGGGGTGACATGATAGCAGTATTCCAGTATTTGAGAAGCTGCCACAAAGAGGAGGGGGTCAACTTATTTTCCAAAGCACAAGAGGGCAGGACAAGAAACAATGGTTGGAAACTGATCAAAGAGAGAAGCAACCTGGAATTAAGGAGAAACCTCCTGACAGTGAGGACAATTAACCAGTGGAATAGCTTGCCCCCATAAATAGAGGGCGCTCTATCACTGGAGGTTTTTAAAAAGAGGCTAGACAGCCACTTGTCTGAGATGGTATAGGATCTCCTGCTTGAGCACGTGGCTGGACTAGAAGACCTCCAAGTCCCTTCCAGCTCTATTCTGATTCTATATCTGTATACTGAGGCTGCAAAAAAGCAGTGACTGTGAAACAAAGGGCACAGTTCAATAAATAACAGGTGGGCACCTTGTCATCAACCATGCAGATGGAACTCATGCTCCATAAACCTTCCTATGGCTCTCTCTCTCTCTCTCCCTCTTTTTTTTTTTTTTTTGATTTGCTGCTTTTTCTCCTACCTAATTAACAAATCCAACCTGTCCCTGTGAAACTCAGACCTGTTGGCAGTGACACTATAAATAAATACAGTCATTAAGGATGCAGTCTGCTATTACTGATTTCCATTATTTATGAACTCCCGGTAAGTCATTCTCCTTTGAAGCTGTGCCACCTGTCATTTCCCTCATAACAAGAGAATAGTATGTGTATATGTGTGTAGATAGTTAGGGTGAAAGAAGGAATAATACATCAGTTCTGAATTTTATTTGAAGTAAATAGTGGAATAGGTTGGATGGATATTTCCTCAAAGGATAAGCTAATTTGATAATTATTATCATAGTTATCATCTTTCCATATATTGTCAGCTGGATTTTGCTCTGAGCAATTGGCATACTATTTCAAACTTTGATTTGGCATAAGCACCTTCCCAAGGCAGCCTCTGTTATCCACTTAAATTCTGTTTCCCTTTTTGTTTTGCTTGACAATTTTACTCAAGTCATGAGAAAGTTAAATTTCATATGTTCAAGCAAGAAATCCAGTTTGCCAAGATAACAGAATCTTCTAATTACTAATATATCATTCCTTCTTCCATGGCAACTTACATTCTTGCTTGAGCAGGAGTTGGACTAGAAGACCTCCAAGGTCTCTTCCAGCTCTATTCTATTCTATTAATATAATTTTAATAAATATCAGTTATTTTATATTTGTTTCATGTATATTTATTAATATATCTGTTAAATACTCCATTCGCTTGCGAATGATGAGTAAACATGGCAAAGTTCAACAGCTCTTTATTCCTCTTTAATCAATACTGAACAGACAGCAACAGGCACGCAGGCCTCTTTAAGCGACCAGAGACCCAGACAAAAATAAAACAAAGTAGCGGGCGTTTTCGCGCCTTGCACATGCACACAAGGCCGGTGCCACTCAGTCTGGTCCCAGGCAGCTTTTGGAATGCCCAGGACCAATGCAACGCCCTGAGCCTGCTTTTGCAGGGTCAGGACACAACACCCCTCCTCCCTAGATGGAACATGTCTGCGCGCACACAAGTGTGACATACCTTGTCAAAATCAAATGCACAGAATGCGGAATACTCGAGGCTACCCTCAGGCAAAACCCCTTCTACTTGTTAAGGAATAAATGTATCCGAAATCAAAAAATAATACAAAATAATCTATCCCTACTTAGGGCCCTTACAAGCAGCACCCTTGGAACTTGACAGCAACTTCACAAAGTCTCTCAGATGTTTGGGTGGGCACTTGGCCCGCTGCAACTTCCTAAGGGCCAAAGAGATTGCCTGGCCCACCTGCTCCCCTAGGAGGCCAGGGCATTGCTGCCCTAAATTCCCAGGTGACCCCGGTGAGGGTGCCTGGCCTACCTGCTCGCCTACCAGGCTAGGCAGGCCAGGACTTTGCTGGCCCACATACCCGGTTGATCTGCCCCGCTGCTGGCTGGCTAGACCCTCTAAGTCCAAGCCAGCATACCTTGGATGGGTGGAAGTCCCTGGGTCCACAATGGACCCTTCTTGGAAACACTGTCCCTCAAACCCAAGGCCAGCAGACAAAGAGTGCTGGGTAGTGGAAGTGTCCCAGTACTCTGTGCCCCCCAAGTATGTGCCCAAGGTGCCAGAGTCAGGAGTCGCCTCCCTGGCTACCCCCTTCCCTGTTGACCTCCTTCTTCAAGCAATTGTGGAATTGGGCCAGCGCCCCTGCTGGAATTTTTGTTCTCTGGCTGTTTGTGATTTGTGTGGATACCCCCGGTCAGTATCCCTGTCTGGAGCACTATCTGATGTGTGTGAATAATGTGGATACCCCTGGTGTGCCTCCTTGTCTGGAGTACTTGTGGAACCTTGGGATGAATCCCCAATAGCCTCAGAAGCAGCTAATGATGGCCTGTTAGGCCTGAGAAACTGAACCTCAGAATGCATATTATAGCCCTCCTTTCCCCCTCCCCAGAGCAGACTCAGGAGCGGAAGGGTGAGAGTCCAGTCTCCAACGCAGTTGGTTAATGTGTCTGCAAAGAACGTGGCCATCTCCAAAGGTGACTTTGTATGAAAGCAGCCCAGACCTTGCAGCTGTGACCCAGAGATGACCAGGCCTATAGTTCCGTGCCCAGACCAGATCACCCACTTGGAGTGTCCTAGGTGCCCATGGTTGTGACATCTGTGAAGCCACCTGGTCTGTGTGCAACCTGTCCAGTTTAGTGATAAAATAGCGATCCCAGCGGAGTTCAGTGGGGCTTTTCCCTGTAGCAGTGCATGGTGTGGTGCGGTGTGCGAGAAGGAAGTCTGCTGACCTGTGATGCCAGTTACTGTAAGTCAGTTTCTTGAGTGCATCTTTGGTGGTTCACACCATTCTCTCAGCCAGTCTGTTGGAGGATGGGTGGAAGGGAGCCGATGTCGCATGTTGGATCAGATTGGCCTGAAGAAAAGCCTGGAACTCAGAAGAGGTAAATTGGGGGCCATTATCTGAAACCAGAACATCTGGAAGACCGTGTGATGCAAAAATTCCTCTCAACACCTGGATGGTCCTGGCAGTAGTAGTGGAGGAAACAGGAACAACCTCTAGCCACTTGGAATGGCTATCAACAACAACCAGGAAGAATTGCCCCTGAAAGGGCCCAGCATAATCTATATGCACCCTAGACCATGGGGTTTGAGTTTCCTCCCACCTATGTACTGGTGCCTGAGGCATTTCAGGACGGGACTATTGGCACACTTGGCACCCGTGCACCTGGGCCTCGATGGCTTTATTGAGTCCAGACCACCAAAGATGGTTGCGTGCAAGTGCTTTCATCCTGACTATGCCTCTCATGCACAGAGATCAAGATTCTAGACCTCAATGAGGTCAGAATTACTACCCTGCTCCCCCTTGGAAAACTCATGCTTCTTGAGCCAGAAGCTTTGGAACTCAGTATCTGGGCACTTGTCAGGCCATCCAGACAACACCCATGTCAGCATGCATGTAAGCGTGTATCAGTGGCAGTTTCTGCAGCCACATCCCTAGCATTGAGGGGAGACTCAGGTAACTTCTAAATGGACAGAATATTAATGGCTGGAGCAGGAGCAGGCTCTAATTGGTTCAGGGTAATCTGCTCAGGCCATCTGCATGACCCATTTCTTTTCCTGGTTTGTGGACCAAGATATAGTCATATGCTGACAGGAAAATGGACCATTTCAGCATACAAGGAGAAATTATATGTGGGGTCTGTCTGTTAGTGGTAAACAGCCCCAACAGAGGCTATGGTCAGTAAAGACCGTGAAATGGAAGCCATATAAGAAATCATGACATTTCTTAATGCCAGCCACTATGGCCAAGGCTTCTCTGTCAATTTGAGTGTAATTTCGCTCAGCAGAAGACAGAATCCTTGAATAATAGGCCACAGGGACCTACGTCCCAACAGCCTTCAGATGACTCAGTACAGCTCCAACCCCATAAGGAGATGCGTTACAGTAATCCAGTCTTGAGGTGACAAGGGCATGAGTGACTGTGATTAAAGCCTCCCGGTCCAAATAAGGCCGCAACTGGTGCACTAAGCGAACCTGTGCAAAGGTCCCCCTGGCCACAGCTGATAGATGTTGTTCCAAATTTAGCTGTGAGTCCAGGAGGACACCCAAGTTGCGAGCCTGCACTGAGGGAGGTAAATTTGCCCCCCCCCCCCAGGACTAATGATGGACCATCCAGTTGGCCTTTGGGAGGCAAGACCCAGAGCCACTCGGTCTTGTCAGGGTTGAGTCTAAGCCTGTTCACCCCCATCCAGATCCTCACATCTTCCAGGCACCGGCACATCACATTGACTGCTTCACTGAAAGGACACGGGGTGGAGATATATATGAAGCGATCTCGCAGCCTCTCTTCCAGATCCTTAAACTCACACGGTCTGGCTGCTTGCCTTAAGGCCGCAATAAAATCCGTAGCAGATTCACCCGGCCTCTGGTCTCTCTGGTCGAACATGTGCCTCCAAGCAATAACAGATAACTTTGGCTGGAAGTGTTCCTTTAGCATTTTCTTCAAATAAGTATATGTTACTGATTCCAGAGGTGCAGGGGCCACCAGATTGTCTGAAATTTCAAATGCTTCCTGTCCACAAACACACAAAAGAGTTGCAGCTTTCAAGCCATCCTCTCTAATTTGGTTTACTCTGAAATAATTCTCCACCCTTTCAATGTAGGAGTTCCATCTCTCTGGGAGTGAGACATCAAAATCAGCCAAATGACCAATCTTTGCCATCATACCTTTGCTACTTTCACCACTCGCTCCTCTGCAAACTTCTGTTTGGGGAAAGGGTCCTTTAGCCAAGCTCACCCTCCAGTGACGCTATACTGGCAGGCTGGGATGCTGATTCAGACGCCATCTTCCGTCTTCAGGACTTTCTTGGTAAGTCCTTAAAACTTTTTCTTTAGTTTGCAAAGGATCCCACCTTCGTCACCAGTGTTAAATACTCTGTTTGCTTGCGAATGATGAGTAAACATGTTCACTCATGTTTACAGCCCTTTATTCCTCTTTAATCAATACTGAACAGACAGCAATAGGCACGCAGGCCTCTTTAAGCGACCAAAGACCCGGACAAAAACAAAACAAAGTAGCGGGGCATTTTCGCGCCTTGCGCATGCGCACAAGGCCAGCACCACTCAGTCTGGTCCTGGACAGCTTTTGGAATGCCTGGGACCAATGCAATGTCCCAAGCCTGCTTTTGCAGGCTCCGGACACAACAATATCTTATATGTATTTTAATACATAAATTACATATATAATATAATGCTACTCCAAAAATCAAACAACAAGCAGTGATGTCTGAAAACACAAGTAGGACAAAGAGGATTTCAGATATTTTTTCCCCAAGGCAAACACTTCTGCCTCCGCCCCACCATAAATATATTTTTCTCCCCTCCTCTCAGCTTCTTTATTGTACGTCTTTTACTCATAACTACAAAACATTACCTAAAATAGATTGATGCATAAAGGACATTGCTATAGAAGATCTGAGCTCCTGTACCAGTCAAAGTTATTCAATAACATGTAGATATTTTGTGCATCTACATTTTCAGCATAAATCTGAAGGAGGTATGCAGGTGAATGTCCCAAAAGTCCGAAATTTACTGCTGTCATTTCCATGTAAGCTTTGAAGAGTTGTTCTTTGCAATCTTGGGAATCTTCAACAGTCAGTATAGACTTAGGTTAAGCAAATTCTAGAGCCACATATTGCTCCTAATTGCCTTTGTTTCCATCCTCATTACTGACAGTAGCATGGTTTTCTATTCTTTTAAATAGAAAAATACAGGAAACTATAGTGTATATCAAAAAGTAAGCTTAACAGCTTTTAAAGGGGGAATGAAAAATAATAATTGGTCTCTGAGCCACTCAGAAATTTTGCACAATCTCATCCCTCAAAAGTTGCCAATTCATGGAGCAGAGAGATTCTGGTTCTATTCCTGTCCTACACCGCCCAATTGATGGTTTAGTGTTAACTTCTCTTTCTCTGGCCTAGGTCTGAAACTCAAAAACTATCTATAGTGTCTACCAATCCACATTGGCCAGTATGGTATGCAATACACAATTTTGAATAAAGGCTTTTATTGTTAGTGGACTGATTTGGAACCTGCACCATTATTATAATTGACTTAAGGCCTCCGATTTAATCCTATAGATGCCTTTGTAAATTTTTTCAAATTACGTTAATAAGTTCTCATTCATCTTATTAACTTTAACTGTTGTACCTGCACTTTTAACAACAGGGGACTTGGCAACTTTAATTCATGTTCTTATTATTTTGAGTCTAAATTATTGCAATGTACTTTACACTAATTGTCTTTGAAAATGACCTAGAAACTACAAGTGGTTTGCAGTGTCTGCAACAGTTTGTTGGCTAGAAAGAAAGAAAAATTTCAATCATGTGACATTGATTTTGTGGGTGCCACATTTGTTACCAATTTCTTTCTGAGTACAGTTCAAAGAATTGCTTTTAATGTATGAAATCCTACATGTCTTCACTCTTGAATTTCCTTCTTGTCCAATCTGCTGACCTTACATTTCTTACAGAAGGAGATATTTTGATTCCCTTCCAAACATTTTGGAGGAACTGGGGCATAACTTCTCAGTAACTGTTCCATTTTTGAGGAGTAGCCTCTTCCCCAAGTTTAGGCTAGCCCTAGTTGCTGGCTCTAGTGCCCTAATAACAGTTGCTACTGCTTGGCATTCTCTTTGTTTGCTATCTCAGTGAAAATCTTGATATTTTGTAATCTTTTCTAATTCTTGTCTCCAACAGTATTCTCTCTTGGAATGGCTTCATCAATAAATCAGATAGGATTCTTTTCAGTTATAGCAATGTCTGAATTGTTATAGTTCACATGTCAATGAGTTGTGATCTCATGTCAATGAGTCCTCAATGGAACCACATCTACATGGAGGGAAGTGTGTAATGGGGGTGCCCCAAGGCTCTGTTCTGGGCCCAATGTTCTTCAACATCTTCATCAATGATTTGGACAAGGGGATAGATGGGGAATTCATCAAATTTGCAGATGACACTAAGCTGGCAGGAATAGCCAACACTCCAGAAGACAGGCTTAAGATATAGGAGGATCTGGACTGACTTGAACACTGGGCACAATCTAACAAAATGAAATTCAATGGCAAAAAAAGCAAGGTTCTACATTTAGGCAAGAAAAACCAAATGCACAGGTATAGTATAGGTGGTACCTTGCTCAATAGTAGTAACTGTGAGAGGGATCTTAGAGTCTTAGTGAGTGAGCCAGCAGTGTGCTGCAGCTGCCAAAAAGGCCAACACAGTGCTAGGCTGCATTAACAAAGGAATAGAATCAAAATCACGTGAAGTGTTAATGCCACTTTAAAATGCCTTGGTAAGGCCACACTTGGAATACTGCATCCAGTTTTGGTCACTACGATGTAAAAAAAGATGTTGAGACTCTAGAAAGAGTACAGAGAAGAGCAACAAAGATGATTAGGGGACTGGAGGTTAAAACATATAAGGAACGGCTGCTGGAATTGGGTATGTCTAGTTTAATGAAGAGACAGTTGTGGGGGGACATGACAGCGGTGTTCCAATATCTCAGGGGCTGCCACAAAGAAGAGGGAGTTAAGCACCTGAAGGCAGGACAAGAAGTAATGGGTGGAAACTAATCAAGGAGAGAAACAACCTAGAACTAAGGAGAAACTTCCTGACAGTTAGAACAATTAACCAGTGGAACAACCTGCCTCCAGAAGTGGTAAATGCTCCAACACTGGAAGTTTTTAAGAAGAAACTGGACAGCCATTTGTCCAAAATAATATAGGGTTTCCTGCCTGAGCAGGGGGTTGGACTAGATGACCTCCATGGTCCCTTCCAACTTTTATTATTATTATTATTATTATTATTATTATTATTATTGTTGTTGTTATTGTTGTTGTTGTCGTTGTTGTTGTTATTATTACTATTACTATTATGTTGTTTTGATCTCATACAATTTTTATAAATACAACATCTCATACAATTTTTGCTGTCTCATTTCCAATGACTTTATGTAATATTTCAAATTTCTAATAATTCTTACTGATTGTGGATACACACAAAAATGGCATGTAATATTTTCCTATCTTTATCATTTTTAAAACACTGCATATGATTTTTGCTGCCTCCAGTTATTAAATTGTCAAGTTTACATACTTATGTCATTCTAATCAGCATATACGCTTCAAACTGATTTTTCTCTATTTTGTCAATGACTTTGTACATAGTACTTTTCTTGGGTAGCAAAAACCTTTTTCAATGTCCTTTTTTAATGTATTATTCTTCAACACCAGCCTTTTATTGGTGTTGACTGACTTCTAATATTTTTCAGAAAATGGTCATGGATTGTTTTACTTTCCTAAATTTTCTAATCTCATTTTAAACTAGTGCTTTTTGTAAACATATTTTCATTCTATTTCTTTATAAACAAGTGTTATTAGTTTTTTAATTTTTACATCAGAGTGCTCAAGAAACACCATGGTGATGGGGTAATCAATCATCCAAAAACAAATTTTATATATATATAAAATTAATTCATTAAATGTTCCCTCTCTATTTCCCTCAAATAGTATAACATATTTCGGTTAATCCATTTCTACATTACATCTATGTAAATCCAAATCCTGTTTTTAAGCTTTACTAATGTATAATTACTATAATCCAGTTTAATCTTGAATAAATATATTATTAACACTTCGGGTATCCCTTCTATTATACACATGATATTCCGACAGTAACATTCTAATATTTCCAGATATATTCTAATTCTTAGTCTAATAAGTCATTGATTAGTACCAATTCTTCTCTTATCACAAATCTCTCTTATTTCTTCTTCCACTACAAAATAGTTATCCTACTTAAAATAAAAATATTACTCTACTCTATTTTAAATATATAATCTATCAGTCAATCTATTTCTATAAAAAAATCATTTCAGCCCATTAGGTAAGATTTTAATCTCGTCCAGATAATTATCATATTTAAAACAAGCATATTGTTACAAAAATATCATCTTGCTAACTTCACATACTCAATTAATTATTAAATCAGTCCAGATCTCTAAAGCCTTTTTAACCCATTAAGTAAAATTTTAAATCACATTTTAAAATCCAACTCTAGCTTTCTTTCTGTGTCAGGTTGCTTTCCATAATACCGCATCTGTATCATCAAATCTCAGTATTTGAGTACAGGTATTTATTGACACATCAATCTGGTCTAAGTTCTCTTCCCTTTCTTCCAGTATCATCTGGATAGTATAGTCAATTTTGTTCCATGTTGTAGTGACTAGTTGATTATCCAGATTATCACAGCTTTCAATAGATCGCATCTGAAAGTCAGTTCCTGTTGCTTTTAAGACTGCAAGTATTTCAGTTGAAGTTATTCTTTGATCATCAGAGTTCTCCATAATTTGTACGTAGGCTTGTGAAATATCCTCTTCTGTAGTGATTAGTTGACTTGTGGAATGATCAATTAGAGTCTCAGTTTGAGATTTTAGGTGAAGCGTTTTTCTAGAGCTCAATTGATCAATAGCTTGTTCCTCCATCTCTTTAAATTGTGTACACTGTTGCATATAGGCCTCTTTAAAGCTAGTCTGTTCCTCCTTTATTGTTCCTTGGCCTATAGGTTGGTCCATTAAAATTTGAAATTCAGTTTGTGGTTCTGCAAAATGATCTTTAATTTTTCTCTAAGATTGCATGTACTCTGTAGCTTCCAGGATTTTTTCCAATATAAGCTCATAATGAAGCTGTGAGTAAGATTCTTCCATTTTCTTGATAAAATAGTCTTTTACTGGAACCTATATTTATTAGAAGTCAACAAATATCCACCTCCACAATTTCTAGTAAGCAAATTCAACCCACAGCTGCTTCAAGGCCTTTATCTTTTCCCTTTTATTATCATTTGAAGGTCAAATCCATCTTCAAACACCAAGAGAAAATACAATTGCAGTAACACTTTTCACCACAAAATGTCCTCAGTAGGCTGTAAAATCTTTTTTTCCGAGTTAAAAAAAAATTGATCTCATTAGGAAAATAGAGAAAGAAAAAGCAAATATCTCCAGCATAGTAAATAAAATAATAACAATGTTCTATAATAAGGATTTTTTTTCAGGGCCCCAAAATATCCAAAAAATTAAATATCCCATAAAAATTTACTGTTTTATAGCTTTGTTCAAAGCTTTTTTTCTCAAGTAAACAAATGCCACTCTCTTAGGGCAGGGAAGTCATTCAGAGGCTTTTTACAGGAAAATAGTTGGGGTTAAGAGAGGGTAGGAAAGGTCTTGCCCAAATTTCTCCATGGTGGTTCTTCATGCTTAGCTGTTCTTCTGACTTTCAACTGGTGCAGCTGGGTGATCGGCCATTTTACTGGCCAATCTTTTCTCCAATGGCCCTAAGGAGCTAGGTCACAGTGCAGAAGGAGCTGCTGCCCTTCCGCAGTCAACGAGGGCCTCCTTGATAGTGGTCGCCTCTCTAGGATGACTTTTCGACCCGATTAAGAGTCTACCGGCGGAGGGAAAGCAGCCGGCGAAGAGATGGAGCTCTCCGCATGACTGCACACTCCGCGATACGGAACCGGAAGTCAACATATTTTCATTCTATTTGAGCAAATAATCTACAGTCAAAAATTTCTTTCTCTTGGTTTAAAAAAATAAACTGCCTTTTTGGATATGGAATAAATTTCCTTCATATTTTAGGGTTCCATTTTCTGCATGTTACCTACATAGACAAATTTTTATGTGTATTTTTCCCCAGATACTAGTTTAATGTAATAGTGCAAATTTAGCCCCTCACACATATTTTCTAATATTCATGATTCTTTGTTTTGCAGAACTGAAAAACCTAGTAGCATTTTTAAAAAATCACAGAAATACAGAAATGTACACAGTACAAGAGTGCACATCATTCACCAGTATGGGCTACAGCACAAATCTGAAAGCTTGGAAGACAAAAGCCACTGGTCGCAGATGGGATCCTGCAGCACTCCAGTATTTCCAAAGTACAAATCTTCCTAATTTTATTGTTTGGAGAATAGATGTTAAGTGTATGCTTTGTGGAGTCCCTGATATTCTTTCTTCTTGGTCATTTTGTTACAGACATCTTCAGTGCTATGTTTCCTAGCTGGTTAATGAAACATCTGCAAAAAAACATACAAGCTCAGAGAGCATCAACATCACAATTCAGTTGTGAACTACATATATTATCTTCTGTTGTATGCTTTGTTCTCACTGCCTAGCAAAAAGAGTGGTATACAATTGTTCATGTTTATTTTGAGGCTTATTCCCACCCCCATATTCTTTTTTGGGCATTAATGCTATAGTGTAATGTACAGCAGGAAGAAACAGAGAAATATGTATACTTCTGGTAGAATACTTTTTTTTAAAGGCCATCTTAATGAAAATTTAATTTTAATGTGGGTTTAAAAAACATATTTTAAAAGTATTTCCTTTCTCTCCCAGCTATATGAATGGTGTGGAATCACATTGTATTGGAATTGTCAGAATCCAATTATATTTCATCTTTAGTTATCAAATATAGAAAACCCCAATTCTGCCTTCTCTGGATTCTGCCATAAGAGGGAGAGAAGGGGGAGAACAAAGGGGCTTTATGGCCCTCACTTCCTTCAGTATACTTCTAAGGAACTGAATGTGTATATTGCAAAAGAATTAACCATACGAATGGGGCCGTTTCCTTTCATGTAGTTTCTTTGAAGTCTCCATCCAGCTGGGCAGTAATGAAAAGGGGGTGGAAGTGTAATGCCTGAGACTGTCACTGAAAGAGGGGGTTGATTGGGTGGGCTACTGGGGAACCCCTTAAAACCTTGAATTGGAGAGCTTGGACCCCAAGTCCTGTCTAGAATGCCTGCAACCATTTTCTCTTAATAAAGGATTCCTGTTGGAAGAATTATGCCAAGAGTTCTGTCTTCTTAAGATGCAAAGTGGGGTGGGTCCTTACATTAGACAGGACTTGCAAAATTAATCCACCTGGAAGGGAGACCCTTGCTGGGGGATTTTGCAAAAAATTACCATGTCAGACAATGGAGCAAGAAAGGGGGGAAAATCCCTGGAAAGAGAGCCTCTGACCAAATTGGAACCTTGCCAGATGTTGGGATCCGAGAGGTCAGATTCCTCAGGAGAAGAAGTGGTGGAGACACGGGACCACAAGCCTCGCTGGTCAATGGGCATTGGAAAGAAAAGTGAGTGGGGAAAGGAATCAAGAAAGGTGACCCTGAGACGGTGGACCAAGCAATCAGAATGGAAACAGGAGATGGAGAAATCCCTGCACGCAAGTGAAGAGGGAGAAAGCTGGGCACCATACTCAGACTGGATCCTAGAGAAAGCTATTGACCTGATGAAGAGAACTCTCAGCTCCCTAAGAGAGGAGAATCCTGAGCCCTACGGCCGCCCCAGCTCCTGGAGCCGCAAAGGGAGAGACACCGAGGGGGACGTGGAACCTGCAACCCCGGGGACATCTGCTCATCCAGTAGTCCCCACCCCCTACCGGACCACAGATGGCAATCTGGACGGAAGACACTACCACCAACAATGGAGGCACCGATCCATTCCAAGACGTCTGCCGTTGGAGGTGAAATTCAAAGGGGAGCAAACACGCTTGGGGTTTTTCCTAACCCAAGTCCTCAGCTACATGGAGGAATACAGGCAGGACATTCCCAGTGACAAAGCCCGCATCCGGATCGTGCAATCTGCCCTGGATGGACCGGCTGCAGATTGGGTGGTGAACTTGCATGACTCCAATGCCCCAGAACTCAGTAACTTCAACCGTTTCATGTCCTCTCTGAGAAGACGATTTGAAGACCCCCTGGCTGATCGCAAAGCCCGTGAAAGGATAAAAATGATGAGGCAAGGCAAACGCCCGGTGGCTGAATATACACAAGAATTCCGGGCCATTGCCAGCAAACTGAATTGGCCAGAAGACATCCTTCTTAGCCATTTCAAAGACGGACTAAATTATGATCTATATGATGCTTGCCTGCCCCGAGGGGACCCACACCAACTTGAGGAATGGTACATCTTGGCAGAGGAAGCAGAGATCGACATATTGAAGAGACACCGCCGAGGAAAATAATGGAGCGGCCCCCCCGCCTGAGCTGACACATGAACCGGTGAAATCATCGGCTACAGCCAAGAAGCAAATGGGGTGTTTCAAGTGCAGAAGAAAAGGGCATCGAGCTGTAGAATGCCGCTCAAAGGCCCCCCAGCACAACCCAGACAGATCCCCAATCAACAAATCCAGAAAGTCTTCAGCTAAGCCAAAAGAAACTGCCATGAGAATGATGGAAATTGCGGAACCCCCCACTTCTGCTCATCAAGGGGAAAGAACTCCAGCCTACACCACAGGGTCGGTGGATGTTTCAGATGACAGCTCGGAGGGCGAACCTCTGGTAAGTGGACACATCACACCCATCTTCAAGACAGTGACTATATTAATCCCCCCCATGTCCGAAGCTGTGAAGGTGAAAGCCTTAATAGACTCTGGCTGCACCCGCAGCCTCATTAGCCCAACACTAGTGGGGAATCTGGGCATCCCATCGAGGAGACTGGAACAACCAATCTCATTTGGCCAGTTAGATGGATTCATAGCAGGGGGGGGTGCCAGCTACCCTAACCACTCTACCAATACACCTCTCCTTGGGCAAACATGAAGAGGACATAACATTTGTGGTGACCCCAGGCATGGAATGCCTAATGATTCTAGGGATGGAATGGTTGAAAAAAATGGAACCCCTGGGTAAATTGGAGGACGACAGAAATCAAATTCCCAAAGGGGGACCCTATGGACTTAAAACCCCAAGGGAGGCTACCAGAATCAAGAATAGAAAAAGCATCCATAGGAGAGGAAAAAAGATTAACAGAAATACCAGAGGAATATAGAGACCTTGCTGAAGTTTTCAGTGAGGAGAGGGCGAATGAGCTCCCCCCCCCCACCGACCCACAGACTGTACCATTGAATTCAAACCTGGGGCAAAACTCCCAAAGCCCAGATTATACTCCATGAGCCCAAACGAGAAGGAGGAAATGGAAAGATTCATTAAAAAAAACCTAGAGAGAGGTTTCATTGAGCCAGCCAAGCCTAAATTGGCTGCCCTGGTCCTTTTTAGAAAGAAGAAGGATGGCTCTTTACGTTTGTGCGTGGATTATAGGGCCCTGAATACAATCAGTGAAAGCAACCTATACCCTCTGCCCCTCATGAAAGACATGCTGTCACACCTATCGAAAGGGAATTTTTTTTTCTAAACTAGACCTAAGGGAAGCTTACTATTGTGTGAGAATTAAGGAAGGGGATGAATGGAAGACTGCATTTAACTGCCCCATGGGGTGCTATCAATTCAAAGTCTTGCCATTTGGATTACAAGGGGGCCCTGCAGTCTTTATGCAATTAATCAATGATGTTCTAAGGGAGTACCTGTTTAAGGGGGTCCTTGTTTACTTGGACGACATTCTTATCTTCACTGAAACAAAAGAGGAACATGTCAACCTTGTCAGAGAGGTTTTAAAGAAGCTGCGAGCCGCCCACCTATATGCCAAACTCTCAAAATGCGAATTCCACCAGGAAAGGATAGACTACCTAGGTTATCGCATATCCCCCCAGGGCATTGAAATGGACCCAGAGAAGGTCAAAGCAGTATTAGATTGGGCACCACCCCGCACAAGAAAGCAACTACAAAGTTTCCTGGGCTTTGCAAACTTTTACCGCCAATTCATCCCCTCATTTGCCCAGATAGCCTTGCCCCTCACTAACTTACTAAAAACGAAGGGAGCATCCTCAGTAAAACCTAGCCAGCCACTAACATGGACAATGGAGTGCCATCAGCGTTTGAGACACTAAAGAGACATTTTTCTGCTGAACCAGTACTAAGGCACCCAGACATGGACAAGCTTTTCGTAATACAGGCAGATGCAAGTGATGCGGCAGTGGGGGCTGTTCTATTACAAGAAAATGATGATGGAGTATTGCAACCCTGTGCATATACATCCAAGAAACTCATGGAAACAGAACAGCGCTGGCCCGTATGGGAGAAGGAAGCTTATGAGATACGTTGGGCATTACTCATGTGGCGACAGTTCCTGGAAGGCAACAAAATCTCCTTCCAGATGTGGACTGATCACAAAAATTTGGAAGCCCTGAAAACGTCCAGGAAACTCAATCCTAAACAAGCCCGCTAGTCCCAGCATTTTCACCAGTTCCAATTTAAGCTCAAACATTTACGAGGAAGAAAGAACTTCTCGCATGCCTCAATATAACAGTGCACGAACCACAGACTCTAGACCAATAATGTCAGAGTCACAACTGGCAGCACCAGTAACCACAAGAACCCAAGCCAAATTAAAATCACAACTGGACAGCCAAACTGGAATTAAATTCAGAAAAAGTTTGGAAACAGATGAATGGTTCCAGAAAAACAAAAATGTGAGCACAATGAGAGACGGGTTGTCTTGGGTAGGAAAAAGTTATATATACCAACAACCCAAAGAATCACTTTCATTCAGCTTTGCCATGACACAAAATCAGCAGGGCATTTTGGATTTGTAAAAACTTTACACTTAATTAAACGGCAATTTTGGTGGCCATCAATAAAAAGGACATAGAAAGTTATGTTGCCAGCTGCCCAACCTGTGCATCAGCAAAGAGGTTGCAAGGGAAATCGCCAGGGCTATTACAACCAGTGGCAAATCCCTCAGCCCCCTGGAGGGAAATAGCCATGGATTTTATAGTGGAATTGCCAGAAAGCAATGGGAATACTGTTATCTGGACAGTCACGGACTTGTTTTCCAAACAGGTGCACTTTATCCCTTGCCAAAAGATTCCCACTGCAAAGGCCTTAGCAAAACTTTTCATCCAGCACATTTACAGATTGCACGGGGCACCCCAACGCATCATCTCTGATAGGGGATTGCAATTTACGTCTGCATTTTGGAAGGTATTTTTATCCCTCTTAGGGACCACTCAGGGACTGAAATCTAGCCACCACCCTCAGACAGATGGACAAACGGAACGTTGTCATTCAGTACTTGAGCAATATTTGAGATGTTTTTTAAATTTCCAACAGAGTGATTGGACGGACTTACTCCCTTTTGCAGAAGTTGCCTACAATAATGCAGTCCACTCCAGCACAGGCTACACTCCTTTTCAAATAGCCAACGGTCAAAGTTTCAGCCCCATGCCAGAATTAACCCCAAACGAACCAATGATCCCATCACTGAAAGAATGGATGGAAAAACTACAAAACACCTGGCCAATAGTTAGAAAAGCACTAGATGAAGCTAGGCAGGCATACAAAGCACAAGCCGATAAAAAAAGGATTGAGCCTACACCATTCATTATAGGTGAAATGGTGTACCTATCTACAAAATACCTAAAGTCTCTACAACCCTGTAAAAAACTTGGACCAAAATATATAGGGCCTTTTCCAATTAAAAGAATCATAAACCCAGTAACAGTAGAATTAGAATTACCAAAAAATCTCAGGCAAATACACCCAATTTTTCATTGCAGCTTTCTGAAAAGAGAGCATCAGTCACCTTTACAGCCAAAAATCCCCCCCCCCACCACCTCCAATCATGGTGGAGGGCGAACAACACTTCGAAATAAAGGAAATCCTTGATTCTAGGAGATATCATGGAGCAACTCAGTACCTAGTTGCCTGGAAACACCTCCCTGCCTCACAAAACGAGTGGGTCCATAAACGTCATGTCAGAGCCCCAAAGCTATTGAAGAAGTTTCACACAGAGCACCCTAACAAGCCTGACTAACTTTTATACCTGTTTTGTTTCTTTCAGGTGGATCTCTCTTATTTTTGAGGGGGCCGGATGTCAGAATCCAATTATATTTCATCTTTAGTTATCAAATATAGAAAACCCCAATTCTGCCTTCTCTGGATTCTGCCATAAGAGGGAGAGAAGGGGGAGAACAAAGGGGCTTTATGGCCCTCACTTCCTTCAGTATACTTCTAAGGAACTGAATGTGTGTATTGCAAAAGAACTAACCATAAGAATGGGGCCGTTTCCTTTCATGTAGTTTCTTTGAAGTCTCCATCCAGCCGGGCAGTAATGAAAAGGGGGTGGAAGTGTAATGCCTGAGACTGTCACTGAAAGAGGGGGTTGATTGGGTGGGCTACTGGGGAACCCCTTAAAACCTTGAATTGGAGAGCTTGGACCCCAAGTCCTGTCTAGAATGCCTGCAACCATTTTCTCTTAATAAAGGATTCCTGTTGGAAGAATTATGCCAAGAGTTCTGTCTTCTTAAGATGCAAAGTGGGGTGGGTCCTTACAGGAATTCACAACAACAAATTCTGAATTCAGTGTTTGCAGTGTGAATGTTTAATTAGTGTACACCATCCAAACAGTAATTTGTCAGTTTTCATTCCATTCAGCTAAGTATGCCCACCCACTAATGTTATATGGATATGTTACATTAATTTTTACATGAAATATTCATGCTTTATCAAAAATTCATAATTCATGATTTCCATGATTCATTCAAAATTAGGCTTTCCTGGTGCTATCATACAATAGTATACATTAATAATTTGAGAGATGCTGCTATGACAGTTCCCAAAGTCTTCAGAGATGCTACATCTTTTCTCTTTGACATTAATAGTGCACTTTAATACATCTATGTTCAGAAAAATATCATACTGAAATTAATGGGAGTGAAGTCCAGCCCATGATTTTTAAAGGATTTATTCTTTCATTGTCTAAAAAATGGTTTTTTTTAGCATTTTTAAAAGGCACATATTAAAAAATCATTTAGAGACTGAATAATCCCAGTCATAATGTGTGCCTTGGCCCACAACACTGAATTCTAATAATAGAAAATCAAGGCCAACAGGAATGACTGTGTTTATTTCAAAGGCATTTGTCCAGCAGGAGAGTGATAACAAGATAGCTTCATGTGCAAATAAAGAGAAGATTTACATTTATATAAGTATTTCATTATCATAATGCTTACTGCTGGTTTTGAAGAAAAATAATAATAAGTGGTCTGGGACTTTAAACTTCAAATAGATAAGCACCTGCCACACAACAACCCACAATTAACAATTGTCAATGAGAAAGAGAGAAAAAATCTGGATAGTGGATGTGGCAGTATCTGGAGACAGCCAAATAGAAAAGAAAGAACTGAAGAAGATAACAAAACACAAAGACCTGCAAATAGAAGTAAAACAACTGAGGCAAAAGAAAGACAATACTATTGCTTTGGATGCAATCCCAAAACAGGAGAAAGGCCCTTGTTCACTATTGACGTTGAGAAAATCACTATCAGTCAATTGCAAAAGGCAGCTTTACTTGGAACAGCTTACATCCTGTGACAATATCTTTAAAACCATGAAGCAAGAACATCTGTCTACCTCAGCTCTTTGTGAAGGACTCAATACATTAATAAAAATACCAAATCCAGTCTAGGCATCTCGATGACTGCAAATCAAACCATAATAATACCACAATATCCATAACAATATTTTCATTCCTATTTAGTAATAAGAAGTAACACATTTTAAGTAGATAAAATAAAGAATTTTGTTTAGCCCACATTTAAGCAAAATTATTTAACTGAATTATGATATTGCTCTTTGAATTACATAATTTCTATAATACAATTACAATCTCCTAATGAATATGTACATACTAAAGCAAATTATTGATAATATGTGAATATTAAGGGAAGTGTAATGAAAATGTATATATTTTAATTTCAGATTTGACAGATCAATACCAAATTTGATAAGGGTAGGAGAAAAGTATATTAATAGTACAATTCAAATCAAAGCTATCTGACTTCGGTCCACATGTGTGCATTAATTTGGAAAAGAAAGAAAAATACCCTTTAGATTTTGCAGTTCTCCAAATTTTCCAATTTAGATACTGTATATAATAGATAAATGAAATATATTCCAATATCTCTTTATTGATAATATTCAATATATGCAGGGCTTTTCTTTGTCATAGAACACACAGAACGGCATTCCGGCATCTTTTTTCAACGGAATTTGTGGAACTAAAAAAAGTTCAGTCAGATCTTCCAACTTCTTGCCAAAAAAAAAAAAATCTCAATAGGAGTTGGAAAGTTTGATTGATCTTTTTTTAGTCCCACAAACTCAGTTTCCCTGCAGCAGAAGAGAAACATACCAGAGCTGGAAAACAAGTTAGCAACTCCTGTTTTTTACTCAGCATGTCCTCGGTCTCTTTAAGCCTCTGGATGGACTCATGGGGAGAAGGCCCCTTCCCACCACCTTTCTCCTACAAACATCTTCCCAGCAGCATGGACATGGTTGGACCTTATGCAAGGAGAGCGACTGACCGAGAACCCCAGCCTGGTGGAAGTAAGGAAAACGGGGAGAGGAAGGAGGGTTTCTAGAAGATGCTGTGGTTGCACCTGAGGTGCTGAGGTAGACGTGGCAGCAAAAGGTGATCCCTGCAGTCCCCTCCTGCCCTCCAACCGTCAATCAGGTTAGTTGGCCCCATAGGCCAAAAACTCTCTTAGACCAGGCCTTGGTAGCACATCAGCCCCAAGTGCCCCCTGACTAACTCATAGCCCATCGTAGAACTGCCCTCCGATCCTATATGTCTCATACAGCTATGGCAAAAGTTGTAACCCCACCCACCTCCATCTTTCCTCTCAGCTCAGTAGGTGTAAATAACCAGTAAAGTCTGCTGGGAGTTGTAGTGTTGTTTGACAAGGGATGATGTTGCATAAATATGTAACAGTCATTGCTAACCCACAAAGCTTCAGAGGAAAGATGGTGTAAATTATGTAGTTTATGCACATCTGATGGATAGTATTGTCCTTTAATTAGATCAGCCCATCCTTTTTTTATAAACAATTTTTATTAGTTTTCCATTTTACACCAACAAGGCTTAAGAACCAATGTGGAGATAGGGTAATCAATTAAAAGACAATAACATTATAAATATACAGCTCACACAATATTCCTTAAAATTTCCCTCTCTATCTATTTAGGATATTGTAATCAAATTAATACATTTCTAAAACAAATTCATTCATTAATACATCTCTACATATACATTCCATTAATCAATAAAAGTTTTCATCAGCTCACTATCTATCCCATAAGATCCTGTTTTATGCTTTATTAATTTTTCAAATGTTTAAACTTAAACTAACATATTTATTTACTATTCAGGAGCCCCTAGTTTCTCTTATTTAAATATGTTATTTCCATAACTAAATTCTTACATTTCTTAACTATATTCTATTCTTATTCAATAATTCTCCAATTATTAATTTCCTCTCTTCCATTATTTCAATCTTTTTCTCATTATACCACCTCTAATATTAAAAACACATAAAGAAATACAAGTGGGGAAAAGAAAAAATAACACAAAAGGAAAAAAACATAAATAAACCACGAGGAAAAAACAAGGGAAGAAAAAAAGAGAAAGAAAGAAAAGGAAAAAGAAAATAATCTGTCATTCCAAAAAAACATATTCTTACTATATTTCAGTATTAAATTCTAAATCTTTTTGTAGTGACCTCCCTTTTGACAAAATCCAAATCCAAGTCAATCCGAGTCACTATAAAACCTTTACCACCCATAACTATAATCTTAAATAGATATTTATATCTTATTCTGTTTTTTTTCTATTCCAAATGGGTTTCCATAATAAAGTCTCTAGTTCCGCAAAATAGATCTCCCATTATCTCTTGCTATAATATATATACCAAAAGGGAATCTCCCATTGTCCATTTTATTAAGCTGATATAAGAGTTATAGCTATTCTCAATAGCTCGTAGCTGAACATCGTTTCCCATTTTTTTAAAGTTGCATAAAGTTTGATTGAAATCATTTTCTTAGTAAATGATTGTAAATGGAATAATTTATAGTCTTCTTTAATCAAGTTTTGCTCTTCTTTTGTTAGTTTTTTCTCTGTGAAAGGGTCAGATGGTGTCTGCAAGTCAACTTGGCCTTCTGGGGTAAAATCCTCCATTTCCTTATTATAAATCATTTGTTCATTAGCATCAAGAATTTTTTCCAATATAGGTTGATAATCCAAATGTAGATTTGGTTCTTCTCAGTGGGCTGAAGTTAAGGTTGAATACAAATCTCTTGGGTATAGACCCCTTCTGCTGTTTCTTGGCTTCCAAGTTGCTTACTTAAACCTTGTGCTTTAATTTGTCATTGAAAAGAAATCTCTTTTCTGTAAGCAATTATCTTCTCAGTGTTTTCCAGGATTTTATCCAACATGTACTTATAAGTAAGATCTAAACAGGGTTCCTCCATTTCTATCATATTTAAAGTCATTGTTCTTTTGGAGAGACTATATTTAAAAGAAATCAGTCAATATCTGCCTCCACCCAACTATATGGCTTCTTTATCTTTTCCTTTGTAATAATTTGAAGGCCAAAGTCAAACTCCCCCCAAAAAAATAACAACACAATGAGTAATTTCACCAGAAGATGTCCCTCAAAGGATAATCAAAGTTATTCAGATATTCAGTCTTTCCAGACACCATAAGAATAAAAGAAAACAATATTCTCCGAATAATTGGCATGTTAAATCTCTGTAACAAAATTTCTTGGGGCTCCCAAATATCCAAAAATAAAATCAACCATTAAAAAAAAATAAGTTTAATTTCCTTTTATTAAGCTTCTCTTCCCCCATCAAAAACACCGCTTTAACATATGTTGATGGCGGATCAATCCGCAACTAACTTATTGTTTATGAAACAAAATACATTTTGCAATGCTAATAAACCAGGGAGATCGTTGGCTTATCAATTAAGAAAGAAACAGAGACAGAGAATAATAGATAAAATAAACTATAAGGGTAAACTAGTATATCAGAAAGAATTGATTAAGAAATCTTTTTTAGATTATTATCAAAAATTGTATAAATCTACTAATGTGCAAACTCTAGATATAAATAAATATTTAAGTGAGGCCAACTTCCCCAAATTGACAGAGGACCAGAAACATGAAATTAATGGCTTAATTACCAAGGAGGAAATTGCGATAGCAATTAAACAATTGAAATCAGGGAAAGCACCGGGTACGGATGGGTTGACATCTGTTTATTACAAAGCTTTAATGGAAGAGATGATTCAACCATTAGGTGATCTTTTTAATAATATTTTACAGGGTTCAGAGATTCCTCCTTCATGGCGCAGTGCTTTTATATCCTTGATTCCAAAAGAGGATCAAGACCTTACTTTACCAAAGAACTACAGACCTATATCTCTCTTAAATAATGACTATAAGATATTTGCAAAAATTTTAGCTAATAGGCTTATGAGGGTTATGCATCATCTGGTACATAAGGACCAATCTGGTTTTATAATTGGTAGGTATATAAAAAACAATGCTAGACAAATTATTAATTTATTAGAATATCTAGATAAGAATAACCAAGTTTCTGCAGGGCTGATATTTTTAGATGCTGAAAAAACTTTTGATCAATTGAATTGGTATTTTATGTTAAGAGCAATTGAAGAGATGAATTTTGGTGAAAAGATATTACAAGCTCTTATGGCAATATACCAAAAACAAACGGCACAACTTATTGTTAATGGAGGTTTGTCAGAGGTTTTTACAATAGAGAAAGGGACTAGACAGGGATGTCCATTATCACCATTGTTGTTTGTTTTAACATTGGAAATTTTGTTGATTAAAATTCGAGAGTTGCAGGAAATAAACGGAATAGAAGTTAACAAAAAAGAATATAAGTTAAGAGCTTTTGCAGATGACTTGGTGGTTACTTTGTCGCAACCTACTTATTCTGTAGTAAAGTTATTACAGTTGATTTATCAATATGGTTTGGTTTCGGGTTTTAAGATTAATGTTAATAAGACTAAAATCCTACCTAAAAATATGACCATTCGGGAAAAGCAGATTCTGGCTAACTTGACTGGTTTTGAAATTGTTAATAAGGTAAAATATTTGGGGGTGATTTTATCTGTTTCTAATGCAAAATTGTTTAAGAATAACTATGAAAGGTTGTGGGTTAGAGTACAGAAAGACTTGAGGAATTGGGAGAAGTTGCAATTATCTCTCATGGGAAGAATTGCAGTGATTAAAATGAATGTTCTACCCAAGTTCCTTTTTCTGTTTCAAATGTTACCGATTTTGAAGAACGAGATTAATTTAAGGGAATGGCAGAAAGGTATTAATAAATTTATTTGGGCAGGGAAAAAACCAAGGGTAAAGTTTAAAATCATGCAAGACTCCCGTGAGAGAGGTGGACTCAGGGTACCGAATTTGAAATTATACTATGATGCGGTGGTCTTAACATTAATTAGCGATTGGGTAAATTTAACAAATTTGGAGATACTCCACCTGGAGGGATGGGATTTACTTTTTGGTTGGCATGCCTATTTAATATTTAATAAGAAGGTGGATTGGGTTTTTAAATCTCATATCATAAGAATCTCTTTACTTAGGGTTTGGAGAAAATATTATAAGAGTGACTTTAAAATACCATTATGGGCTATACCTTGGCATGCGATAGAGGGGATAAAAAGAGGTATCAGAATGGAAACGGTGTCTTATACACAGTTACTCAGATGGGATGGACAAAACTGGCAGTTAAAACTATTGGAAGAGTTAGTATATGAAAATATTATTTATTCTTGGTTTCAATATAGACAATTAGCAGATAGATGGAAGATGGATCGTAAGGTGGGTTTTCTCAGAGAAGATGAAAATCTTATTAAGCAAGTAAAGGACCAAAGACAAAGTCATATTAAGAGAATTTATGGGGTTCTAGTGGAATTGGATTCAGAAACAGAATTAATTAAAGATTGTACGATTAAATGGGCGCAGAATTTTGGTGAACCAGTTCTACTGGATACCTGGGAAACTATTTGGGTGAGAAATGTTAAATTTACACAAGCACAGAATCTAAGGGAGAATTTTTATAAAATGTTTGATAGATGGCACCTTGATCCACAAAAAATGTCTCTTATGTACCCTGACCTACAGCCTAAATGTTGGAGATGTGGTTGTTTGGATGCCACCTACTATCATATTTGGTGGTCGTGCAGAAATATAAAAGCTTTTTGGATTAAGATATGGTGGAATATTCAGAGAATTTTCAGAAAGAGGGTAAAATTTACTCCACAATTATTTTTGTTAGGTATAGTTACTGATTGTGATGCAAAGGAGGTTATATTGATGTTGAATTTGATTACAACCACAAGGCTGTTAGTAGGACAATATTGGAAGAAGGAATCTTTACCTACTTTGCAGGAATGGTTTCTTAAAGTATCTTATCTGGCGGAAATGGCAAAGATTTCAACTTTCCTAAAAGAACAATCGCAAGAGAAATTTCTTGCTGTTTGGGATAAATGGATAAAGTTTATACAATTTAAATTGGATATAAAAAAATATCATTTAGCTTTTTTATAACTCTTATTTTTTTTATATATATATATATATATATATATATATATATTAGTGTTACACTCTTTTTTTTATATAATCTTTTTAACTTTTTTTAATTAAGCCTATATTCTGCTCTGGGAAGCTCCGGGGGGGGGGGAGGGAGTGGGTGTTTTGGGGAAGGGTTGTTTTGTTTGTTTTGTTTTGTTTTTTTCTTCTTTTATGCTGTTGTTGTATTGTCATTTTTTTTGTCTTTCTGTAAAAATTTATAAAAATTTTCAATTAAAAAAAAAACAAAAAAACACCGCTTTAACAAAATAGGGAAATAGTTCCCCCCAAAAAAAAGCTTTTCACAGGAAAAAATTAAAAAGTAGAGGTAAAAAAAGGTCTCACTGAATCTTCCACGGTGGGTCTATTTACTTAGATGATCTTATGGCTTACGGTTGGCACAACTAAATGATTGGCCATTTTACTGACCAATCTTTACTCCATTGGCCCAAAGAAGGTACTTGGACTACAGAAGTTGCCGCCACCCCTCTGCAGTCATACGAGAAGCCTCCTCAATGGTAGTTGCTCCTCCAGAGCAACTTTTCAACCGACTCAGGGGTCTACCGGTGGAGGAAACTCGGCCAGCGAAGAGACGTCTCTCTCTAGTCGACCGCACTGCCACGACCTGGAACCAGAAGCCAGATCAGCGCATCTATATTGGCATTATGATCTGAGCAATGATGGCTAGAGCACATGTACCAAGCCATAGTTCAGTATTGCAATCCATTCTCTTACAAGAAAATACCATACCAACGGGAAGAATAGAAATCATTCCTTATCCAATCTCTCTCTGCTTGGATGTTCCTTTCCCTCTGCTCCAAATTTCTATGATGATGATGATTATTATTATTATTACTACTACTACTATTAGTATTACTATTACTATTGTTATACCTGATATTCAATGTATGTAACTTTTTCTAGCAGAGTATTTTGTTTTTTTAAAGTTGCAAAAAATGACAACCCCACACCCTTAAATATTTAGAAAAGGAAGAAAAATGGGATAGGGAGTGGGGGATATAGGGCAAATGTGATCAAGATATTAAAATTAGTGAATGAATATAAAAATAATAGACATAAAAATAATTGTAGATCCATTCTAAAAGTGTTTTTTGCCACCCAAACTGGCATATGGAGGAGATATTTTTTTAAAAAAACAATTAATTATATTGTTTAAGAGATTTGAATAGCATCTTAAAGCACAACTCTCAGCAGCTCACAACAGTAAAGCCACATAACCACAGAAATCATAAAACCATAAAAGCAAAGCCAAAAACCCAGTCATTCCCCTGGGCTGCAAACAACTATTCATAGACATCTTAGTGTAAAGAGTTGCAAAATTTGATCTTATATCCAAGGAGTCCTTTTCTATCACTACTCATATGTCACTACTGATGATAAGAATCATGCCATAGAATTCCTATGATGACTTCAATAATTGGGAAGGTATATCTCAGAAAGGGTGGCTTTTACATTACAGCAAGATTTGGAGAATTGACTTCAAGTTGCTTTAGAATTAAACATAAATACATTGAACTGAGTCTGGAAGTGGACAATCACATAGGTATCATTTGAGTCATCCAGGTTATGGTTGTCCAAAGGTGCTTTTTCAAAGAGCAACTGGACTTTCTTTATTTTTCCTGGAAGATATTTTGTTTCTTATCCAAAAAAGTTCTTCAGTCTGAAGTTTCTTGGATGAGAAGTAAAACTGAAGAAGCTTCTTGGATAAGAAATGAAACGATTTCAAGAAAAAACAAAAAAGTCTAGTTGACTTTTGAAAAAGCACCTTTGGGTATCATTTGAATCTTGACATTTGTAGTTGAACATTAAAATAGCAAAAATATAACACTGTTTCATTGGCATAAAGAGATTTCTTTGAGACTATAGTGAAACATTATATTTGCAAAAGATTTGGATATTTATGTGCTTGTAGAGCATTGCTTCTTATACTTCATGTCATATATGACTTAATTATTAATATTTCATTGATAATTTTTATCTTGTTAATCTCAGCAGGAAAATAAACTGGCAAACAACATTATGCAAATTATCCCTAGTCAGTCATTAGCAGTAAAACATTTGAGTCAAGCCATATTTTCATTGTTTCATTGTTTCACTGTTTCAAATTATCCAAATTTTGCTTCAGTATGCTAAATTGTGGTATTGATGTTTGATGTTTTATTATTTTCAAGAGAAAATAAGACCAACTTCATGAAGAAAGCTTTCACTTTCTGAAAAAATAAATTATTCATCAAGGATTATATAAAACATAAATTCCCTGAAATAGAAAATAATGTAATTCTAACATCTGTCAAGTCCATTTTACCTATTTTGTTGAACATAATTGCAATCACACTACAATCATTATTGTAGTTTTTAAAGAGTAATATTTTAGTAAGCATTCTTGTAAAATGTTCATGCAATGAAACTACAAGATGGGAAATTCAGGCCTAATTAAAGGAAATACTGTTCCAAAAGTTCTTAGCACACTGCCATAGTTCATGGTGGTAGCTATACATTTACAATTGTTAAAACGAAAATTTTATAACTCAGATTTCATTGACTGTTAGTTGCAATGGTTGTATATCACTTCCAGATCGGAGATGGAATTGTATGTCATCCTAGTTATATTGGCTATATCAGCGTTTCTCAACCTGTGGGTTGTGACCCCATTTGGGGTCGAACGACCATTTCACAGAGGTCGCCAAACAACACAGTCCGCCATTTTCCCCCCTTTTCCTTAGCTGTGCTACTCCCTTTTATTCTATTGGCTTTTGAAAACCAATAGACTAGACTCTCTTGAGAAGAGTCTAATTCTGTTGGCTTTCAAAAGCCAATATGAATTGTCCAGGCTGTCTCTGCCCTGCTGAGCCCGCCAAAAGTCCCATTCTGCAAATGGTGCTGCAAGTTGTCTGCAGCGAAGGCGAGCTGTCTGGAAGTTTCCACCCCTCCCTGCTAGGCAACCACTAAATATATAAGTAAAAGAGGGCCAGGGGTGGGAGGTGGGAGGCCGGCGGGTGCAGGGAGGGTTGCTGGCGCACGTGAGGCCCGGAGGGTACCTTACCTCCCTTGTGCTGGGCCAGCTGGTGGCCCAGCCGGTGGTCGCCCTGCACCATCACTGCCCCTTGCCAGCTACGCCTCGGCCAGCGCAGGGGGCAGCACCACGCATGCACGGTGCTCCCGGGCAGGGAAAGTCCTCGACTTATGATCGATTGGGTAGTCCTCGACTTACGATCGGTTGAGTAGTCCTTGACTTATGGCCGGTTGGGGGTCGCGGCATTAAAAAGGTTGAGAACCACTGGGCTATATTGTCCTGTCCTCCTTGGCTTCTTTGTATTATCTGATTGATTTTTGATTGGATAATCTAATGCAGTTATTTTTAATGTCTGGGGTTGGCTAACTTATAAGAGAAAAAGATCAGAGAGTGTTTTCTTCCATCCCATCAGTCATAAACAATGATATTGTTAAGTAAAGTTAAGGCAAGGCTTTACTTCAGACTGGGTGTGATTGCTTTCTGGCTTTACACATTAGATAACAATTGTCATAAACATAGATGGAATTGTTTGTTGTTGTATTTTTTTATTATTATTTTGCAGTCACAGAGCAAAATGCAAGTGCAACACAAGAGAACACAAGAAAAATATAATCACAAACAATTAACACCAGAAGCCTTGGCTAAAGGTAATTACAACGTTCTCCTCTAATAGTTACAGCTCTTAAAAGAAATTTAGAAACTTGAGAAGTAATATAGGAGGAGCCATCCCCTAGACCAGGGGTAGGCAACCCAAGACACTCAAAGGGCCACTTGGACACATTTCCCACTGAAAACAAAACACTGGGAGCCACAAAACCCTTTTGATATCTAAAATGAAGATAACACTACATATATCCTTTTTTACCTTTAATGTGTGTGTGTGTGTGTGTGTGTGTGTGTGTGTAAAGTAAAGGTAAAAAAAGGATATATGCAATGTTATCTTCATTTTAGATGTCAAAAGGGTCTCTCTCTGTCACTTTCCTCTCTCTTTCTCTTTCTCTCTCTTTCCTCTCTTTCTCTTTCCTCTTTCCTCTAACTTTCTCTCTGTGTATGTCTCTTTCTTTCCTCTTTCCTCTCTCTTTCTCTTTCCTCTCTCTTTCTCTTCTTTCTTTCCTCTTTCTCTCTCTTTCTCTTCTTTCTCTTTTCTTTCTCTTTTCTCAATCTTTTTCTCTTTCCTCTTTTTCTCTCTTTCCTCTCCCTCTTTCTCTCTTTCCCTCTTTCCTCTTTCTGTTTCCTCTCACTCTTTTTTCTCTCTTTCCTCTTTCTCTCTCTTTTCTCTCTCTCTTCTCTCTCTTTCTTTCCTCTCTTTCTCTTTCCTCTAACTTTCTCTCTCTCTTTCTTTCTCTTCTCTTTTTTTCCTCTCTCTTTCTTTCCTCTCTCTTTCTCTTTCCTCCTTCTCTTTCCTCTTTCTCTTATTTCTCTTTCCTCTTTCTCTCTTTCCTTTCTTTCTCTCTCTTTTCCCTATTTCTCTTTCCTCTCTCTTTTCCCAATCTTTTTTCTCTTTCCTTTTTCTCTTTCCTCTCCCCCCTCTCTTTCTTTCTCTCTTTCCTCTCCCTCTTTCTCTCTCTCCCTCTTTCCTCTTTTTCTCTTTCCTCTCCGCCTCTCTCTTTCTCTCTCTTTCTTCTCTCTCTTTCTCTTTCCTCTCTCTCTCTTTCTCTTTCTTTTTCCTCTTTCTCTATCCTCTGTCTTTCTTTCTCTTTCTCTTTTTCTCTCTCTTTCCTCTTTCCTCTTTCTCTCTTTCTTTCTCTCTTTCTCTCTCTTTTCCCTATTTCTCTTTCCTCTTTCTCTCTTTCCCCTAACTTTCTCTCTCTTTCCTCTCTTTTTCTCTTCTCTATCTCTTTCTCTTCTCTTCCTTTCCTCTTTCTCTCTTTCCTCTCTCTCTCTTTCTCTCTCTCTCCCTCTCCCTCCAGGTGAAGAGAGAGAGCGAGAGCAAAAGGCAGATGGAGCCAAACATACAGGGAGGGGATCAGGACAGGTGGCAGCAGCTCCCAGCCACCCCCGTCGCATCCTTAGCTGAACGGGCAGAGAGGGGGAGCAGGACAGGAGGCACATCTCCCAGCTGCCCCCCACCACGTCCTCAGCTGAACAGGTGGGGAGGGGGAGCAGGATGAGAGGCAGCAGCTCTCAGCCACCACCCCCGCCACATCCTCAGCCGAACAGATGGGGAGAGGGAGGATGGGAGGCAGCAGCTCTAGTGGCAGTAGCTGAAGCTCTGGTGGCTGGCGGTGGCCACTGCAGCATGGTTAGGGTCCCCACCACCCCCTGCCTGGCCCCCGTCCCTGCCGTATCCTCAGCCACTTCGCGATTGCAAGAGGAAGGCGCCAAGACCTGGTACATTATGGGTGGCCATGCCGGCAATGGGGAGTGCCACTGCAGGAATGAGGGGGAGTCCCGATCTCCCCTGGCCCCACCGGCCTCACAGCCCAAGGTCTCCTCCTACAGCACTGAGGGTGGCGGTGGCAGTGGCTCCTGGAAAGCAGCCAAGGGAGGCACCACCAATGGGGCTGAGGTGGGGTAGGGTGGTGGAGAGCCCTGCGGCAGCCAGGCGAGCTTAATGCCTGACTGCCACCCTGCCTGGCCTGGGGAGACATATGGCCAGCTCAGCTTTCCAGGGAGCGCTGCCTCCTCCGGCCACTGCCCCAGCCATGACTGCAGCCTGGCCTGGCCCGGGGAGACATGTTGCTGGCTCGGCTGCTCAGGGAGTGGCCCGGGGATGGCCCAGGAAGTGATGCCCCAGCCGAGACTGTTGCCTGGAACAAGTAAGCCAGGGGGGCACCACCTGCCCTGCGGCCACTTCGCAGCAGTGTTCCATGGACTCAGAGCCCCCTCCCTCTCCCCGCCACTGACCCTCTCTCTTCGGCTCTGCTGCTGCTTGGCCAATGGTCATGCCGGCTGGGCATCAGAGGGGCTGCTCTCCCTCGGGGCCGTGGTTTGTGGAAGCTCGGGTGGGCTGCTCCCAGAGGGGATCTTGGGAGCCACATGTGCCTCAGATGGGGCCAGCCCGGGAAAGGGACTTCCTGGACACCCTTCCCCCAGGGGGTGGGGCACCCAGGCGCCGGGCCAATCAGGAGCCCTGCGAGGGGGCAAGTCCACATGAGAGAGAGAAAGAGAGAGAGAAAGTGCCTCTCTCTCTCCTTGTCTCTCTCTGAAAATGACAGGGGGAGGCTCTGGAGCTGCAGGGAATGGCTCAAAGAGCCACATACGGCTCCGGAGCTGCTGGTTGCCAACCTGTGCCCTAGACAATATAAGACCAAATTACTAACATTAGAACCAGAGGGATCAATTCCGAGGAGAGACAATAATTTAATTCTGGCTGCATTATACATAGGGCAGTATGATAAGACATGCTCCACAGTTTCAACTTCAGCCCTATCACAGGGGCATAGTTGTTCATTAAACATGAGCCTCTTGAATCACCCGTCGAGTAGTGCTGAGGGCAAGACATTGAAACAGGCTAGGGAAAAGACTCTTCTATACTTGGGGATGGTTAGAGTATAGAAATATGAAGCCATCCTCAATCCATAATTATTAGAATAGCTGAAGATCAAAGGGGAGCAGGTTTTGTTGGCTCTGGCTCTTAGGTATTGCAAATCTATGCCCACAAGCCAATGGACTATCCTAAACTGGGCATTCTTGAAACCATAATCTCCCAGAGCATCCCCCATAAAACCTAGCAAGTGGAGTTTCTTCATCAGCTCCCTCTCCCAATGAGAAGTATGAGGGTCAGCAAACACCAGGGAGAGGTAGCTACCAGGGACTGCCGAAAAGAGCACCCAAAACCACCATTTAAAGGTGTTAATCCATGCCATGCATTTGACTGAATGAATGCCCAGTTCCAGGTACATCGAAGCAAATCCAACACAGGGAGGAAGACCCAGAAGTTTCCTAAGAAAAACAGCCTGGGTTCTTTCAATACAATCCTTGAAGCCTCGTATCCATATAGGAATTCCATAAAGAGTTTGGGCCAGGGTTTTGGCTTTATATATATGCAGAACAGAAGGAGTAAACTGGCCTCCTTGGGTAAAAAAGAATCTTATAATCTGCTGATGGCTACAGGAGGCCAAATTTAGCACTTGGGTTCGATATTTAGTCCAAGTATTCTGAAATTGAAATTGAATACCTAAATACTTAAAATGGAAAACCTGCCTAACAACATTACCATTGATAGCCCAGTTGTATGGTTTCCGTGCTCTAAAGAACACCAATACTTTGAATTTGTCATAGTTAAGAGACAAATGATTCTCAGCACAGTAGGACCCAAATGCAGAAAGTAATCTTTTTAGGCCGAGCCTTGATTGTGATAGAAGGACCGCATCGTCAGCATAAAGAAGAAGCAGAATCTTCGTATTTAAAAACTTTGGGGCATGGGACTCAATGCGTGCAATGTAAGAGGACAGGTCAGATAAGAATAAATTAAACAGAACAGGGGCCAGGACACAACCCTGCCTAACTCCGCTCTCAATCGGGATAGGATTTGAAAGTTCTCCCTGCAAGCTTTTGTGCAATCACCTGGTGATTTGTTGTTGTATATGAAGAGGTACATATGCCTATAATAATAGAATGGTTGTATAGAAATAGGAATTCTCAGTATTTTCCAATATACATTTTTAAAGCTTATCATGTCTGAATCCATTTTATCAATGGATGGAATGGATTTTATCATTGCATTATCCCTCCTAAAATCTTACAATTAGTCAATTCCACAAAAAAATTGTTAAGCATTTGAGCAAATTATCTGATTTCAAGCAGCAACATTTTTATTATTCCCTTTGAATGAATTACCCTTTCTTACCAAAGACCATGCTGTTGGCCTCTCATGCACTAGAGCATGACACCAAAGTTATGAAATACTTTAATCAAAACACCAGCATGAGCTTCTAATACTTAGATAAACCATATATATATATTCCACCTAGCCTAAAGCAAGTTATGGAGAGCCAATATGGTGTAGCAGTTAAGGCACTGGGCTAGAAACTAGGAGACTGTGAGTACTAGTCCTACCTTAGCTACCATGCCACTAGGTGACCTTGGATCAACCAATCTTTCTTATCCTTAGAAAGGAAGAAATAGCAAATCGCTCCTGAAAATCTTGTCCAGAAAACTACAAGTCACCAGGAATCAAAAACTGACTCAAAGATATGCAGGTAAAAAACATATTTATTTGAATAAAACATTCAGTCTTTTGCTTTATTGCCTACAAATTCCATCTTGGTTTTTTTAAAATTCTTTATTCAGCATTCCAAATAGGTTTATCACTATCCATTAAACCAAAAATGAATCATGAGTCATCATCTTTTCAGATATTTAACTCTAAGCCAGATTTTCCAATTTCTGAAGTTCAGAGCAGATAGCAAGGATTGGAAATGTATAATGATCTTAAAATGCAACTGTATGTAGTTAATTTGTCCTTCCCTCCCTTCTTCCTTTCTCTCCCTCCTTTCCCTCCTTCCTTTTTCTTTCTCTCCTATATTACCATTTTGACAATATCCTCAACCTCAACATGCACATATTATTACCAACATTAAAATTATTGCTATTATCCTTGCTGAAAAGGCATTTACTCTCTGCCTAGCTTAATAAGGTGATATTCTCTGTCTCATAAAGACACAGTTGTAAAACATCGAAAAGTTCTACACTATACCCTCCAATTGTCAGATGATAGTTTGTACCTCTTTTCAGTGTTTCTATGTGGGACAGACTTTTTAGAATAAGTTTCTTCCAAAAGTCCTTTTAGATTCAATTGTCAGTTTTTTAGAAATATTTTCTGAAATAATTTCTAAATGCTTTCATAATAAACCTATAATTTCTGGTATAAATAAGGATGCACTTTTCCTCCACAATTATTATAATATTGCTTGATACAGAATCATTGATATCTATTTGTCACAAATGGCAGAGGAATATATTGGGATGGAATCACATGTTGGGCTAGAGGATCGTGAACTGATAGGCTCTCCAATTATGAACTATCAACGTGGAATTCCTAATTGCCTGAAGTAGTCTCTCCCTGGAAAGTTCCTATGTAGAACCATGTTTAATGATCAAAGGAAATAAAGAATATAGCAACTAAGTAAGGACCACATAAAGCATAAAATATCTGCAAGAACACAAAATGTGATCAACAAAACATTTGCCTCTAGAGCTTTGGGAAGATAATAAAAAACAATTAGGGAACTATGAACAAAGACATTCCAAAACAGAAGCAGGACCATGTTCCCAGTTTTTGCTCTCTTTCAGGCAGATGGTTTCCAGAAATAGCTGTTTCTAGAGATTCATGTGAAAAAGGAATTCATGCAGAAAAGAGCATCCATATATTTTCACCCAAGCACAAATAAATAAAGGGTCATTTCAAGTCTCTGGCTTCAAGGGACTTTGGTCAAAAGACTAAAAATCTGCTTTGGATACAGTGACAGCTGGAGGAGACCTGTCAGAAATCTTAGCAGGAGTTACAAAAGAATTGTGAAACTGCTGTTACTAAAGAATAGAAACCTCAATACAAATTGAGGTGATTCCACAGGATTCTTTCTTGGATTCTTTCATCGCACACTTTCTTGCATCAAATAACAGATTATGCTGTTGTGAAATGGAGCAGCATAATGTGAAAATTAATTGTCTTTATTTTTTTTTACTACATCTCAACTTGTATAAAAATTATTTGCCTGACTCTACCTTTCTTTCCTTGTTTATCAGCATCTACAAGACTTCATAAACCGTGATATCCATTCCCACGTGGAATAAATAACCAAGTATTAGATAATTAAAGATGAGTTTAAGCAAGTACTTGCATTCCCTTATCACCATCATATTAGCTAACGGAAAATAGATTCTGATTAATGTTGAGATGCAGCCACATTATTCACTAGCCATAATATGAGATATTACAATACAGATTAATCACTACAGAGAAAACTGTCATCACACTATTATCAGATCAAGTGCAATTCTTGCTACGAACAATAGGTGAAGTAAATCTTATCATAGTGTAATCTGTTAATATGTGAATCATGCTAATTTCCTGTAAGGTAAAGATACGAAGTCCTGGGAAGAGTAGAACTTAATTTTATTTGAAAGAAAACTCTCTCAAAATTTTATAAAATGACAGCAAATGTTACAATAAATAATTTTCTCTATAATTTGAGGTTTGCCAAATTTATAGTAAAAGAAAGATTCTACAAAAAAATCTTATTGAATAATATATCAGATTAAAATTATATCAGCCCACTGCCGTAACAAAATTTAACCCTGCTGATTTCTTTCTTTAACACAATTAAAATTTGTGCATATATTACAACCATGATTTAGGTTCATATGGTAAGCCATGCCATTACTAGTTACAAACATATTAGAACAAGCCTATTTAATTTAACTCCTTTATGGGACAGATTTTTGGTCCAGAGAATTTTCTTAACTTTTTTTAAATTAAAAAAACAAAGCACTTATTTTCTGAAAATAAGTGGTAAAGGTGGCCATGAAGGCCTTTTTAACATTCTAACTCAGGGGGGTCAAACTGCCAGTCTGTGGGCTGAAACTGCACCCACCCCATTGCCAGCAATAGAAAAAAAGTCATGATATATTGTGACACATCACATGATGTTGTGAATTTGACATTCCTGTTCTAACTGACACACTTTCAGTATTTGGGGGTGGAATGTATTTTATTGATTTTATAAATTAGAGATATTCTCAGCCTCTTTTACATTTTAGAAAGTGACCTACCTATCACTAAGTTCATTTGTAAGTGAGAGTCTCTTGTTTATTGGATTATAGCAGGGTAGAAAAGTAGGAAATAAAATAAATAAAACAGAAAAGCCAGTTACAGAAATTTAATGGTGAAAAAAGTAAGGTTCTACATTTAGGCAAGAAAAACCAAATGCACAGGTACAGTATAGGTGGAACCTTGTTCAACAGTAGCAACTGTGAGAGGGATTTTGGAGTCCTTGTGGACAATCACTTAAATATGAGCCAGGAGTGAACTGAAGCTGCCAAAAAAGCCAACACAGTGCTAGGCTGCATTAACAGAGGGGTAGAATCAAGATCACATGAAGTGTTAATAATGCCTTGGTAAGGCCACACTTGGAATACTGCATCCAGTTTTAGTCACCATGATGTAAAAAAGATGTTGAGATTCTAGAAAGAGTACAGAGAAGAGCAACAAAGATGATTAGGGGATTGGAGGCTAAAACATATAAGGAACGGTTGCTGGAATTGAGTATGTCTAGTTTAATGAAGAGAAGGATGACATGATAGCAGTATTCCAACATCTCAGGAGTTGCCACAAAGAAGAGAGAGTCAAGCTATTCCCCAAAGCACCTGAAGGCAGGACAAGAAGCAATGGATGGAAACTAATCAAAGAGAGAAGCAACCTAGAACTAAGGAGAAACTTTCCAACAGTTAGAACAATTTATCGGTGGAACAACCTGCCTCCAGAAGTTGTGAATGCTCCAACGCTTTTAAGTTTTTAAGAAGAGACTGGACAACCATTTGTCTGAAATAGTATAGGGTTTCCTGCCTGAGCAAGGGGCTGGATTATATGACTTCTAAGGTCCCTTCTAACTACTACTATTACTTCTTCTTCTTCTTCTTCTTCTTCTTCTTCTTCTTCTTCTTCTTCTTCTTCTTCTTCTTCTTCTTCTTCTTCTTCTTCTTCTTCTTCTTCTTCTTCTTCTTCTTCTCCTCCTCCTCCTCCTCCTCCTCCTCCTCCTCCTCCTCCTCCTCCTCCTCCTCCTTCTTCTTCATTTATAACCAAGATTTCATCTTTGTCAAGAAGAAAAGTGGAGACTAAGTAAGGCTATTTTGTAGTAAGTCTAGTTGCTCTTCTCCAGCAAAAATAAAAAAAATGAATTCTTCTTGATTTGGAAGTGAAACTGCATTCAGAAATCCATTCTATAATAATGGATTATAACTCTTCTTGAGTTGTTTGAATTTTGTGACATTAATTTATGCCTATTGTGAATCTCTGTGGTTGTTTTATTTATTTGTCATATTTAGAAATCACATGTTTAGAATTATATTTAATTCTTCTTATAGCATCTTTGTATAGTAGACATAAAACTATATATAAATATTACAATAAAAGCCGTTAAAACTCAATAAATAGTTAAAATTTAAAAAGCAGAAAAAGAGCTAGCCAACCGATCATTGTGTGATCCTTTGAAGGTCCCTAACAAGTTGACAAAGCCAGATTTTCAAACATTTACAAAAGGCTAGGAGATTGATCTGCCCACCTCACCTTTGAGGAGAGAATGTTCCAAAGGCTGAGATAGTTGGATCAGTACAGGACATTCATTCAAAGATAGCCCCACTGCCAGGAGCTTGGCTATCTGATACATAGGAAAGAATGTTCTCCAAGACAATGGAATTCTCTCTCTAGGCATGTTGTTGGGCACTAACTCCTCTAATGTTTAGAAAATGCCAGGCATTTAATTGTTAATTGATTTTAATTGTATTTATTTCAAGTTTAAAGAGCCCTAGTGATACTTTGCAAGCAAACTCTGCCCATTGCATGAGTACCATTTCGGTCTTTTTGCAAAGGCCATAACCTTTGTTTTCTCATAATTTATGTCCAGTTTATTATATTTGCAATACTGGACAAGGGCTCGCAAGGCTCTTTTAAAGCCAACTGGAGTCCTGGAGAGAATCACAGCGTCATCAGCATAGAGCAGCAGAGCAATGCTTCAGTCACCTATTTTGGGGGGTTGGTAATTTGGATTATTTAACTATTTTACCATATCATTTATGTAAAAATTGAAGAGCAAGGGGGCCAAAATGCACTCCTGTTTAGCTCCCTTTTGAGTTTCAACTGACCTTGAGAGAGACTCTTGCATATTACACCTCACCTTGAGGGATGTTTTGGTATGTAAGGCATGTAACAGATGGAGGAGTATGTGATCAATTGAGGCAGCTTCTAGCTTCTCCCATAGATTAGTCCTTGTAACCATATCAAAAGCTGCCTTAAGATCTATAAAGGCAGTGTATAATGATACACGTCTGTCTGATACATATTTTTCAATCAAATGATGAAGAACTAAGCACTGATCTATGGTGCCTCTCCCCTCTCTAAATACAGCTTGTTCTTCAGCAATCAGGTTCTCAAGGTCCAGCCACTCCTTTAATTTATCTTGAAGGTGTTTGGCATAGAATTTGCTAATTATATTTAGCAGACTTATTGGTCTATAGTTGGCAGGGTTGTCTCTCTTTCCCTTTTTATAAATTGGGATCACAATTGCCAAGCCCAATCCTCTGGGACATGACCAGTGGAGTCAATATAGGTGAATAGCACTGCCAGGATGGGTATCCACCACTCCATATTATTCTTTAGTAATTCGGCTGAAATGAAGTCAGCTCCTGGAGTCTTCCTGATCCTGAGTTGGCCAATGAGGGATTTGATTTCAGACTCTGAAACTGGAGGCCACTTTGATAAATCCTTCATTATAGATCTTATACTCTCGCTGGAGAAGATGATCAAAGGCCTGGTATCTAAAACATACAAAGAATGGCTGCAGAACTTGGGTTCGGCTAGTCTAAAGAAAAGAAAAAACAGGGGCAACTTGATAGCAGTATTCCTGTATTTGAGGGGCTGCCACAAAGAAGAGGGGGTCACATTATTCTCCAAAGCACCAGAGGGCAGGACGAGAAACAATGGTTGGAAACTGATCAAAGAGAGAAGCAACCTAGAATTAAGGAGAAACTTACTAACAGTGAGGATAATTAACCAGTGGAACAGCTTACCTTCAGAAATCATGGGCGCTCCATCACTGGAGATTTTTAAGAAGAGGATAGACAATCACTTGTCTATAGGTGATTGTCTATCCTCTTCTTAAAAATCTCCAGTGATAGAGTGCCCAAGATTTCTAGAAGCAAGCTGTTCCACTGGTTAATTGTCCTCCAAGATCCCTTCCGGCTCTATTCTATTCTTAATATCATAATATTAATAATTTCTTATATATGTGGGTAATCAATAGAACAATCTCCATTGTTGATTAATAAGGAATTGATTTATTCCATAATAGGATCTCACTAAATCCAGAAAAGGTTTCCATAACAGAAGACTGCAGTAAAGATGTCCACTTTTTTAAAAAAACATTTTTTTTTAATCCCACCTTTAATTTTCCAAATGACTGGGATTGAACTCTTCAGGGATTTGGCATGGTTCATGCAACCACAATACATGAAAACTTAAAGAAACTCTAGATGTATAAGCACTATACACATTGTTTCACCAATTATAATGAATTTTTCATGTAGAAACTGATGTAAGGGTAAGCATTGCCTAATTAGAAAGAAAGTTTTTGAGCAGACAATAGAATCAGAACCTTTTTTCTTAGAAATTAATGAGATGTGATTCATGAAAAAATATTCAAACTAAATCATGACTAAAACACTATTTCTAAAGCTGAAATCCACATAGTAATAGTCAACCAAATTATCAACCTCCCCCATACATAAAAAATCATATTCCTTCACTTGAAGACAACTTCTATTCAGAGGACTATTCCATCCAAATCTGGGTAAAAAGGAAAATCGGTGAAGATCTTGATCATAAACAATGAATATCCAGATGACAAGTTATTTGGATATACATTTTACTTATGGTAGCTGCATTTTTCCTGCTATAATGAGATACCATTATATTTGTTATTATATGCAACAAGTTGAGATGAACTTTAGATTAGACAATCCCATTGATACTACTAAATCAACCTTCAGGGTAACCTATGCTGAGTTGCAACAATTATCTCTAAATGTTGTGCCTATAATTTGGTTCTTTTATACAATTTTTTGAGCAAGGAATCTTACAAAAATGGAATTCTCAGTTGTAAGAGCAAATCTATATGTATAATTTGTACAAAGTTCTATGCAGAAAATAAATGTACATTTCCAAAATTATTCCAGAGTATTAATGGAGCAAGAAGAGATGGCAAAACTAATTGTTTTAATTAAAGGAAATAATGTATCCAGTTTTATTTCTACTTTGAAACTACTTCTGGATTTTATGCTCAAAACAGTAAAAAAGAATAAAACTATGATTTTGGGTTTTGATTATTAGATTAGATTGTCATTATAGAAATGGTTAAGATTTACTAAATATCAAAGTATACAGTTAAGGTTGTAACTGCATTTTAGTGCACTGAAAATGTAAGTCACTGCTTTTGTTTCTTTCTCTCTTGCCTTGTATCTTCTTCCCCTTTTGTTTCTCTTCCTCATTACCTCATATTTTTGTTTCTATTTGCATTTTATATTATAATAAACTTTAACAAAGTTTTGAAATCAAAACAAAGCAAAATTTATCCAGAGTGAGGATAAGTACTTTGCAGATTTTGATTCATAATCAAAAGTTTGCCAAAGAAAACTTATCTAGAAATAATCATGAATTTCAATCTCAACCCCTATTATTTGTACTGTATATTTATTCCAGGCTTATACAACATGGAATACTTAACACTCTATTACGGAAACAGCTGAATTTAATTTGCAGCTTAATTGACACTTAGAACTGATTTGTTTCAGAAAACATGATAAAATGACATCAACTTCTATTCTAAAACTAAACACACAGTCCTTGTTGAAGACATACTGTACAGTGTCAGGGAAATATAACCATTGTCAAACGATCTGCCCAAGTATTTTAGAAACACAATCATTTCAGCTATTATTTCAAAATAGAGCTCAAATCTATTTATCTTTTATCATCTTTCCACTTCTACAGTATTGTTTCTTAAATCACATACTGAACAACCACTGAGAATCTTTGCCAAAATAAGAATGTTTCTTCATACAAAGCAACTGATTCTAAAATTAATGTTGATCATGTCTATTGGTGGTGAGTACTTTTTTCCTAAACTGCTTTATAGAATCTGAGTAGAAATGAAAGAATTCATAGATGATATATTTAATATGAACTGGTAATATATTGCAATCTATATAATTTGGAAATATGCACAGTTTTAGAAGAAGAAATCATTCTGGCAGACAGAAAACTTACAAATCTATTTGTCTATATTGATAACTATAAGAGCAAGCAAAGTCATGCACAACTACATTTCTTTTTCAAGTAATGTTTCCAGAGTATTGCCAGGTACTGCTGTACTTTGAAATTATAATTACAACAATCATTCCTCCACCTCCTTCTCCTCCTCTTCCTCCTCCTCCTCCTCCATACCTGAACCCAAAAGTGAAGACATTAAAAAATAGCCTGTAGTTCCTCTTTGACTAAGATGCAGAACAGACATTGGGAGCACCCATTTGCTAGCACATGCTTTGAACTGATTTGGAATGTTAAAGATGCGGAGAATATTATGTTACATTAATCTCAACAGTTGTATCAAATTCTAATAATATTTTAAAATGCTTCTATTGTAACTATATTGCTTTCATTTCACATATTCAAGTAACATTCTCAGGTCAGAGAAAGGCTAAACCAAACTATCAACTCTGTAATACAATTATAGAAGTTCATTCATGAGGTTTCAAAAACCAAAGTTTATTTTTGACCAAAGCATAAAATTTAATGTGACTGCAAGGGATATCTAAGACAATTTGCTTTAACAATATTTTACTGAATTATAGAGAAATTCTGCTGGACAAAGAATATATTTAAAATGAAAATGTTATCAAAGAATTGGAAATTAATTTGAAATTTACAGCACATTAGGAATATGCTGGATTTTTCTGCCTATAAAACTGTGATCTTGTTTAAATTTATAGCTGTGAGAAATTTTAGGATATCTGTAAAAGAAATGTGGATATATAAATTGGGATAATATATAGGAGCCTGGTAAAATACATTTTTGTGCGTTATATACTAAAAAGATCAATGGACTTTTAATTGATAAATGTATTGAGAGCAGTTGGATAGCATATTGGTTACAGCACTACATTTGACTTGGGAGATTGGGATTCACATCCTGTCTGGTACCTATCTTACCAGTAGAGATTATTAGTAATAGTAATAGTAGTAAAGTTGGAAGGGACCTTGGAGGTCATCTAGTCCAACCCCCTGCTCGGGCAGGAAACCCTACACCATTTCGGACAAATGGCTGTCCAGTCTCTTCTTAAAAACTTCCAGTGTTGGAGCATTTACTGCTTCTGGAGGCAAGCTGTTCCACTGATTAATTGTTCTCACTGTCAGGAAGTTTCTCCTTAGTTCTAGGTTGCTTCTCTCCTTGATTAGTTTCCACCCGTTGCTTCTTGTCCTGCCTTCAGGTGCTTTGGAAAATAGCTTAATTCCCTCTTCTTTATGGCAGCCCCTGAGATATTGGAATACTGCTATCATGTCCCCCCTTGTCCTTCTCTTCTCTATTGGGCAAAGACCAATTATTGTACGTTTCACCTGCCTATCTCAAAATATGAGAGTAGACATATGAACTAGGAGAGTCATGTTGGACTTGGACATTATCTGGATTAATAAGATACATGTCAGATGTTGGGAAACAAGAACAATATGATAATAAATGGGCTATTGGAACAAGCATACATGGACAAGACAAGAACATGAATAGAAGACCTAATAAGAGGGGATATATGAAATGTGTGAGGGAAGTATGGATGGACAAAAGACCAATGGGTAAATAGCTGTTTCTCTATCTGAACTCTAACCAGTGGTGGGATTCAGATATGTGAATAACTGGTTCTCTGTGTGGATGGCGCTTCCAGAAGTCCATTTTGGGCCTGGGCAACAAAAAATTAGCTACCAGTTCTACTGAACTGGTGCAAACTGGCTGAATCCCATCACTCACCCTAACCTTAACCCAATGCTTCAACATAGTGAAGAGGCCTCTGCAGTCATGACTTGAGAGAGACCAACTATACATTATATCCCATATTCAAAAAGATGTGGAAGAACAACTGAATGTGCAATGCCTAAAGCAGGAACATCGCTACCACCCTCTCCATTAAAGAATACACCTGCTGATAAGATCATGGATAAACTAACTACAAGTTACCAATAGAGACCATGACAATCCCTACTACTACCATAACTTAAACCAATTAAACTTGTTACAACAGCTACAGTTGCTGTAATCCTAGAGATGCTTGTCTGCACATTCAAGAAGAATAGTAGTACATAGCCTCCCTGGAAAATGAAGTTAGATACTAAAATCAAGGCAACTCAGAAAAAGGTTAGTCAGTTGGATGGAATTACAAAAAGATGTGAAAATTAGGAGACTTGATAAGACTCAGCTATTGCAAAAATACAAGAGCCTAACTTCATCTGAAATTTATAAACTGCTAAACAAAGGCTCATCACACTGGCTACCAGGCTAAAGAGATACCCTAGAGAAGAAGAAGCCAAGAAGATAAATGCCCTTTTCTCCAAAGAAACATCTGAGGTGTATGCCCAACTATAGCATTAACATAGTAACAGTAGAATCACCAACAGTAGAAAGTGAACAGAACTGGAAGAACATATGGGAGAAAGAGAAGACACTTAACACAGTGCATAATGGCTGCAGGACCTAAGAGCAGCTCCTAACAATCTCTTAGACCAGAAACAAGTCACCACCACAGTAGCAGACATCCAACAGCAGGTCAAGAACATTAAGAGTTAAACAGACCCAGAGATTACTGGCAAAAGAAATTAACAGCAGTGTTAACAGCAAGCAATTAATAAAATGTCTAGCAGCACAGATGAACCAGCTGCTAGCAGTAGCTTCCACCCAGACTAGTTAACACAAAGAAGGATTGTGATAATAATGAAAGACCTCTACAAGGGAACATCATCATCCAACTACTGGCCAATAATGTTGCATCCCCACAACATAAAAAGTCCTGTTGGGCATTATAGCCATAAAGCTATAGGATCATAGGGCTTAATGCATGAGTACATCTCTTGGAAACAGTACCAGGGGCTCAAAACACAAGTTGCTTATAAATAAAACAGTCACCCAAGACTCAAGATGTAGACAGATTAAGCTGAGCATAGCCTGGATTGACTATTCAATCCAATGCCACAAACATGGATCTGTGAGTGCCTGACACACAATAGATCAGTAACTGAGGACTTACCTTAAGAATGAATTCAATGGGACTGTGGACAACAACAATGGAAGTCAACTGAAGATGTCTTGCAGAAATGGTCATCAAATGCAGCATAAAGTCAGGGAATACACTGTCCCTGATACTGTTCTGCATTCAACTTGAGCCCTCACAACCAGATAATTACAAGGACTGGATATATATAAACATTTAAGAGTTGAACTAACATTAGCAACCTCCTCTATATGATTGACATCAAGAGTGAATAAGACATCAACTCATCGACCCACACAACACAGATCAATGATCTCATTGGGCTGGACAAATGTGGCTGGATAGTAGTCAAGAGAGAAAAAGTAGTTAAGAGTGAAAGGTGAAATTAACTAGGCTATATAGCAGACATACAGTCCAGTTGCAAGTATCTTGGCATCTCTAAGTCACATGGAACCATAATGAGGAGGCAAGAAAACAGCCACGTCCACTTCCAAAATATCATACAGGTTCTGAAGAGCCAGCTTAATGGGAACAACAAGCACCAGTCATCCAGTATTCATTAATTGTTAATGAAAGTATTATCTGCTCTCATCCTTAGTAATAACTCTATTTTTGTCATTTTAGAACTATTTATCTTATAGTTATAATTGTATCACTGTAAGCCACCCAGAGTTGCTTTGAAATGAGATAGGCAGCAAATAAATTTATTATGTAAAAATAAAAAAAAATAACTTACCATATTACTCTATCCTTCAAGAAACATTTAAATTGGTTTGGTAAAAATAAAATTTATAGGTTAGCAGTGTGTTTTCCAACCCCCCCCCCCCCAAAAAAAACCTGTCTTCAATGAATGACCATAAATATTCTATTTTCCTATTATTGTGGGAAAAGGGAAAATATTCTATCTGTTCATATTTTCCATGCTATCTTGACTTTACATACTGCAGCTTAGATTCTATAATTTGGAAAATGCCATCTTTTAGCATGGAGAATGTATTTTAATTGTCATACAAAACAATATCCGATGCAGGACAGGTGCATTTTAAATTACCTCATTGCTGACATTTGACATGTTACGATTAGTAGCACAACTTTTACCATTATTTTCTCTTTGTATTTATTTGATTTTTCATCAACAAATGATGCTTATTAATAAAAAAGACTAAATACATACTTTATAAAATAATCATAGAATTAAAACACTATTTATACTTTAAAGCAGGGTTTCAGGGTTCCGACAGACAGAGATGAATAAAGCAGAACTTTGAGACTTGAAAATTTCTCAAAGAACATGTTTATTAGTTACAAAGTATCAGCACAGTCAAAAGTGAAACCAAGTCTGAATACACAAGTAACAATTGCCAAATTACAAATTACAAACTCCCCTCCCTCCATTCTATGTGGCAACCTAGAATGAGAGGAAAAATTGACTGCAGCCTTGCTCATTGTATAGTTGACGCCGTGGCCCACTACCGGCCCATGGCCTATTCGTAATCAGGCTGTGTAAGTGGCAGGACAGCGTGCATGTGCATTTCAACTTGTGTGAGTGGTGGGCCGGGGGGCGTGCACGCGTGCACACAGCTCAACTTGCATAAGTCAAACTGTGTGTGCATGTGTGTGCACATCACACCACCACTCATGCAAGTTGAGCTCCACATGCATATGTGTACTGGCTTGATACTTGTACAACCCAGTTCCCCTCTGCCCCCTCTGCCTGACTGCCAAGCTGCAAAGGTTGGGGACCACTGCTTTAAACTGCTATTTAACAAAAAACATTTTTCTACCTAGCACTTAGTCCAAGCTTCCCACCACCTCAAGCCAAAGGCCTAGAAATAATTTAGAAATAATTTAAAATGTTATAGAAGAGCATTCCAAAATAAATTAATTCTCATTTTTAAGAATATGAATGCAATAGTTCTGCTATCATTGTATATCCATTTAAGACAAAGGTGGAGAGAAATAGAACTAGTACCCTCAGGAATAAAACTCAAAAAAATTAATCACATATATAACAAAGAGCAAGTCTTTCTCCTATTCTGAAAAAAAAAAAAAGTTAGCATCCTTGGAGAAGAAAATGCATTTTATTCTTCCTATTTTATATTTTTAAATTTTATTTTTCAGAATAAGAGCTGGGTGGCAATATATACCATGTTTCCCTGAAAGTAAGCCCCTCCAGAAAGTAAGCCCTAGTTTGGGGATGTGAGCGGGGGGGGGTGAAGCTGCCCTACACGCCTCGCATCTGCTTACTTTACCACAAGTAGGATCACCACAAAAAGGCCACCCATGCCCCAACACTTGTCAATCTGGGTGGCTCGTCGTGCCAGTGCTGCTGCTCATGGCAGAAAGTTGCACAGCACTTCGGGCCATTGCTGTTGCTCATGGCAAGAAGCCGAGTGGCTCTTCAGGCCATTGCCATCTCTTACAGCAGGATACCACATGGCGCTTCTGGCCATGTCTGCCGCAGCTCTTTGGGACATTGCTGTTGCTTGTGGCAGGATGCCACATGGTACTTCAGGCCATGTCTGCTGCTCATGGCAAGAGGCCAATTGGCTTTTTGGGCATTGCTATTGCTCGCTGGGTGGAAACAGCCTGAAGCACCATGCAGTGTCCTGACATGATCAACGGCAATGGCCCAAAGAGCCGCTCAGCTTCTTGCCATGAGCAAGTGCTGTGCAACCTCCTATCATTAGTGGCAGCACTGGCATGATGAGCCACACAAGTGTCAGGGCATGGGAGGCTCAGTGGTCCTACTGGTAAGGTAAGTGAGTGCAGGGCCCATGGGGCAGCTCCACCCCCCTACCCCTTAGAGCAGCAATGGTGCAATGCGCCACATGGGATCCACAAGTGGTGGCAAGTGGCTGCTGAAGAAGTCAAGCAGCGGTGTGACAGGTGTTGGGTGTGAGAGGCCTGGCTATGGTGGTCCTAAGGTAAGACACCCCCCAAAATAAAACCCAGTGCCTCATTTGGAGACAAAAAAAAATAAGACCGGGTCTTATTTTTGGAGAAACATGGTGTCAGAACCCATACTTAAAGGATCCTTCCCTTTCACTCTTTTCCTTTCTAGCTAAACCTGAATTGCATTCTCTTCTCTCCCTGGGTTCTGCCATACTCCTGGAGGGGAGGGGGGAAGCGCTTGAGGTTTATTGCCTTGTTTCCTTTATCGCTACAATGTAACACTTTGCTGTTTCTGCATTTCTTTCTCTGTGAATCTTCTCTCCCCTGTTGTCAGCTAGAAAGAGGAGAGGAGAATGGAATATACCTCCAGCAACTGCTTTATCTCCGTGTTTGCAAGGGAAGGTGCGAAGAGCCGCCTAAACATCACTGCAATCCAGAGACAGCCTGATGTTATCTCCTTTTTTTCACAAGGAACTTAACACCTTAGGATTGGCCTGTTTGAACTGACTGGATGAACTATGGGGTGGGGTTATGCTTGGGGATACTTTTTACCTATTGATCTGGTGGGAAACCCTCAGATCCTGTCTACTATGCCTACTATCAGCTTCTCCTAATAAAAACTCCTTTTGGAAGAAAACCGCTTCCAAAAGTTCTACTTTCTTGGGATGAGGTATTGAAGTGGGCCCCGACACATGGTATTTTTTTAACCATTTTATATATCTTTTAAAAACAAAATGTTACGGAGTATTTCATCATTATTTTTTTTCTAGTACTTCCATTTATCAGAAATAAAGTTAACAGAACAAAAATGTTAGGGATAAACATTTTTGCTTCCTCCCTCCCTCCCTCCCTTCCTTATACATAATGTATTCCTTGAATGCTCTTATAATTTCATTCTTTTTTGCATTTTTTATTGGAAGTTTTGCAAACATAAAAATGAACACAAACTAATAAAGAGTAAAAGTAAAAGAAACAAAGGGAAAAGAAAGTAGGAAGGAAAAATACAGAAAGAAAGGATAAAAAGAAATGGAAAATTCTTCCATATTTTTTTTTTGCAGAAAATATGGGTAAAATTACAAATTTATCTCTTACTGTCAAGCTATGAAGACCCCTTGCATTAGAACTGCCATGCTGCTTCTAACTTGCCTACAGTTAAGAGGGGGGAGGGAAAAGGTTTGGAATGCTCAGGTGGATTTTATCAGTGTGAGAGTTAAAATCACTGAAGAGATGTTTTGGGGAATAGAGACTTTCTTCTAATAATGACTGTTTGAAGACTAATTGGATAATGTGACCCCTCAGAAGGGGGAAGAAAGGTTTTAATTATTTTTTTCCCACCAAATTGCCAGAGCTGGTTTTCTTTCTACCATGCTGGTATGCTATATCTAATAAAGTTTACATTAGAGATCGCAATGTCTCTGGTGTGTTTACTTCATTGGGCTTTTCAGCCAGAAGCTTGACACTTACTATATGATTATAAAATAAACTCATTCTTTCCTATTATCCTAGAGTGCTCTCATAATTTTATATTTCTTTTTTTAAAAGTGCTTTTTAAGCAGAAAGCTTCATGTGCATTAATCTCCAAATAGATGAGCTGACATAAAACTACATTCTCATTAAAGTTGACAGCAGTACAGTGTTAGTGTGATGTCTTCATATATCCAGATTATTAGATGCTTCCAAGTCTTTATATTCTGAAACTGCCATGAAATATTTCATTACTCTCAATCTCTCATTTTAACCAGAACAAATGAAAATCCTTGATAATTCAGGTTCAGCTGCATAAACAACAACCACATCTGCAAATAATATTGTTCTTCCTTGGCAATCTCTCTCTCTCTCTCTCTCTCCCTCCCTCCCTCCCCCCCTCACCCTCTCCCTCTCTTTTCTGCCACCTTTTGAATTACAGCAAAACACAATTATATGTTGCCATTATCTCAAAAGTTCTGAATGCTGTCCTTGCCTTTGGGGATTTGTTTAAACAAATATTCATCAAAGGGATTCTGTTTATTTCTTACACTTTGACTAGAAAAAAATCATTACTCTTTATGAAATAACCAATATTTGCTTTTAACTCATCTGATAATTTACTATATTTCTGGCTATTTTCAACCTTTTGCAACAAATGTCAGAAGAGAACCGGAACTGAAATGATCTAGGTTATGTAATTAATAAAAAATATGTTTAGGTATGAGAGCTGAAGTAATGGATTCCTCTGTTTTTCTGTTACATACAGAAAGTATCACGTTATATGCAGAAAGATCTCTGATATCACAGAAGTATCACGTTATATGCAGAAAGATCTCTGATATCACAGAAAAAAAGCTGCCTTACAATCAGAATAAAAAATTACCAGTCTTGTGGATTAGAATGAGTACTGTAAGGCTGCACATTCAACTCAGATTCAGTTTAAACGTTGTTTACAGGGAATTATTTCAGATTTCTGGTAAGTAATGGGAGGAAGGAAAAGAAGAAGAAAAGAAGATGGTAGCAGAATAGAAAAATATAATAGCAGGAGAAAAAAATATTTGTGGCTGGAAACTCTCAAAATATGACTCTCCATTAAAAACTATTAAACTGTATGGTTAAATTTTAACCACAATTGGGACCAAAATTTCCACTGCCAAGCAAAGCAGTTATTAACTGAGTTGCATCTAATGTCATGTCATTTTTACCATGGTTGTTAAGTGAATCACTGCTCTTATTAAATAACTCATACAGTTGTTAAACAAATCTCATTTCCCTCATTGACTTTGTTTATTGGAAGCTAGCTGAGATCACAAATAGTGATCACATGGCCTTGGCAATGTTGCAGTTATAAGTGTGAGGACTGGTCATAAGTAACCTTTTTAGTGTTGTTGAGCTTTAAATGAATGGTTATAAGCTGTGAACTTCCTGTAATGATGGTATCTTGTGGTAGCTGAACCAAAAGTATTCAAACTTTTTGCAGTTGAAGACTACATGATTGTTGTGAGCCACAAGAATGTACAACAAAATTACACAAAAACACTGAAACTTTTAGGAAATTGATGCAAATTTAATTAGTAGTAGATTTCAAAAATTCTTTAAAAATTCACTAAGAGGAAAAAATAGTAATTTTATACTTAGAAAATTCTAGCTTTTAATTTTTTTAATAAATTACCTGGTAGCAGCACAATGAATAAATCCATATGAATAATAAAATATTTGCTAATTTCTGGCACTGACAATATTCTGCTGAACTGCTAAATTGTAATTCAGCCTAGAGCCAGTCTTTCTGCACTTTGTATTAAAGATCATAGTGCCATATTCTTACCAGAATGTACCCATCAATTCAGAAGAGATAAATGCTAATGGCCAAAAGGAAAAACAATCAACATCTGAATATGCAGCATCATACAATGTCGAGAGATAGACTGATTTACTGATTGAGGCTTAACAGAAAAAAAAAAAATCCTGTCCAGAACAGTAAAAACCAATTAAATGAATGCCGTATCTGAACATAATGAAAATGTTGCTTACTGGTTATGTTTTCTGTTCAACAATATGTTTGAAATCTGTGATGAAGGTTTTCTGATATTGCTACCAATTCATCACTAAGTTTGCATTTGTAAATGGATTTATTAAAACAATATTCACTAACAGTCATATCTCTCAAAGAAAATGCTTCCTTAATTCTGTGATCTACTCTGAATCCTTACAAACAGACTATTTGGCAAAGGATTTTCTTGCCTCTATTTTTAAGCAATGTAATATATGTCTTTTGCTCTTAAGCAATATGTGGCATCTATCCTCTAGTCTAGATAATAAGAACAGAAAAGCCTTCTATTCAGATATGCAATCTCTATAATAACAATAATTCATGGCTTCCTATCTTATTCTCTGCTTGCTTTGAAGGGAAGGGCCCTTGTTATTTTTGTTTTGTTTAAACAGTTTGCAAATCAATGCAAAGTAAAATAAATAAACAGCTATTTAAATCAGAAGTTAAAGTAGTAGTAAACTAAACTAAAGTAGTAGTAATGGATTATTTCACTGATTGGCCTATGTATTGGTGTTAAACATACATAATTTGGTATTTCATCTGGTAGACTTCCAGAATGATCAATTGGAGTACAGTCAGATGTTTTTTGAACCACTGCTCTCAGCATTCAGAAATCTGATTGTATGTTTCTGTTTCAATTAAGCCATCAGTTTAGCCATTAGTAGTCACACTTTCTAGAATCATAGGGCTGGAAAGGCATTTAAATTCCTGTAGATATTCTTTCCTGCACAGTATTTTATCCAAGCATTTATTCTAAGGCATTATTTTATCTGAAGCAAAATGACCCTTTTTCCTAAATATAATATCGTAAGACTACAAAGAACATTTAATATAGTATTGTTTTAATACAATCCAATCATTTTATATATCAAACTTCTAAACTGTTTTATAGGTCTCAGCCATAAATTAACTAGACAAAACATGGTGTAGGAAGATGCCCCTCCCCAGAATAAAATATTCTTTATTTATAATATTAAAAAAGACAGTATAGAATATTTCCCCTGAAGAAGAAGAGGAGAAACATCTTCTTAAAGGTAGAAGGCAGCTCCAGTCTTCCTGCTATAGGAAGTAGAAACCTGAAGAGGCTAGTCTTTAAGAATGGCGATTTTGTAATCCATTCAGAAAGACTGGGCACTACTCATAAACAAAAAGTAGCCAGAAACTCCAAATAAGTAACACAAAAGGCAAGGAGCCCACTCTGAAAAATTTTACCATGAGCAGCTGTGGGATTCTATAATAATTGTATGATTCATTTGTACCTGTTTATAGACAAAGGCTTGAAACCATAAAACCAACAATTAAATCAATGAACTCTTGGACTGAGGAGGCAAAGTTAAAGCTATAGGCTTTTCAAAGATTCCTCTGCAAACTTGGATGAAGTCACAAATACTGTAACATCATATGTTAGTTTTTGTGAAGACCTATGTGTGCCAGCCAGAAACCTGCAAATATATGATAACAACAAGTCTTGGTTCATAGCTAAACTCAAGCAGCTACATCATGCAAAAGAGGAAGCCTACAGGAAAGAGGATAGAATGCTTTACTATCAGGCCAGAAATATATTGACAAGGAGGTCAATAAGAAGCTACTCTGAAAAGCTAAGGAATCAGCTTTGAACAAATGAACCAGCAAATATGTGTGTGGAAAACTCTTAAAAATATCACTGGTTACAGCAAATTTCCTTTCTATGCTGAAGGGAATCAACAACTGGAAGATGACCTGGATGTGTTTTACTGCAAGTTTGAGAGGAAACCATTGTCAACTATCACTACCACCTCCATTTCAGATACACCAACAACAGCCAAGCCTCCTATAACTGACCCCATTCCTTTAGAGCCCCCACCTCTGGTAATCACAGAAAATGATGTGCAAGGTCTATTTCATAGACAAAAGCCTGGAAAAGTATCAGGCCCAGACAAAGTAACTTCTTGCTTGAAAGCTTGTGCTGAACCATTGGCTCCCATTTCACCTGCATCTTTAATAATGCACTAGAGATGTGCTATGTTCCTTCATGCTTCAAATGCTCTACTATTATCACAGTGCCAATGAAACCCTCCATCAAGGAGCTGAACAAATTATTGGAACAAAAACTTTCCAATTCGTTTCTCCAGCTGGGGACAAGCCTTCAGCACACATGAAAATAGACACAAAGCGAAGCAAGCTGCCAGAAAGTGGATTTTAATTCAGAAGCTAGAAAGAGTAGTGACTCAGCAATGGGTTCTGGGCTAGCTAGCAAAGACACTTAAGTATATGGTACAATTTTATACTCTTTCTTTCTATTGAAGTTTTGATGAGATTTGTAAAAACTTTTTTTTTCTTAATTTCCTAGCCTGGTCTTTTCCTATCAGAAAGGCTAATTCTATCATGGGGTAATCTTGTCATTGGTTTCTATGTGTGTATGGGGCAATCCTGTCAGCTCTTTATGGTTTATTCACTTTGCAGCTGTCCTGTAATTCCTTATTGCTACATTGTTTCTTTTGCTAAAGTGTTTCCTGGGTGTCTGCCTGGAGATATTAATTGAGTCAGATGGGGGAGGAAGAGAGAGGAGAGGGAAACAAACAAACAAACAAAAACCCCTCTTCTCTGGTGCTTTTATTTTCAGCTTGGCTTTTCTAAGAGAGGGGAAATGGGAAACGCCTCTTTTTCTATTATTCTATCTACCTGCTTAATATTTCCTGAAATGTTTCTTTCTCGGGGGTAGGTAGGTGCTGACTTCCAACACATTCTCAATTGAATACTATTAATAATTAATTAATAATCCATCAATCCCCCATTTTGTGCAAGGGAAAATGAGTTGCAGGTGATCCTACTCCCCTCTGCACAACTTAGGTCTGTTTCAAAGTATACCTAGTAGTCATGATCAATTTCACTCATCATTACAGAAATTTGATTTTCCCTTTTGTTTAGTTTTGGAAAGATGGATAAGCATGCCTTCTGGTAGCTGAAGCAAGGCAATACACACTGGAAAAGCAACATACCTACCATCGTAGTTGTGATTGCTCCTAGGATTAGAATTTTCAACCAATGCAGGTTGGGTAGCCAATCAAAGAGCCCAGATAAAAAATCAAAAGGATTTTTTTCATACCCAATCTTATGTGTTAATTCCTTCAGGCACTGGATGTCACTCTTTATCAGTTGAGATGAGTCAGATAAATTAAAACAGCAACTTTGAATTCTTCACACCCATGATTTTGTCTCAGCAATAAATAATCGATGGCTGCTTGATTTTCAAGGATTGCTTCTTACCTACTTTAATTGCTGATTTAAGGCATCCAACACCTGAAAGGTGGAATTTAGACTTTTTACTAGTGCACAGGCTATACTATTCAGGGCTCTGGCATTATGAACTGCAAGGGCTGGTACACCTACCAGAGAGACAGCCAAGGCCACATATTCTGTTTTAATTAGCAGCCAGGTTTTTGGATCACAGTCAGGGGTCAATTCCTGGAGGTCTCTCTTTTGTCACCTTTGAAGTGAGGGCATCACCATGGTTAGTCACCCTATTAGTGCATGGCCCTCCTGTTGCATTAGCTGGGAGGTAAGAATAGGCCTTCAGCCCATATAGGAAAAACCAACCTAAAGGTAGATTTACATGCCTATATGAGAAGGGGACGCTTTCTGTGTGATTGCAACTGAGCTCCCTATTACTGAGATCTTGACAATAGGGAACCTTGGGTCGTTTGCATCCAACTTACATGAAGCAACTAGCTGCTTGGATCACTCTGGCCACTTGCAAAGTGTACATGTTCTGGTGCTTATACTCAGAACTTGTGCCCATAGAAGATAGTGGTGTATGAGGTTTCAATGTGGAAATTTCTGAGCTTGGTACTGTTAATTATAGCTTGTGGCCCTGAAGCTACACTTATTAAGCATGTAGTGATTATGTTTTTTACTGACCTCCCTCCTGCTAGACAGAAATCAGTGATGTTTAAAACTTCTTGTGCTAGGTATTCCCATATGTTTACCTTGTCTGGTAATAGTCTGATCTCCAATAGTCTGGATTCATATGTCAAACATAAAATAATACAATAAGCCTTAATAATCCCCATCCCCAAATTCCCTACAGTCTTCCCTCCCATCTTCTGTACTTTTGAAAAGTGTCTTCAGAGCCCACTCTCTGGTCTCTGAGTTCTTTTGGAGTCTTGTGGGTGGCATCTTCCCAGTTACAGGGTCCTTGCTGTTGTCCAATATGGCTGGCTTCATGTGGGTCCAATGAATCCAAGCATCTTTTTCAGCAACTTTAATGGCAGTTTGCATAGTCAGCAGGACTTGGAAGGGTCCCTTCCCCTTGAGCTGCAGGGGTGTGGTTCTGGCAAATGACTTTATCCAATCTCCTGGCTCAAATGGGTGAAGGGCCTCTTCCAAAGGGAGGGTCTATGTCAGGGCACCTTGTCTCCACAAGGTGCATAGTCTTTGGTGTAGGCCTGTGAGATAAGCAGAGAGAACCATATCCCCCCTTTCTAGGTTTAGAGAGTGTGGGTCTAACCCTTTTAAGGTGCTGGGGGGTGGCCAAATAGTAATTCAAAAGGTGAGATGCCCATGTCCCATCGAGGCCTGGTCCTAATGTAAAACAGGGCAATGGGTAGGGCTTGGGGCCATGTTAAGTGTGTCTCCTGGCAGAGTTTACACAGGAGAATCTTTATCTCACAATTCATCCTCTCTGTACCCCCAAAACTAGTAGGTGAAAATGGGGTGTGTAGGTTTTGTGTGATGCCAGGGGCTTGGTATACCTGGGTGAGGACCTGTGCCATGAAATGCCTTCCCCCGTCCATATCTACATTGCTGGGCACCCCAAAGTGGGGTATATGTCTTTTAGTAAATGTTTGGCTGTCTCCAATGCTGTAGCATGGCAACAGGGGAAAGCCTCTATCCAATGTGTGAGTTGGTCCCTACATACAAGAACATACTGGTAACCACCTGCTTTGGGGAAGCTGTATGTAGTCCATTTGTAATTTTTCAAATGGTCATTGTGCCCATGGCCTTCCCCAGTGTGGGTAGTCTTTCTGGAGGTAGTGTTGCTGGCCTGACATGTTTTGCAAGTTCCTGCCACTCATATGACTTCCTTATATGCCCCTGGCGCACACCAGACCCTCTCTTATTGTGTCTACCATTGCCTGTGTTCTGCAGTGGTCTTTGACATGTAATCTCTGGCAAATAAGTTGCAGTAGGTGAAGATGGGCTATGGGTCTCCCATCTGTGACCCTCCAAAAGCCCTCCCTGTATTCTGCTTCAAACTTTTTCTTCCAATGCTCCACTTCCCATTCCTCCAGTAGATCCTTATATAGAACTTCAGTGTCCACCCTCAAGGCATTGGGCTTGCCGGGAGAGGTTGGATTGCAGCCTGCTTTGCAGCTTGGTCTGCAAATTGGTTATCTTTTGTCACCTCTAAATTGGCCTTTTGGTGAGCTCTACAATGAATAATGGCTATTTCTGAGGGTAATTGAATAGCCACTAACAACCTGGACACCAGCCCTGCATGTGTGATGGGTTTCCCTGTTGATGTTAAGAATCCCTGCTGCTTCCACAGGGCCCTGGTAGCATGGCAAATCCCAAATGCATATCTAGAGTCAGTATAAATATTGGTAGACTGGTCCCTCACTCTCTCGCAAGCTTGAATGAAAGCCACAAGTTCAGCCATTTGTAAGAGGGAGGGAGTGGTATTGCCCACACAATCTCATGGAGAGAGATGACAGCTGCTCCCATCACTTTGCTCCCTTTATGCATGTATGAGGACCCATCCATAAACAATTCAAAGTCCAGATTTAACAACAGGACATCAGTAAGGTCAGGTTAGGATAACTCCATATCTTGAATGAGATGCAGGCAGTTATGCAGGTTTCCCCCAGATTGATCTACTGGTAAAAGTGTGGCCACATTCTCAAAAGAAATGTGGTCTCAGGTGAAGAGGTTGGCTTTATATTGTGCTAAGCACTGTTGAGTGAAAGCTTGTGTCTGCGACTTTAAGAGAATGGTAAACACATCATGAAGGCACTTTCAAAATAAGAGGCCAACCAGGGACTAAATCCCTCAACATTCTCACAATTTCTACTGTATCTGCTACTGCTCTCAGGCAGGGGACTATTCCCCTTGCCACCAGATCCAATTGTACCAAATAATATGCTACTAGACATATCAAGGGGCCAAATTGTTGGGCTAGGACTCCTGACCCCACTCCCTGGTTTTCATGTATAAAGAGCATAAAAGGTTTCTGATAGTCCGGTAGACCTAGGGCTGGGGCTGACACTAGTGTTTGCTTTATTTTTGTGAATGTGAGGGCTAATGATTTCATCCAGGTCATCGAGTCCAGCATGTCTTTTGTGGTTAATTGAATCAGAGACTTAGCTAATTCCCCAAAGGAGGGAATCCATGGGCTGCAGAACCCCAAGACACCCTGTTGGGCTCGCACCTGCCTTTTTGTGCTTGGAGGATATTGAGGATCATCTCAACTCTCCCTGGAGCTAGCCCAAGTATGTGACCTCTTGTTGTAAGTATTGCAATTTTGAGGAGGATGCTTTATGCTCTCTCTGTGCTAAGGATGTGATGCAACAGGTGATATGTGTCAGCTTTGCAGATTTGTTTAGTATCTGATGCCACTAAAAGGTCATCCATATGTTGAATTAATGTTGAACCCCTGGCAGAGAAAAGGATGATAAATCTGTCTTTAGAATTTGTGAGAAGAGAGTGGGAAACTCAGTATAACCTTGTGGTAAATGGTATATTCCTGGCCTTCCCAGGTAAAGGCAAAAAGGACTGGGAGGTACAGAGAGGACTGGTCTACTGGGATGTTAAAAAAAGTGGAACAGAGATCTGTAACTGTGAAGAGTGCGGCAGACACTGGGATTTCTGTAATGATCATGCTGGATTGGGCACTACTGAAGCATGAGGTATCACATGGTTGTTGACAAGTCTCAGATCATGAATGATTCTAAAGATTGGGTTTCCATCCTGGCCCACCTTTGGTTTTCTACCTGGGAAGATGGGATGTTACAGGGGGGGTTGTTACATTTGTGGAAGACTCCTTGTTTTAAATATGCCTCAATTAATTTCCTGATGGGTTCTATTTTCTCCACCTGGATTTTGTACTGGGGAATGCAAGGAGGTTGCCCCTCTTTCACTTGGATTTTAACTGGGGTGGTTCCTTTAAGCAATCCCACCTCGGTAACATCCCAGCCATGTAGGGAAACTGGCAAGTCTCTTAAATCCTCATGTAACTGTTCCTGTGACTAAAAAATGTGTGCTCTTCGCTGGGATATCTAATATCAGTCCTGTTTTATTGTACTTTATTATCTTGAATAGTAGGGCCCTGCCCATAAGGGAAAATGGAGACTTTGGGCAGATGGTGAAGGTATGCCCTATGGAGGGGCCAATTTCCACTCTCATTTTGTTAGTGAATTTTACTGGGATAATTTTTCCCCCTACTCCAACAATATTAACTTGCGCCCTGGTACAACTGAACACTTAAAGGGAAGTGTAGTAATAAGGGATGAGGTGGCTCTGGTATCCACTAGGCACTCATACTCTCTTCCCCCTATAGTGATTGTAATGAGGGGCTCTCCATCCGGGCCGTTCCTTAAAGGAACGGCCAGACTGGCAAAAGTGGCTTGGAATTCTATTTTATCTTCTTCTAGTCAATGGTTCTGGAGGTCATTTCCCCCATTTGGCTCCCACTGGAGCCTTTTGGGAGTTCTCCTTTCCCTGTCCTGAAAGGAAGCTTCTCTTGGGAACAGAGCTCTGGGTGGGCTCTTAGGTTATCTGTGGCCAGGGAAATTTTGCCTATAATTCTTCTGAAAATGTCCTTCACTGCTGCATTTATGGCAGTGAGGACATCTGGCCTGGGGCCATCCTTCCTCATCGCATGTCCTATACCTTGGCTGTCTGTCAAATAGTTTGCCAGTCTCCTCTCTTCCTGCAAGACTGCAAACACCTATAGGTCCTCCTTTTTTCTATTCTCTTTCTCTTTTCCCTTTCTCTCTCCCTTTCACCCTCTTTTTTTCTCCTTCTCTTCCTCTTTTACTTTCTCCCTCTGATCGAAGACAAAGTTTGCTATCCTGCACAACTCAACAATCTCTAAGATAGACTAGTTCAACAAGATGTGATGGAAATGCTCCCTTATATCACTGGCTGACTGGTCTACAAAAGCAGAGGCAAGGATCCTTTGGTCTTTCTGGCAATTCAGGTCCAGGTGAGCATAGGCTATCGCTGTCTCTAAGAGGAGAACCCAAAAAATATTAGGGGTTTCCTTTTCTATTTGAGTAGTTTTCTGAAATTCCGGCCAATTTAGGGGCTTTTCCCCTATTTTTTCCAGGGCTTCTATTAAGTTATCCTTTGCCCTGCTGTATTCATTCCAATGATTGGGATCATTGTAGTCCCAATCCGGATGGGCTAGGGACAGGCTACACACATCAGTGCTACTTGCCCTAGGATTACTATAATTGGCTGCCTGGCAACTTCCTTTATTTTCTCAGACAGCTTCAGTAACTTATCTTTAGTGAGGAAGACATGCAAAAGCTGTGTCATATCTCACCAGGATGGGTTATGACTATCAATTATAGACTTTAGTGTTAAAATCACTAAAGGGTCTGACTGGAAGGAGAGAGTGTCCTTCCAGATAACTAGGTTGGATGCTGAAAAAGGTGTGTGGTCATCACATATTTAAGCTGGCCCCTCGTTCTCCCTGGCACTGGTTTACTCAAGAGGTGGGCTATGATTTTTGGTTCCACACTATCCTCTGGAGAAGGGAAATTGGCCTTTTCCTATTCCTTCCTCAGAGCCGGATTTCTAGATTTACTCAATTCTGCCCAACAGTATCAATAGGACGGATGTCTAGGTTTTATTTTAGATCTAAGCTCTTTTATTACCTTAAAATTGAAAGTACCACAATTTGTCCAAATTTATCTACTGGTCTCATCTAAAAGCAAAGCCCACCTCTCACATAATTCCTTTACATGTTTCTTTTTCATTCTGGCTAGGACAGGCACTAGTCTTTCACCCCATGCCACCAACAAATATCTTAGAGGGGATCTGGGCATAACCCTCAAGCTACTTATATCATTTATGTTCATCACTAAAACTGATGATTAAAACTGATTACATTTTAATATGCAGTATTGCTGGTTTAAGGCAAATTCCTAGGAGATGTTTTGCAAAACAGACTGCTCAGATAATAGAATAGAATAGAATAGAATAGAATAGAATAGAATAGAATAGAATAGAATAGAATAGAAGCTGGAAGGGACCTAGGAGTTCTTCTAGTCTAGCCCCCTACTCGAGCAGGAGAACCTATACCATTTCAGACAAGCAACTGTCTAGTCCAGTGGTGGCGAACCTATGGCACAGGTGCCAGAGGCGGCACTCAAAGCCCTCTCTGTGGGCACGCATGCCATCGCCCAAGTCCTAGGCCTTCAGCTGGGTTTTATAAAACCTTTTCATTTTAGGCCTCCACCACCGTGCACAAAAAAAATCAGTCAATTTCAACGTCTCATGGGGGGAAAAAAATCTTGCAAAGTTGGAATTGATTGATTGAACTTTTTAGTCCCACCCAGTCTGCTGTTACCACCACAGCCATGCCCACCCAATGGGCCACACCCACCCAATGGGCCACACCCACCCGGCACCTGACGATGCATAAGTGGGTTTGGGGTTGCAGTTTGGGCACTCGGTCTCTAAAAGGTTCGCCATCACTGGTCTAGTCTCTTCTTAAAGATCTCCAGTGATGGAGCACTCATGATTTCTGAAGGCAAGCTGTTCCACTGGTTAATTGTCCTCATTGTTAGGAAGTTTCTCCTTAATTCCAGGTTGCTTTTCTCTTTGGTTAGTTTCCAACCATTGTTTCTTGTCTTGCCCTCTGGTGCTTTGGAGAACAGTTTGACATCCTCTTTTTTGTGGCAGCCCTCAAATATTGAAATAGTGCTATCATGTTGCCCCTGTTTCTTCTTTTCTTTAGACTAGCCAAACCCAAGTCCTGCAGGGGTGTCATCACACCAAAACTGCGCCCATCCCATTGCTGGCAATGGGGAAAAAATTGCGATACGTCACGACACATCACATGACGTCGAGAGTTTGACACCCGTGTTCTAAAATACACTGAGTCTTCTTTCTCTTTCATTTTCAATGTCAACCTGTCCATTTCTGCACAATCTAGAATTTTTTTGATTAGCTCTTCCTCCGTTAGTAATTCTGCATATTTTCAGTGTTGACCGAATACAATTCTCACTGCAGTTAATACATGTAATATTAAATATATGCATTCTTTCTCATAATTTCCTACAATTATACCTAACAAAAATAATTCTGTCTTAAAATATATATGTTTTTTAGTTATTTTCTCTAACCATATATGTATTCTTGACCAAAATCTTTTGGCTTTAGGACAGTGATGGCGAACCTTTTAGAGACTGAGTGCCCAAACTGCAACCCAAAACCCACTTATGCATCATCGAGTGCCAGGTGAGTATGGCCCATTGGCTGGGTGTGGCCCATTGGGTATGCATGGCCCATTGGTGGGTGTGGACAATTGGGTGGGTGTGGCTGCCATGGTAACGGCAGACTGAGTGAGATTAAAAAAAGTTCAATCAATCAATTCCAACTATGCAAGATCTTTTTTTTCCACGAGAAGTTGAAATTGACTGATTGAATCTTTTTTTTTTTTTGCAAAGGGAAGCAGAGGCCTAAAGCGAAAAGGTTTTATAAAACCCAGCTGAAGGCCTAGGACTGGGGCAATGGTGCGCATGCCCACAGAGAGGGCTCTGAGTGCTGTCTCTGGCACCCGTACCATAGGTTCGCCACCACTGCTTTAGGGCATGTCCACCAAAGATGATAGTATGTGCCTAGTTTTTGTCTACATTTCCAACAGTTGCTAGACATATTTTTAAACATTTTTGCTAATTTCACCGGTGTTAAGTGCCATCTGTAAAACATTTTATATAGGTTTTCTTTGTAAGCCACCACCTTTGTTATTTTAGAGTTTTTTCCCCAAAAGGTTTTGCAAGTTTTCTAGTTCTATGTTATGTCCAAAATTATTTGCCCATGTTATCATTGTTTTTTTTAACTTGTTCCTCTTCCATCTTTAAACTTAACATATATTTATAGAGTTTCTTAATCAGTTTTTCATCTGATGTCAATAATATCTGGTCAAATTCTGTCTGTTCTTTATAGAATCCCAATGTTTTAACATCTTTTTTGTATCTCATTTGGATTTACAGGTATGGCTACCATAGTAGGTCAATACCCTGTTCTTCTAGTTCTTCTCTGTGTTTTAATTTTCCTTCGATATTCAAAATATCTTTATAAGTCATAATTTTCTCATAGTTGATTGAACATACGCTTCAATTGTTGAGAACAATCCAGGTATTTTCTTGTAAATTTTCTCTTTTACTTTCTCCCATTCTAGGAGTGCATTCTTATGTAATGATCTTGAAAGTATCTATGTATTTTATTCTTCCCATACCATAGAAAGGCATGCTATCCAAGTTGTAGGTCATGCCTCTCTAGGTAAAGTAATCTTTTATTCCTAAGACTTATCCACTCTTTTAACCATGTCAATACAACTGCTTGGTTATATAAAGTCCAATCTGGCAATCCAAATCCTCCATTTTCTTTCGCTTCTTGTAGCATTTCAATCTAATACTAGCTTTTGTTCCTTGCCAAATAAATTTCAAAATCAATGTATTTAGTTCATCAAAGAAGTTTTCCCCCAAACTTATAGGTATTGTTTGAAATAAAAAGAATATTTTTGGAAAGATATTCATCTTCACCATTGCTATTCTCCTCAGCATTGACAGTTGTAGATTTTTCCATTTTTGCAAGTCTAGTTTTATTCGTTTTAATAATTTCACATAGTTGTCTTCTTTTAATATCTATTTAACATCTCGCTGTTAAATAAATCCCCAAATATTTAGTTTTCTTAACTATTTAGGGATTTGTTTTTTTTCTGACAGTTGGTTTTGTTTTTGTTTTTTTGTTTATCTGCAAGATTTTTAGTTATAACTTTAGTCTTTTCTCTATTTATTTTCAAACCTGCCACTTCTCCAAATTCTTTTATCTTTTTTATAAGCTTAAGGCTTGTCTCAAGAGGTTCTTATAGTATAGAGACCAAATCACCTGTAAAGGCTTGTAATTTATATTTTTCATCTTTTATCTCCAATCCTTTAATTTCTGAATCTTGCCTAGTATTTGTGTTCAATACTTCCAGTGTTAGTATATGTAATAATGGGGATAATGGGCATCCTTGTCTTGTGGCTTTTTTAATATCAAATTTTTCTTTAAAGTCTCCATTTACAATTACTTTAGCTGTTTCTCTATTGTTTTAATTATATTTATAAAGTTTTCTCCAAAACCCATTTTGTCTAGTTGTTGAATCATCAATTGCCAATTTACGTTATCAAATGCCTTCTGTACATCTAGAAATATTAACATCATCTGCTTCCCTGGATACATTTCATTGTATTCTAAAATATCTAGAATCATTCTTAAATTATTTTTTTATTTGTCTTTTAGATAGAAATCCATTTTGGTCTGTATGTATAAATTTGGTCAAAAAATTATTTAATCTTTCTGCTATTATTGAAGCAAAAATTTTATAGTCCATGTTTAGTAAAGATATTGGTCTATAGATCATAGATAGATAGATAGATAGATAGATAGATAGATAGATAGATAGATAGATAGATCATATATATATATATATATATATATATATATATATATATATATATATATATATATATAATTTTTATAGGATTAGGAATAGAGTGGGGTTGGGATTAGAGTTAGGATTTTGTAAAATAACATTCTCAATATTTAGCAAACAGCATGTTCTCTGGGTTCTTGTATTTAAAAAACAATGAATAATAATTATCACAAACAATATGTTAATTAATTGCTCAGTAGTCTTCTTCTAACTAGTATATATTCAATGTTATATATCAGGTTCCTTTCTCTAATTTGTTTTTCTAGCCATTGATAAAAATTATCCCATATTCTAAAATACACTGAATCTTCTTTCTCTTTTATCTTTAAAGTCAATCTATCCATTTCTCACTCTCTAAAATTTTCTTAATTAGTTCTTCTTCTGTTGGTAATATTGGGCAAATATAATTCTTGCTGCAGTTAGTACATGTAAAATTAAATATACACAGTCTTTCTCATAATTTGCTGCTATTAGCCTAACAAAAATAATTCTGACTTAAAACCTGCTTTTTAATCATTTTCTCCAACCATAAGTGTATTTTTAACCAAAATCTTTTTGCTTTAGGGCATGTCCACCAGATATGGTAACAAGTGCCTGGTCTTTGTTTGCATTTCCAACACTTGTTTGAAGTATTTTTAAACATTTTTGCTAATCTCGCTGGTATTAAATGCCATCTGTAAAACATTTTATATAGGTTTTCTTTATATGCCACTGCTTTCATTAATTTAGCATTTCTTTCCCATAATCTTTGCCTGTTTTCTAATTCTATATTATGTCCAAAGTTCTTTGCCCATATTATCATTGTTTCTTTTACTTGTTCCTCATCCATCTTTAAGCTTAACAGATATTTATAGAGATTCTTAATCAGTTTTTCATCTGTTTTTAGCAGTATCTGGCCAAATTCTGTTTGTTCTTTATAAAATCCCATTATTTTAGAATCTTTTTCATATCTTGTTTGGATTTGCAAATATGGCCACCATGATAGATCAATACTTTGTTCTTGTATATCTTGTCCGTCTTTCAATTTCCCTTCATTGTCCAAAATATCTTTATAGGTCACAATTTTATTGTAATTAATTACATTTGGGTAAGCAAATTTTTCCATTGTTGAAAGCCATTCAGGTATTTTCATATAAATTTTTGCTTTTTTCCCATTCTAAAAGAAGTGCATTTCTTATAAAATGGTTTTGAAAGTATCTATGAATTTTATTCTTCCCATACCATAGAAAGGCATGCCATCCAAGTTGTAGGTCATGTCTCTCTAGGTATAATAGTCTTTTATCTCTAAGCATTATCCATTCTTTAAGCCATGTTGATATAGTTGCTTGGTAGTATAACATCCAGTCTGGCAGTCCAAATTCTCCACTTTCTTTCTCTTATTGTAACATTTTCAATCTGGTTCTAGCTTTTTTTCCTTGCCAGATAAATTTCAGTATTGTTGTATTTAATTCATCAAAAAAGGCTTTTCCCAGTCTTACAGGTGTCATTTGGAATAGAAAGAGTATTTTCAGTAATATATTCATTTTCACTGTTGCTATTCTCCCCAGCATTGAAAGTTATAAATTTTCCCACTTTTCCAGATCCAATTTTATTTGTTTTAGCAATCTTGCATAATTGTCTTCTTTTATTGCTGCACATCTTGTTGTTAAATAAATTCCCAAATATTTAACTTTTTTAACTTTTCGAAGATTTGTGGGTTTTTTTGCTAGTTGGTTTTTTTGTTTTTCTATTAGATTTCTAGTTAGCACTTTAGTCTTTTTTCTGTTTATTTTCAACCCTGCCACTTCTCCAAATTTTTCTATTTTCTCCATAAGTTTAGTGCTTGTTTCAAGTGGATCTTCCAATATAAAAACCAAGTCATCTAGAAATGCTTGTAATTTATATTTTTCATCTTTTACCTCCAATCCTTTAATTTTTATATCTTGTCTGATGTTTCTATTCAATACTTTCAGTGTTAGTATAAATAGTAATGGAGATAGTGGACATCCCTGTCTTGTGCCTTTTTTAATGTCAAAGTTTTCTGTGAAATCTCCATTTACAATTATTTTCCCTATTTGTTTGTGATAAATTGTTTTAATTACATTTATAAAGTTTTCTCCAAAATCCATTTCCGCAAGTTGCTGAAACATAAATCGCCAGTTTACATTGTCAAATGCTTTCTGTGCATCAAGGAATATTAAAGCCATCTGTTTCCCTGGATGAATTTCATAGTACTCCAACACATCAGGAATCATTCTTAAATTATTTTTTATCTGTCTTTTAGGTAGAAAACCATTTTGGTCTTTATGTATAAATTCGATCAAATTTTTTTTTAGTCTTTCTGCTATTATTGAGGTGAAAATTTTATAGTCTACATTTAATAGCGATATTGTCTATAGTTTTTTATTTGCATTAGGTCAGAGTCTTCTTTGGGTATTAAAGTAATGTTGGCTTCAGTCCATGTATTTGGTATTTTAGCCTACAGGAGTATTTCATTACACAGTTCTTTCAAAGTAGGATTTAATACATCTTGTAATGATTTATAAAGCTCTGCAGGTATTCCATCTGGACTTGGATCATCTGGACCTCAAACGAGATATGAAAAAGATGTTAAATAATGGGATTCTATAAGGAACAGACAGAATTTGATCAGATATCATTAAAAACAGATGAAAAGTTGATTAAGAAACTCTATAAACTCTGTTAAACTTAAAGATGGAGGAAGAACAAGTTAAAGAAACGATGATAATATGGGCAAAGAACTCAAAGACTCACAAAAGTTATGGGAAAGAAATGTTAAATTAACTAAAGCAGTGGCATATAAAGAAAACTTATATAAAATGTTTTACAGATGGCAAATGACTCCAGTGAGATTAACAAAAATGTTTAAAAATACTTAAAGAAATGTTGGAAATGCAAACAAAAAACAGGTACTTACTATCATATCTGGTGGACATGCCCAAAAGCAAAAAGATTTTGGGTGAAAATACATTTATGGTTGGAGAAAATGACTAAAAAACAAATAGACTTTAAGTCAGAATTATTTTTGTTAGGAATAATAGGAGCAAATTATGAGAAAGACTGTATATATTTAATTTTACATGTACTAACTGCAGCAAGAGTTATATTTGCCCAATATTACCAACAGAAGAAGAACTAATTAAGAAAATTTTAGAGTGTGCAGAAATGGACAGATTGACTTTAAAGATAAAAGAGAAAGAAGACTCATTGTATTTTAGAGCATGGGATAGTTTCTATCAATGGCTAGAAACATGAGTTAGAGAGAAAAGAATATGATATGTAACCTTGAATATATATTAGTAAGAAGAAGACTATTGAGTGATTATTTAAAATATTGTTTATGATAATTAACTATTATCTATTATTTCTTGTTAAACACATGAACCCAGACATTATGCTGTTTGCTAAATATTGAGAATGTTATTTGGAAAAACCTTAATCCCAACCCCAACCTAATCCTAACCCGAACCCAAATCCCAATCCTGATCCAACCTCATTCCTAACCCTATAAAAACTAATAAAATTTGTACCAAAAAAAGAAATATTAAAGCCATCTGTTTTCCTAGATGAATTTCATAGTACTCTAGAACATCTAAAATCATTCTTAAAATATTTTTTATCTGCCTTATAGGTAGAAAGCCATTTTGATCTGTAAGTATAAATTGTCAAAAATTTATTTAGTCTTTCTGCTATTATTGAGGTGAAAATTTTATAATCTATATTGGTCTATAATTTTTTTATTCGACGAAGTCCCATTCGTCATCTTCAGGCTGGTGTTTTCAGCTTTGTGCTTTGAGGAGCAATGTGTGGTCTTAGCTGTTTCTTCCTTTTAACTGCCAGTGGGGTATGAACTGATTGGGTGGGAGCTTGGCTGTGTTCTGATTGGGTGGAGGTGTGTTCTGATTGGTTAGGAGCTTGGCTGTGCTCTGATTGGCTGGGGGGTTGGCTGTTCCCTGATTGGCTGGGGGAGTGTTCTGTTTGGGTGGGGGCTTTGTTGTGATCAGGTTAGTCTGAGTTGCAGGGGGGTTTATATACGTATGTATGTATGTATGTATGTATGTATGTATGTATGTATGTATGTTAATCAGTAGTTAATGAGTAGTTCAATAACAGAACCTTTAGTACAAATCTCAGGCTGCAACATCAGATGTTTCTTCTCTTTTTCCTTTAACATTTATTGTCTCATATTCAAGCCAGTACATTTCTAATTATATCAACTCAATAGAAACATCATTGTTATATTTATCAATATTTTTTAGCTTGTACATATCTTAATTACATTCAATCTTCATAAACAATCCATATCCTGTTATTAATTTTTACATATTTTTTAATTTCTCATCAATATTCCAATTTAACTTTTGATATCCATAATTTTCAAAATTTGGGTAACCAAGATTTCCCTTATTTCACTTCATAATGAACTATAATATCCAAAATAACATTTTATCTATTTAAATGTAATCTTGTTCTATTTCCTAAAACTTATCTATTTCACACCATATTAAATCATTTTCTTAATAATACAATATCCTCTTTAATAAGTCAAAAACATGTGTGTGTGTGTGTGTGTGTGTGTGTGTGTGTGTGTGTGTGTGTGTCTTTTAAAATACTAAAAAATGTGAATCCTGGGCATTATGCTAAAAAATAAAAGGAAAAACGAACACCAGGATATAATAAACCAGCCTGTTTAATATAAACAAGCCTGTGGTTAAGAAGAGTTACTAAGCTTACATCCGGCCAAAAAACTGCCAACGTCATCAGAATTAGAATAGCAGGAGATTGGGAAGGCAGCTCATATAGCCTCCTGCCTCTGCGCCCAGCTCCTTGAGCATGTCATCGGCCTGTTGATTGTGTTAATCCTTATCGCACCGAGTTGTTCCGCATCAGACAAACTGTCTTTGACTCCACTGGTTGTTTTACGATCCTCAAGTGCTCTTTTTGAGCATGTGCAAGCACTTGAAGGGTGGCTGTCAATCCGTCCCTGCGCCCAGTCCCCGTCCCTCCCAGGGCCATTATCCTCCCCCACCCCCAAGGCCATTGTCATAATTCCTCTGCCCCAGTCCTGCAACAAGCAGCTGTTCTGGCATTCCTGCTCTCTGTCTTCCCCCTCCCTCCCCCTCCTTCCAGATCACCACAGCGCTTCCATCCCTGGCTTAAGGCCATTTGGTCCATCATCTCGGTCCATGTGAGCCGTGGTCGTCCCATCTATAGAGCCATTGTCCCAATTATGTAAAATGCTGTCATCTTCTTCCTTGGAGATTGTGCCTGTCTCATCCATCATTCTACCACCCCAATCCTGCCAAGAAAGAGTTAAATGTCTTCTCAGTAGGCTGTGGTGCTGTTGTTCCCATCTCCTAAGCATCTGGTAGGCCGGCACAAGGTCTGCATGTCGGTTGATGGAATTTTCATTAGAGAGCCAGGCTTCCTTGATTAGGCGGCCACCCTTTGTAGTCTCACGAGCTATAATCTTCGCATTAGCTAGATCAAAAGTGTGGCCAGAGCTGGACATATTAGCCCATATATATATAGCCTGGGTTAATCAATAAATCAAACATATTCATGATAGTTAATTTTCTTTTCCCTTTTAGATCTAATTTTTCAATATTAAACAAATCGAATCCTTATTTTCAACTGATTTCCAACTATTTTAAATCTAATAACCAAAATTCCCCTTATCTCAACATCTCCCTTTAACTCTCTAATTGACAATATAAAATCTCCTCTAATGAATCAAAACCCCATTTTTTCAACTTTATTCTAGCTTTCTTCCTTTGCCAACTAGGCTTCCATATCAGCGCTTTTAGATCATCCATCTCCCTCTATTCTTATATATATTATTTGAATTAAAGGAGACCATTTGATTGCCAGTTTTTGGAAGGACTAGCCCATTTGTATTTATTAAATTGTTGCCCTATTATTCCAGTCCCCCATGTTTCCTCTGATATATTTGTCTTCAATTCAATGTGTTCTTCTTTCTCAAATTTCTTCTGATTTGTATAGAAAGTCATTTCTCTGTATCATTCTAATTTTAGTATATGTGCTGCCGAAAATGTCATTTCCATTTTCAATGTTGTCACTTCCTTGCCTAGATTTTCCATCAGCTATACTTGTTAATCAATTGAATCCTCTGTTTTAATATTTGATTGTTCCACTTCTTCTGTTATCTTCTGCATTGTTGGTTCTTTGGTTGTAATCAAAATTTGGCTTTGTGCATCTAAGCTGGCATTTTGATCTTTTATTTTAGGTCTCATTTTATCACAAGCTGAAAGAATAGTTTCATGTATTGCTTTCAACATGGAAAGAATATTTTCCTGGTCGTCATCCATCTCTTTCACGTATTTGTAAATAGCCTTTCTAGTAAAAATTGTTTGTTAAGCAAAAGTCAATAAAGGTTTTGATTCACAATTCAAGTAGATCAATTTTACTGTCCAGCTGTTCTCTACAGTTGAGTCTCTCACAGATGGTCCCAAGGTCAGGAAAGTCTTATCTAAGGTCTAGGTTTTGAGCCCAGTCTCTTTTTAGGAAATAACAAATTGCCATACCAAGCTTATCTTGTAAGGCTCTGCAGGTAATCCATCTGAACTTGGAGTCTTATCATATTTTTTTTTGCCTTTTTATAGCCTCTGTAATCTCCATCATTGATATTTTTCCATTTAATATATTTTGAATATTCTCTGAGAGTTTTGGTAAATCTGCCTTTTTTAAATATTGCTGTATTTTTTCTTTTGAGATTTCCTCTGCATCGTAAAGTATCTTGTAGTAGTCTTTGATAATTCTTTTAATTATATCATGTTGAAACTGTAATTCACCTTTTGAGTCTTGCAACTTGTTTATCAGTTTTTTCTCTTTTTCTTTTTTCAATCTATGTGCTTACCATCTCCCAGGTTTATTGGCATTTTCAAAGAAGTTCTGTTTAGCCCTTTTATCTGTTGAGCCATTATTTCCATCTCAGCTAGTTTAATTTATGTTTTATTATCTGCATTTGCTTCTTAAATATTTTTTTGGGGGGTCTATTTGTAATTCTGATTCTAATTTTCTGAATTATTCCTTCAATTTTAACTGTTGTTTCTTTTCTTTATTCTTTTGAACAGTATAAGTTAAAGCCAACCCTCTGAAATATGCTTTAGCTGTGACCCACACATTTTGAAGCAATGTCTCTCCTTTCTTGTTTATTTGGGGAGGAAAGGTCCATGTCCTTTGTTGCTAGTTGTATAAATTCTTTTTCTTTCAATATAGATTTGTTCAAGGACCATCTTAATTTTTTCTTGGCTCCTCTCCAGGTCATCTTTATTGGGTAATGATCTGCTCAGATATTAGTTTCTATCTCAATCTCTTGTATCAGTGCTACGTTCTGAGGATGTCCATATCATATCAATTCTAGACCATGATTTGTGTCTATTTGAGTAAAATGTATATTGTAGTTTCTTTGGATTTTTTTCTCTTTATATATCTTGGATACCGAATTCTTCTACCATTTAAAAATGCTTTAGGTACTATATTTCTTCCTTTCTTCTCTTGTTTAGTAGTTTAGAGTCCAAAGTTCCATCTATTATTGCACTGAAGTCTCTCATTATACAAAGATTTTGATAGTCCAATTATAATATTTTTTATATAATTTTTGGTAAAATTGTTTTTGTTTATCTTTTTTATTGAAAGTTTTTTAAATTTTACAAAATAAATCCCCTCCCCAAACCCCCCCCCACCCTCCCATACCCTCCCCCACCTCCCCAAACCTCCCAAACCCTCCCCCAATCTTCCCAGAGCTGAGTACAGGCTTAATTAAAATTTTTCAGAAAAAGAAAAGAAAAACTTAAAACACATATAAATCCTAAACAAATCTAAATACATTAAATTAAATAGGTTATCTTCTCTAAAAAATAATAATTGCAATCATTAAACACATTATAACATACTCTAAACATTTTCTAGTATCATACTTATATTATTATCCATCATTCTGTATAAACTCCCTCCAAAACACAAATTTAAACATTACTTTCTTTGAATATCTATACCTACAATATAAAATCTAATCTCTCCCTCTTTCTTTATCCTAGAACACAAAAATAAACATATAAACCTTCATTATACCATTAAAACTAAATACTCTTTGAATACTTAAACTAAATACTTAAACTTAAACTTCTTATCTAAGATTTTCATTCAATCTCCATAATCTTCTCTCCTATCAAAAAAAAACTTAAAAGACATATAAATCCTAAACAAATCTAGGTACATTTAATTAAACAAGTTATCTTCTCTTAAAATAATAATAATAATAATAATAATAATAATAATAATAATAATAATAAAAACCCAATCATTAAACACATTATAATATACTCTGAACCTTTTCATATCATACTTATGTTATTATCCATCATTCTTTATAAACTCCCTCCAAAACACAAATTTGAACATTACTTAAAACATTAGAATTCCCTTATACACATTTAAATCTTTACCAATAACAAATTCCATCCACAATAAACACATTCCTTATCAGTCTCTCTTGTCCATAAACCTCAAAAGAAGTGCTTTGAAAACTGCCCTTAAAGCTAACTCCAAAAAGTTTGTAAATCTTGCTTCTCCCACAAACTCAGTACTCTTTTGAATACTTAAACTAAGTACTTAAACTTAAACTTCTTATCTAGAATTTTCATTTGATCTCCATCCTTGTCAGTCTCTCTTATCCATAAATCTCGAAAGAAGTGCTTTGAAATCTGCCCTTAAAGGTAGCTCCAAAAAGTTTATAAATCCTGCTTCTCCCACAGACTCAGGAGCCAATACTTGTGAGGCTTCCTTAAATTCCTTCTTCTGTTGCTCTTTTTCTTTACGATTATATGTTGCACGAGTTGTCCTCTGCTCCTTCATCTCGACTTGTTGAGGCCCCTCAAACTGAGGTTTCCCAATTTTCATAAGTATAGGCTCTTCAGACTGCAATTCTACCTTCTTTTCTTCCAAAGCTTTAAACTTAATAGATGGCGATGAACATACCCCCAGGACCGAAGTATAAAAGTCTTTTGCTTGAGAAACAGTATTAAATCTATAACATATCCCCAGGTAATTCACCACCATTCCAATCGGAACATCCCATCTGAACAAGATTCGTCTCTTTTTAAGTTCATCTGCTAAAAAAGCAAACTCCTTTCTTCTTCTTAAAATTTTAGATGGGATCTCCTTTAGAATTATAACATCTTGTGAAGCAATTTGAAATCTCTTCTTATAAAAAGCTTGTATAATTTCGTTGCGCAGAGATCTTTTCCCGAAGTAAATTACCACATCTCTTGGCAAATTCTTTTGCACTGCCACCACAGAGTTAACTCTAAATAATTTTTCAATTTCACTAAGTATTTCCTCTTTTTCTTTATTCAAAATCACAGCAAAGTCCTTTGCAACCATCTCTCTCAGATCTCCTTGCACAGACTCTCCCAAACCTTTGATTCTTAAGGCATATTCCATTTGTCTATATTGAAGCATAAGAATCTCATTTTCCATTTCTTTTTCCATGCTTTCAAATTTTCCCTCCATCAATTCCCCTTTTTCTCCTACCTCTTCTACATGAGAGTTCAGCTTTTCAAGAACAGAGGCAACTCCTTTTAGAGCCAAAACTATCTCTTGCCTTAAAATCTTATTGTTTTCCTCTAAAATCTCTTTCATTTCTGCCCTAATTTGAGATATAACATTTCCCATCATATCTTGCAAATCCTTCACAATTATTGGCTGGACCAAGAAGAGGGTGAAGCTATTGATTTAGGTTGTTGCACTGATGATAACACCGAAGAAGAAACCACCTTAGGAGCTGTAGGAATTACTGGACGCTTTGGAGCCATCTTAAAAAAAATCTTTACTCCTTCTTAAAAATTACAAAAATTAAGCAAAAGAAAATGAGAGATTAAGTCCAAAAAAATTCAAAAAATCCTTCAAAAGGAGATCATTATAACAAAAAAAAAATACTAAACCTTTGGAGCTATCTTAGAAAAATCTTTACTCCTTCTTAAAAGTTACAAAAATTAAACAAAAGAAAAAGAGAGATTAACTCCAAAAAATCAAAAAATCCTTCAAAAGGAGATCATTACAATAAAAAGAAAGGAGTTAAAAAAAGAAAAGGGAAGAAGAAAAAAATAATTAAATAGAAAAAATCCATTATATTTTTTTAAAAGTACAAAAAGCAAAACAAAGAAGTTAAACAAAAATAATAATGCTTCTAAAATCCAAACCCAACATCAAAATCAAATCCACATTCCGTTCCAATCATTAAAAAAAAGGAAAAGGATAAAAAAAACACCCAAAAGCCTGCCGATCGCCATTCTATCTCCCCCCCCAAAAAAAACCGAAAGGCTTGCCGATCACCATTTTACTTTCCCTTTCAACAAAAGGAAAAAAATAAAAAGAAGGAATATAAAAGTAAAAGTAAATCTTTAAACTTAAAATCCAAATAAAATCAAAGAAAGCAAAAGCTAAATCCTCTACTCAGCTCTGTCCGCCTCTAAAAAAAAACTCACCAGATCACTTTAATCGCGGAGGTGATTGCAGCGGCTTGTTTTGTCCCTAGGGACAAAAGCAGCTGGGAAGCGGAGACAGTCTGAACTCCGTGGGAGCACTCCTCTCACCCCCCGAAAAAAGCCTTGGGTGTGCATGAGAGTGGCTCTACCACTATTCAGACAACCCTCTTCCTCCCCCCTTTGCCCGGGAGGGGGATTTTGAACCGCTGAACAGCTGATGGCCGCTGTTCATAGGGATTCAAACACTTACCCAGGAGAATGGCTACAAAGTAGCCGCCATCGCGCGCGCAAATCCACTGGAAGAGGTCGTTTTTGTTTATCATTGGGTGCGTATATTGCTACCATCAGCATCTGTTTTTGATTCATCATTATTTCCACCATTAATATTCTTCCCTCTTCATCCACATACATTTGTTTAGGGTTAGGGTTAGGGTTAGGATTTGCATCAAATCTGAATCTTCTTTAGGTATTAGGCTTAATATTAGCTTCTGTCCATGTATTTGGTATTTTAGTCTTTAAAAGTATTTCTTACACAGTTCTTTCATTATTGGACTTAATGCTGCAGTCGTTCTTCATATGTTTTAGTCTCCAGGCCTTTGATCATTTTAGCTGCTCTTCTCTGAACTTTACCAAGGTTTCAGCATCTTTTTTGTAGTATGGTGACCAAAATTGGTTGCAGTATTCCAGGTGTGATATTACTAGGGTTTTATAAAGTGGTATTAATACTTCGTGTGATCTTGATTCTATGTCTCTGTTTATACAACCCAGGATTGTATTAGCTTTTGGAGCTGCTGTTACACACTGCTGGCTCATAGTCAAGGGATAGTCCACTAGTTCAGGGGTTTTCAACCTTTTCACCCATTGTACCACTTTTAGGATATGGCAACATCCAAGTACCACCAGTCACCTAGCAAGGTGTCAAAAACTTGATGACCCAAAAAAAGGGAAAAAAAGTGATAAAGTACAGGTAGTCCTTGACTTACAAAAGTTCGCTTAGTGACTGTTCAAAGTTACAATGGCACTGAAAAAGTGCCCCCCAAGCCACAGCCAAGCAAGACACCTGCCTGCCCACCAGGCCACACTTTTCCTCCTCCCCAAAGTTTTCATTGTTGTGAGCATTTCTGTTGAGGATTGGCCGTGGGGGTGGGGGTGGGGGTGTTATTCCCTCTGCCTGCTGGGTGGTTGCAGCAGGTTTTGGTCACGTCACATGACCCTGGGACATTGTGACCATCATAAATATGAATCAGTTGCCAAGAATCTGAATGTAAATCACAAGATCCTGGAGATGCTGATCGGCACTTCTTCTGGGCTCAGCAGAAGTGCCAGGATCAGCGCCGAGCTCCAGCTGAAGCCTAGCACTGATCCTGGCACTTCCACTGAGCCCTGACAGCCCAGAAGAAGTGCTGATCCTGGTGCTTCTGCTGGGCCCTGACAGCCCTGCAGCTCCAGCCATCTCTTGCTCAGGCTTGTGTGGTGCTACCACTGGTTCAGCTCATTCCCCTCCCCCACTACCACTTTTCTAGGATGGTCGCATACCACCTGCCAGATGCCAATGTACCACAGGTGGTATCCATACCACTAGTTGAAAAGCCCTATATTAGGATTCCAAGGTCCCTCTCACAGTTGTTGTTTTTGAGCCAGATATCGCCTAATTTGTACTTAAACCTTTGATTTTACCAGTCTAAATGTAAAACTTTGCTTTTCTCCATGTTAAAATTCATTTTGTTGGAAAGGGACCATTGTTCAAGTTTGTCAAGATGAAGCAGCTCAATGCAGACCAAGCCTTCTGGTGCATGTTAACTAGTTCAGCCTTCATAATATACACCATTGATTTACAACTATCCTGTCTTCACTCTTGATTCTGGTCTAACAGTATATATTACCCCAGAAAATTTGTCTGCCACCATCAGGAATGTTTCCAGCCTTTCTTTAAAAAAAAATTATTAATTTTTCCATTTTTACACAAGAACGCTTGAGAAACAACGTGGAGATAGGGTAATCAGTTAGGTACAATAACATCGTACATATATAGCTCAAATAATGCTCCTTAAAATTTCCCTCTCTAACAATTAGAATAATATAGTCAAACTAATACATTTCTAAGTAAAATTAATTCATTAATACCTTCCTAAATAAGAATTCAATTAATCAATAGAAATTATCCTGTTTTTAGGTTTATTAATTTCCATATCTAACTTAGCCTTAAACAAAAATATTATTTACAATTCGGGTGTAAGGACCCACCTCACTTTACATCTTAAGAATATAGAATTCTTGGAATGTCTCTTCCAACAGGCATATTTATTAAGAGAAAATGATTGTAGGTGTGCTAGACAGGATCTGAGGAATTGTCTCCCATCCTTCAATGTTTTAAATGTTCTCAAGCAGCCCCCCACCCCACAGTTCTTCCGGGCAACGATCCTCATCCTCTCTTTTCCCAGACTCCAGGTGCTGCATTGTCCCCCCCCTTTTTTTTTCCCTTACTGCCGGCAAAAGGGAGATTTCAGAGAGGAGTAGATGAAAAGTGATGGCCATATTGTTATGGTCAGTCCTCTTGGTGAAAATCAACATTCAATCCTTTTGAAGTTTCATGAAGAAAGTGAGAGCCATAAAACCCCCCTGCTCATCTCCCTTTCCCTTCGTAGTATGACAGAATCCAGAGAGAGCAGAAATGGGTTTTTTCCATAGTAGATAACTAGAAATGAAATATACTTGGATTTCTCTTATTTAAGCATATTATTTCCATAATTGCATTCTTATATTTCTCAACTATATTGTATTTCTTATTCAGTAATTCTTCATTTATTAATTTCATCTCTTCCATCATTACAATCTTTTTATCATTATAGCTCCACAAATTAGCTATCATATCTAATAATAAAAAAGCATAAGAGCACTGAGCACAAGCACCACTCCTTTTCAGAAGAAGCAGCCAAGGAGAAGCAGTGGGCAGGAACTGCAGCAGCCGTCGTCAAGCAGCCGTCTGGCTCAGCAACAGCAGCAGTGGCAGCAGTGGCGGCCAAACTCCAATTGCTTCCTCTGTGCTCTTTTTTGCCCTCCCCGCTCCCATAGCATTGGACAATGGGAGGGAGGGAGGGAAGGAAGGGACAAAGAGAGGAGGAAGGAAAGGAAGGGAGGGAGGGAGGGACAATGGAAGAGAGGGAGGCAAGGAGGGAGGGACAAAGAGGGAGGGAAGGAAGAAAGGAAGGAAGAAAAGAAAGAAGGTACAATGGAAGGGAGAGAAGAAGGAAAGGAAGGTGCCCATGCCTGTCCCACCCCCCTCCACTAGAGACTCACAGATCCCCCTGCATCCCCACCCACACCCCCCACAGGCACCCAGCAATCTGAGTGATGAGTTGGCCACACACCCCTGACCATTAACTTTGCTTGTCAAAAAGTTGCAAAAGGTGATCACATGACCCTGGGACACTGTGACCGTCATAAGTATGAATCAGTTGCCAAGCATCCAAATGTAAATCACATGACCCTGAGGATGCTGCAACAGCATTAAGTGTGAAAAATGGTCATAATTTGTAACTATGAACAGTCACTAAGCAAATTGTTGTAAGTTAGGACTACCTGTACTTTATAATTTTTTCCTTTTTTGTTTTGGTCAAGTTTTTGACACCTTGCTGGGCGACTGATGGTACTCAGATATTGCCTTATCCTAAAAGTATAATGGGTGAAAAGGTTGAAAAGCCCTGGTGTAAAGCATGTGATCCAATCTAGGACTGGCATGTCTTAGTCTTCTCTATTGTTGTCTTTTTCTGATCTCCAAGTTAAGAGTTGTTGATGTTCCCCAGAGCTGAATGAAACTGTATGTATCATGTTTGTTTATATATATATATAAACCAACAGAAGAATAAGTGCACGCATTGAAGAACACAAGAACTCAGTCAAAAAAGAGGAACGAACTTCTTCTGGTCCAACACCTTAAAGCCACAGGACATGAAATTGACTTTAAAAAGACCAGAACTATCGCCAAAGCTGAACACGTTAATAACAGAATAATCAGAGAAGCCATCGAGATAGAAAAATGCCCACACAACATGAATAAACGAGATAATACCTCCCGCCTACCAACCATTTGGAAACCTGCCCTTATTGACAAACAAGTCCCTAACACAAAGAATTTATTTTATTTTTATTTTATTTTTAAAATTTATAAGCCGCCCCACTCCCGCAGGATTCCGGGCGGCTAACAATAAAAGCACCATATAACATGACAAAACAAACAGTACAATAACAGTCATCCAGGGGTCAGATTTTATAAACCCCAGGCCTGCCGGAAAAGCCAGGTCTTAAGCAGCTTACGGAAAACCAACAGGGTGGGAGCGGTCCTAATGTCCTAAGAATGACATCAGACCCACACTCACGAAAACCACACAGGATGTCACCAACCTACTTCCACACAAAAAGCAAACCCAAACCCACACCGATGATGAGACACGACCACAAACCAGATGTCAGACCACAGCTGCATCATTAGCCACTTTAAACCTCTCCATACATGAAGCAAACTGACACCCACCATAAAGATGAGGCATGACCATGAATGTGAAGCCAAACAACAGCAATGCAGCTCACCATCTCAAATCCCCCTACAACTCAGACTAACCTGAGCACAACAATGAGCCGAGGTGGCGCAGCAGTTAGAGTGCAGTACTGCAGGCCATTTTAGCTGACTGTGTTCAGCAGGTCACCAGTTCAAATCTCACCGGCTCAAGGTTGACTCAGCCTTCCATCCTTCCGGGGTAGGTAAAATGAGGACCCAGATTGTTGGGGGCAATGTAAATATATATATACATTGCTTACTGGTGTACACCGCTTAGAGAGTGCTTGCACTTAAAGCGGTATATAAGTCTCATAAATAAATAAATAAAATAAATAAACAAAACCCCCACCCAAACAGAACATTCCCCCATCCAATCAGAGCACAACCAACCCCCATCCAATCAGAGCACAGCCAAGCCCCTAACCAATCAGAACACACCTCCATCCAATCAGAACACAACCAAGCACCCACCCAATCAGTTCATATCCTCACTGGCAGTTAAAAGGAAGAAACAGCTACCATCACACATTGCTCCTAGAAGCACGAAGCCGAAAACACCAGCCTGAAGATGACGAATGGGACTTCGTCGAAATGTCGCCAAGACACTTCCAATTTTATGCGGGAGAAAACCTGAATAACCAACAAAGACCTACACACACACACACACACAAACACATATTTGTTTTCTGAGGTTTTCGCGGGTGTTTGTATGTAGGTCTTTGGTTATTCGGGTTTTCTCCCACGTAAAATTGGAAGTTTCTTGAGGATGTTTTGACGAAGTCCCATTCATCATCTTCAGGCTGGTGTTTTCAGCTTTGTGCTTCGAGGAGCAATGTGTGGTCTTAGCTGTTTCTTCAAGCTGTAACAGTATTTGAAGATAATGCTGCTTGCATTAAAATGGCAACAGGTAACAGTGAAAAATAGAAGCAAGCACTGTAATGTCAGAGAAGCCATCAAAAGTAAACTAATTTGCTTGCTTCATTGTTCTTCAGATGACAATCTGGCAGATGTGATGACCAAGCCATTGGGTGGAGTACACCATGGGAAGAATATTAAATTATTTGGTTTTATGTCTATTCCAGTCATAAAGGGAAGAGTGTCATTGAGTAAGAAATTTTATGAACTGGAATAGCCAAAGCAAGAAACCACCCAATGAGAACTGTTTTTGAGTAAGACACGGTATTGGCTGTGTAAGGCATGTGATCCAGCCTAGGTCTGGGCGTATCTGATTTTGTATGTTTGCTCACTGACAAAGAAATGATCAGTCTATAATTGTAATGGTAGGTTTATTTTAACAGCGAGTGACAGTATAACAAAAAAATCCAGAAAAACACACTCCCAAAAAGTTATAAATTGATTTGCATTTTAATGAGTGAAATAAGTATTTGATCCCCTATCAATCAGCAAGATTTCTGGCTCCCAAGTGTCTTTTATACAGGTAATAAGCTGAGATTAGGAGCACTCTTTTAAAGAGTGTATAAAAGATACCTGTCCACAGAAGTAATCAATCAATCAACCAGATTCCAAACTCTCTACTATGGCCAAGACCAAAGAGCTGTCAAAGGATGTCAGAGACAAGATTGTAGACCTTCACAAAATCACTCCTGAAATGTGTGCAAACCTGGTGGCCAACTACAAGAAACATCTGACCTCTGTGATTGCCCACAAGGGTTTTGTTACCAAGTACTAAGTCATGTTTTGCAAAGGGGTTAAATACATATTTCACTGATTAAAATGGAAATAATCTATAACTTTTTTGAAATGTGTTTTTCTGGATTTGTTCTTGTTATTCTGTTTCTTACTGCTAAAATAAAAGTGTATAAACAATTATACACTGATCATTTCTTTGTCAGTGGGCAAATGTACAAAATCAGCAGGGGATCAAATAATTTTTCCCTCACTGTATCTTATTAAAATGATGGCAGATTTGAAATACTTTTAAGAATTTCCCAGGAACTGAGCATATCACATGATATTTCAAAAGATTTTCCAAGATCTAGATTGAAAGGGCTAAATTTGTCAAGGTAGCCAGGGGTACTAAGTTTTTGGCTTCTGATTAGAACATTGATGAAAGTTACATTAGTTCCTATCATAACTGCAGTAGATGAAAGATGTTTAACTGGAATTAAATGTGTTAAAATGATAAGAGTCTAAGCAAGATGTTCATCAGAAGAAACTTGACATGATTTTTAGAAATTACAACACAGGAGGCCAACCACACTTTTAAATATTAAGGGCAAGCAGCATAAACCAAATTGGCTTTTCCTGACAAATGCATTGTTTATGTTCTGCCAGTTGTTATGGATAACAACTGCCTTTGTACAGGTAACATGGGAAGTCAATAAAAGTCATTGCCTGCTGCATGTTGAGTAAATGAGGTTTCAGTAAGATACAGTTACTGGAGAGTAACATAAAATGTAACATCTGAAAGCCAGCAATACTTGTATTTCTAAAGCCTTACATTTTAAGGTTTCTCTTTAGTTCTGATGCCTTAGCTGTTTGCTATAACTGTATATTGTGACTAGTGCATCTTCATTCAGTGATCTTGTGTGAATAAAACACTAAAATCTATATCAAACACAATCAGACTGCAAAGAGTAAAATAAACAACTAGTCAACTGGAACTTAATCTATACTATTTGCTGTAGGATTTGGTATTTACTAATAAAACCAATGGTTATATTCTTCAAGTACTACTTTTCCATTATATGTACATCTTTATAAACATAAAGAAATGCATAATATCAGTATGTGACTCCTTTATTTTATTTGTTAACCAGAAGAAATAAATTGAATCTATGTTTCTAATGTATTCACTACAAATTATTCTTCAGATTTGAGAAAGCCAACGAGATGTGGAATTGTGCACTTGTCTCTGAAGATAAATAAAAATATGCAAACATTAGCAGCCTCCAGATAAGATTTCTAACATCACCTATCCATTATAGATGATGCTGATGCTGGGCAATGCAAATTTATCAAAGATGCATTCTGCCTATATGTTAAATGTAATCATCTCCAAGAACATTTTGTGTATTGTCTGATAAAAAAGCTTAGTACCAGGTAGAAAATATGAATGTTGAATGGCTAACAGGCACTCTATTGAGTTGTCATTATCCAGTTCTATGGGTTTTATTGTTTCTTCAGTTTGTGCCCATATTCAATATGCTCAGGTAATGAAGCCCATTGCCTAATAAGAATGAAAAACTTCACCTGATACGGGAAAATACATAGAATTGTATAATGATAACTCAATAGAGTGCCTGTTAGCCACTCAACATCATATTTTCTACCTGGTACTATGCTTTTTTCTCAGACAATGCACAGAATGTCCTTGGCAACTATTCAAATTAACACATAGGTAGAAGGCATCTGTGATCAATTTGCATTGCCCAGCATCAGCATCATCTATAATGAATAGGCGATGTTAGAAATCCTATCTGGAGACTGCTAATGTTTGCATATTTTTAATATATCTTCATAGAGAAGTGCATAATTCTACATCTCACTGGCTTTCTCAAATCTGAAAAAGCATCAGCATCATCTATAATGAATGAGTGTAAATTACAAGTATTACACACCAACATTTTTTTGAACTTATATTAGACAATGTTTGTTTACACACATAAAATTGCTTTTTTATTCTTATTTCTTTGTCATATTATTCCAAGAAACATATGCTAAGGAACAGAAATGTTTTTGTGCAATAGCAAACATATTGTTTTTCTGTAAGAAACAAGTTATTTTATATTATTCATAGCAGACTGAAAGAATGCTCATCTACCTACATTTATTGTGTAATCACTATTTTTTGCCGATTACCTTCCCTCTCCAAAAAAGCCGTGTTTACATTCAATTTTCTTATTTCTTAAATGTGAAAATAAAGAAATGGCAGAGAGAGTTTTAAATATTATTTTTTTTTTTTACTTTTTAACTTCTGATGACTTCTCCTGGCTAAGCTGTTCATTATCTTTAAAATAAATAGTTCAGAATCTTTACTTCATCTCTTTTAAATCTTACCAATCCATTGATAGTTTTAGCTGTTTGCAATTATTAAAAAATGGTATTCATAATATTAAATATCAAAGCACAGGATTAAATGCTGTTATATATTTTATTTGTATGAGAACTTATATGAGATTCAAAGTTTATACATATTTATCCTAACCCTAGTCTTATAGAGAAATACTTATTTTAGTAAATTCTGCTAAATGAAACAAACTAAAATGTTTAATGTATTTATTTATAATGCAACACTAAGACTTAATGTTCTTTTGTGTGAAGTTATACATGACTATGTATATTGACTTCAGCGACTTCCCTACAACTGTGGTTAACCTTGCAATAGACAGACAGACATGATTAATAATAAAATTGAGTTATATTGTATTAAATGGTAAGGCTATGTAACATTTCAAACATAACATATAAAAGATGGTTCGGGTACCTAAGCCCATGTTAGAAAGCTGCAGAAGACAGACATGCTGTGGGAGTGGAGGGTTGAATCAGGCCTGTTTTAAAGATGCTATATTCATACATCGACACATCACATGCTACCTTTTCAAAATGGAATTTGAATCATTGCATTCATCTATTAAATAACATTAGTAGTTCGTATCATTAAGTTGCATTATGAGAATTGTATGACTGATCCTACAGTGATATGAATCATACTCAATCTGTAAGCATAACATTCAGAAGATTGCTCTGAAAGTGTTCTCCCATCATGCAATTATTTAATTCATTTCTGTGCCAAAACAAGCAAGCAATAAAAATCAGAAGTCAATCCAATATATAACTTCTTGCCAAGAAACTCAAAGATCTGCAAAGTAGGTTCACCCACCTAAAGATTTACAAATAAGAACATTTAGGTAGCATTAGTACTTTTTAGAGCTTTTTGTTTTAAATCATTTTTACTCTTTCATAACCACTTCAAGTAAATAAAGTAAGTTTCCCTCATTTTATGTGAATTATCTATTTTTTGATTGAAAAAGACATAACCCCAGAAAAAAAAATTGGACATATGCTACAGAAAAGCTGGCGCTGAGCATATTTGTCAGTATATTTGGATTACAAAATTGGACACCAAATCCCCAAATATGCTTTTTGTTCAGGTTTTCTCTTTATGCAAATACACCTCATTTGAAGTTTGAAGAGAATCTAACTTTAGCATAAAGCAAGGGAAGTCTGAATTTTTATGCTTTTCTGTACAACTGCATTTGACTAATTTCTGATGTTAGTATTTAATTTGGTTTGATGTACTTGATGTACTGATTATATTGATTTTGTTTCTGCCTCTATTCATCTCCTTATCAGTCAGTCCAATTTCCACCTTATTAAAGTAGTTACAATAATGCAACTCTAAACAGGAAGCAGCCAGTAGGCAGTAGAGAAAAAGGGGAACGGGGAGGAGATGAACACACATTCTAGAAAACTAAAAACAAATATGACTATATAAAACCTATTTATGTACTGTGTTTTTTCAGGCTTCTGAAGAAAGAAATTCTCAGATTATTTTCTTTACAAAAGTATATTGTCTAACTTTTTGATTGATTTTGATTTATTTATACCTAAATCCAAATTTAGGTACCATTAAAACTAAATGTATATGTCCATATATGTATAAGGGTGCTAGGTAGTATCGTAAACAGAGCTCTTATAAGCCATTCATATAACAATAGTGTGTGTGTGTGTGTGTGTGTGTGTGTGTGTGCATTTGCATTAAAGTGTAATCTTGCACTTTAATACTTATATGTACCTGAAGAAAACTACACAAGATTTGGATTTCAACAAATTGGACATCAAATATTGATTCTGCAGAACAAGAATGACAGCATCTTTCTTTTATTTCTCTTCCTTATATACAATATCACTGCATATATTAATTGGGATGAAATATTAATAAATATATACAGAATAATTCAACAGCACTAAGCAAAAAGCCCAACATTAAATTATTTTTAAAAGAGGGAATAAATTAATGTATCATGAGATGGTTCATGTGTTAAGCCATGTTTTTCTTAATCTTGCATAGACTCTTTAAAAAATAACAAAAAACATTTGCAGTTCTTTAACTTGTGACACAACTTACAGCATACCTCTTTTTACCAAAACTGGAATTTTATCAAATAGGTATAGATGCTATTCCTCTAATCAAACCCTAGATTACCTCCAACTGGTAACTGTCATTTCTCACAAATACACTAAGGACCAAACATCAGCAAGCAAGATTTTCTTCAAGATATGATTGAGCTCTGATATCATTTTTTCCCCTCTTTGTGACAAAATAACAAGTAACTCTATTATAAGTAGTAGAAGGAAATGTGCTGAGTCAAGCACTACCAACTTTGGCTATTAAATCTTCAGTATGACTGATTATAAGAAAGCAGCATACAATACTTATGTTCCCCAAAAGCAGAATAGTCAGCACAGTGTATCACATGCATGTAGATGATTTGGAAGAGAAAGTCAAATTACCATTCTTTGGTTCGAATGCTGTAAATAGTTCCATAAACTAGAAAACTACAGTTTTCTACAAGTAATAGACAAACAGAATATTTCACTCCGATGTCAATCTGATATCAAACAACTAACACTACAAACGTGCATCTACAGTAACCTTGTTAGTTTTTTATCTGTACGTAGCTCAGTGTACTAAGTGTACTAAATCTTCTTGGGGCACCTAGGGATACCACCCGACTCACCGGATAGGTGCAAATCATAAAAGCTCTTCAGAAGGCTTACATTTTACCGATTTTGCTTCAAGGAACGAAACTTTATTCATCAGAATCAGCCGCAAATTCCCCATTATAACTCCAAGTACCCAGTCTCTTCTGTGTTCACTAGCACTTTGTTTTTCAGAAATCAAACTCCAGAAAAATCCCACCAGGAATGGGAAAACAAAATTTTCAAAGAAAGACAACCAGCACCCGGCAGCTTGTTCCCTGGGTTTAATTAAATGCCGCCAATACTTCGGTTCCAAGAAAAAAAAAACGGCACTAGCTGCCCTGTCTTGCGATTTTCCGAGCCTCCCTGCAGCAATTCCAAACAATCTGCAAGCCTTTGACTTCTCTTATAAACCTGCCCCACCAAATACAATCTGTCATTGCCTCAGTGTGGAAGCGCGGTACTTACGCGAGGACGGAAGAGCTGTCCGCACTCTTTCGCTGATGTTGCTCAAAATCCATAGGAAAAGAGCTGTTTTGCAGGCAGCGCGAACCCCAGCCATCCCGCACCTTCAACCTGTTAGTCCCAGGTATCAGTTGGAAATATTCTGACTGCGTCTTCTTCTTTCTTCAATCTTCCTCTACTGCTTGTCACCTTGAGGATAAATGTCACTGTCTATTCTGTCGGGTTCCACGAAGTTCCCGAGACTTTAGCGTTCTTTTTGTTTCAGAATATAGGTACGCAACTTCACTTCAGGATATCAAACCAACAGGAAAAGATGTCATTTTACGGGGATAAGATCTTGGAGAGCGAGAGAACAGATTTCGGGAATAAACACTCCTCCAACCGCCGTTACCGGAACCACAGCTGCTGAGTCCTTTTCTGTAAAGAGAAGGGGTGCTTCAAAAGGCTTCCCCTTGCCCGGCTGCTCGGGTGCCGCTGAACTGATCCTCGGGACTCACACGCACGCCTCAGCCAGTCAAAAAGCAGTCACGCAATCAGATCGTGCGAGAGGCAATAGAGACGTTCCCGCCGCAGAACAGCAATCTACAGCCTCTGTTTTCCTACAGTCATTCGCCAACAGAAGGAAACATTGCGGTCGCCACCGCGACTAATCGTGGTAGCAGCATAATCAGTAACCTAGAGGCGGCGAGGGAGGAAAGAGAATCCTACGCGTCCCTCCTGCTTCTCTCTATCTTTTCGGCGGCTCCTCCTCTTCCGTGTACTCCCTGCTCCCTGAAAGAGCCACCTCCCCAAGTCTTCCCCATTTACATACTTTAAAACCTAAAGGGAGATAAAGCAACAGCCCCAGCCTTGCGCAGTGGGCCTTGCGGGAGTCGCTAGAGAGCAAAGAGCTGCTGCCATCAGCAGCAGAGCAACGCAAGTATTGCTATCCATGGTACTGAACTTGGACACCACCTTCCTGATATTGGCACGAGGTTTGGGTTTGCGGTCCCCCCCCCCCGTTTTCAAGGGACCTAAAAAGATATCGCCGACATTTCTCTTTTCCATACTTCTCTTCTTCTTTGCTTCCCCTTCAGAATGAGATGGTATATGCTCCCTGTGCTCCAGCCTCCTGGGATCCAGCGATAAACGAAGCAGTCTAGCCAGCAAGTCTTCCGAGCGGTCCTAAATACTGTACTCAAAATAGAAGCTCGGTATCATGCTTGTAAAACCAGCAGGAACATTATCGAAGGCTCCACTGTGAGTGTGGGTGTTTGTGTATATTCGTGTACTGTGTCTACAAATACACATATGGAAGAAAGCAAGAAAAAAACTGTACTAATAGGATAGGATGCAACTAGATACTATTGTGGGTTTGATAAGAAACCGCATCCAAAAGTCACTTCTGCCTGTTTCTTCTCTCTTCCCCACACTCCGACCCCACAACAGACTCAAATGAGAGTTACTGAGCATTATTGCGTTTGTTATGTTATTGTTATTTGAATGTATAATTAATGCATCTCTTTTTAAAAACTAATACTTCCCACCTCATTTAGAAGGGAAAAATAAAAATGCTGCTGCTCTTTGGAGATAATTTCATAGATGTTTGCAAGAACAATGGACAAATCATTGTATACAATAACAATCAACAAATGCTGACATTTTGTTTACTGGTTTAAACTTATAAACCTAAAAATCTGCTCCTCAGTAGATCTGGCAACAGGATCATATCTTCTCAGGGATTATCACCCACTGTAAAATCCACTGGTCCTTCAACTGGTCATTAACCACTTCTATAACACTCTTTCAGAAAGCTGGTAGCTAATCTTAATTTTACTTTAAGAAACAACTTTATCGTCTTCCCAGAATTCTACCACCTTCAACTAAATCACTTATGAAATCTATTATTGCTACAATGAATCATTCTCCAATGTGCACATGAGGTTTTAGAAGCTTTTTTCTGTATTTTAATATGGCTCATGGGCTTATCAGCAACAATAAAGTGTTTGTCAAGCTCCAGAAAATCCTACAAAAAGTGACCAAAGAAAGGCTAGAAAACAATCAGCATTCTCATTTCAACAAAGCTGCCAACAGCATCTTCAATCCAACGAATTGACCCCAGCTGTATTTACTAACACTGTGGCCAGACAGCAATAAGAAAGCTCTCCCAACACCAGTCCAAACAACAACTCTGAACCCTTATATGACTTGTCTTATCTTCCTGTTCAATCAAACATTACCCATGAATTAAATACTCTGGAAATACTTACGAGAGGAGGCAAGAGCTGTCTGGGTTTTGCCATTGATGTTGCTGAAGATCCACAGGAACAGAGCTGCTCTGCAGCTAGCATGGAGAACCACAACCATCCTGCACCTCCAGACCTCCCCCTCCACATATACAGGCGGCAGTTGTAAATAAGCTCTTGCTGGGTCTTTCTCAGATCTCCCTCTGCTTACCCACTGTCACGTTTGGGATAAAAGCCAGGTACAGTTACCTATTCTATTGGTTTAAACGAAGTCCCCAACACTTTGATGTTCTTTTTCTCTTGATATAAGCAAGCCTTCTTCGAAGTATCACGCCAAACGAAGTATGAAAGACTGAGGTACTTCGCGGTGAGCAGGGCTTGGAGAGACGGAGTGGGATATTGGAAGAAAATGCTTTGCCTGATGGCCCGAGCTAAAATCGCTGCGGCCGAGTCCTTCTTCCTATATAGCAGATAGGAAGGGCTGCTTCTGAGAGCTTTCCTCAGCCTGACTGCTCTAGTTCCTCTGCACCGGTACGCGAAGCTTAGATGCACAGCCAGCCAGAGAGCAGACTACCATTTAGATCAGCCCAGCAAACACCCAGGCCCTGCTTAACAGCCTCTCCTTTTATTCACCATTCGCCAGCAGAAGGAAATATGTCGCCACTACCAAGACTAGCAGCAATGGTAATATAACCAACAATCTAAAGGGGAGGGGGGGGAGAACTGGGGAGGAGATAAATCTTCTCCTCCCGCTTCTTTGCCTTTTTGCCGGCTCTCCCTTCTCTTCCGTATACTTCCCGCTAACTGGAAGAGCCGCCTAGCGAACTTCTTTAGTTTTAAAGCGAAAGGAAGCTAAAGGAGTACCACTAGTCTTGCGCAAAAGCCCGTGCAGGAATGGCTACAAACGAATGGGGAGGCGCAATTCTCACACTTCTTAACGGCGATGGTGCTGCTTATGATATTGATTTTGGAAGCCTCTCCTTCCAACCTTCTAAAGAACGTTTTTTCCCCTTTTGCTTTGAACAGAAAAATAACCAGTCGCTTCCTATCTTTTGCATATTTCTCTTCTTCTTTGCAACCCCCTCCCCCGCATTCAAACTGAGTGGTACAGGCTGTGCTCCAGCCTCCTGGGATCCAACTACCATTAAAGCAGTTCAGCCAGCAAGTCTTCCGAGCGGTCCTAAGCACTCATATTGGTTGCTCAGCATCTTGCCTGTAAAAAAAGCAAGGACTGCGGAAGGCTTCATTGCTGGTCCATGTGTGTGTGCGTGCGCGCTCGCTTTCCCCCATTCTGCAATTAAAAATACACACCTGGGAGGAGGCAAGAAAGAAAAGCTATGCTAAAATAACTGGACATGGATTTATAATGCACTGAAACACTGTTGTAGTTTTTGCATTCAAAATAAACACTATTGTAGGTTTTGCATTCAAAATCTGCTTCTCTGTTTCTCCCTTCTTCTACTCTGACTCCACAACAGTTTCAGATGTGATTTAGGATAGTGTTTCTTGTTATAATTTTATTTTGATTATGTATATAATTAATACATTTATGTATTTTTAATTCTTAGGCTTGCCATTTTTCATTTAGAAAAGAAACATAAAAGTGCTGCTGTTTGGTAGGAATGATTGTAAATGTCTTCCTTTTCAAAAGCAAGTTTCTATAGGCATTGGATAAACAATTGTATACTTTATTCCACTATCAACCAATCCATGATAAATTTTTGCTTTAAACTTAAGTTTATTTACTTATTTAAATTGATTGGCCTACAGTAGACAGCACATAGTTCAATGGATTTTATGAAAGTGAAATCCATTGAGCTGCTTAGGGCTATACTTTATCAATTTTGCTTCATGAATCAAAGTTTTCCTTTTTGGAAACCAAGTTATCCACAAAGTTATCTGCTGACACCCAACTTCTCATTCTCCAGCATACTTATACTTTGCTATTAAGAATTCAGATTTCAGAAAATCCTTTGAAGAGTGAGAGTAGCAAATTTTCTAGAAAGCCAGTCAGCAAGCCATTCCCCTCAATACAGCATCTTCATTCCTATAGAAACTGGCATGTCTCCACCTTCTAATAGTCCAGTGTCAGAAGTAAGTCTTCATCTTGGTTCATCCAAGCCGGGGATAAATAAGCAACATGGTGACTGCTTTGGGAAGAAGGTTACAGTTTACTGAAGAAGCAGAAAGATGGTCCTTTGCAAGAAAGAGCAGAGGAGAAGAAAGAAGAGTTGAGCACATGGGCAGTAGGTTTTTATACCCCCTCTAAGCCTTGTTTGGAGTACTTTCCTCTTCCTGTGGCATGAACCGTGAGGCTATTTTTGAGTGTTTTTCTAGGCCTTGATATCTGTGGTTTAATCCTATTATCATATCCTGCTTCCCAGGTGATGGGGCTAATGACTCCTTGAGTTTGGGTGGGCCATGCAGATTTTCTCTTTGTCTTCTTGATTGCTCTGGCTTCAACTTTCTGATGGTTTTACATCTGCATTTGTATGGGGCTAGCTCTTGCTTGGGGCAGAGAGATAGATTTGGGGCCAGGTTTGGTTTTAAAAAGTCCTTTTGAGGAAAAATATATTTTTCTGCCCTTTTAATATTTCCTTCTCTGGGCTAACTTCTCTCACCAGGTAGCAATTGTCACAAAAAAAAAAACCTCCCCCAAAGCAGTTCTGAGTCCTTACTACAGAATCTTCCTTTATCAACCTGCTCCAGAAGGGCTGCCGGTAGATAACACGGAAACTCAGTACTTATGCGAGGTCAGAAGGGCTGCCCAGGCTCTGCTGCTGATGCCACTAAAAGCCATAAAAAGAGAGCTGCTCTGTAGCCAGCATTGAGCCCCACAGTCATTTTGCACTTCTACGCTTTTTTTAGCCCCTGGCGCCAATTGAAAATAAGCTCTTGCTGGATTACCTTCTCCCTCTGCTCACCATCTGTACGAGGGATGGAGATCACTTCTGGAGCTTGGAGAGATGGAGCAGATTATGGAAAGGAATCCTTTAACTGCAGACTAACTGAACTTTTCTTTTCCCACAATAAAAGGCTGAAACCTGCCTGCCCTGTTTCTTTTCTTTTCTTTTTTTTATTTTATTTTTAAAATTTATAAGACGCCCCACTCCTGAAAGACTCTGGGCGGCTAACAAAACAACAATACAAAAACAATCATCCAGGGGTAAGGTTTTATAAACCCCAGGCCTGCCGGAAAAGCCAGGTCTTAAGTAGCTTACGGAAGACCAACAGGGTGGGAGCAGTCCTAATCTCCGGGGGGAGCTGATTCCAAAGCGTGGGCGCCATCACAGAGAAGGCCCTCCTCCACGGCCCCACCAAATGGCACTGCTTGGCCGACGGGGCCTGAAGGAGGCCCAGCCTGTGGGATCTAACCGGATCTAGGGAACTATGAGGTAGTAAGCGGTCTCGCAAATAGCCTGGCCCTGAGCCATATAGGGCTTTAAAGGTAATGACCAACACCTTGAATTGGACCCGGAGACCAATAGGCAACCAGTGCAGCTCACGGAGGATAGGTGTAACGTGGGTGTATCGAGGAGCACCCACTATCACTCGTGCGGCTGCATTCTGGACCAACTGTAGTCTCCGAATACTTTTCAAGGGTAGCCCCATGTAGAGCGCGTTGCAGTAGTCCAAACGTGAGGTGACAAGGGCGTGAGTGACTGTAAGGAGAGCCTCCCGGTCCAGGTAGGGTCGCAACTGGTGCAACAGGCGAACTTGTGCAAAGGTCCTCCCAGCCACAGCCGTCAATTGATGTTCCAAATTCAGCTGTGGATCAAGGAGGACACCCAAGTTGCGAACCCGCTCCGAAGGGGGTATATTTTCCCCCGCAAGAGTCAACACTGGACAGTCGACATGATCCTTGGGAGGCAACATCCAAAGCCACTCGGTCTTGTCAGGATTGAGCCTAAGTCTGTTAACCCCCATCCAGACCTTCACGGCTTCGAGGCAACGGCCCATCACATCGGCCGCTTCACTAAGAGAGCTCGGGGAGGAGATATATAACTGGGTATCATCAGCATACTGATGAAACCTCACCCCATGCTGTCTGATGATCTCACCCAGCAGCTTCATATAAATGTTAAATAGGAGGGGAGAGAGGACTGACCCCTGTGGCACGCCGCATTCAAGGGGCCTTGGGGTTGACCTCTGCCCTCCCACCAATACCGATTGCGACCGGCTAGAGAGGTAGGAGGAGAACCACCATAAAACGGTGCCTCCCACTCCCACCCCTTCGAGTCGTCGCAAAAGGATACCATGATCGATGGTATCGAAAGCCACTGAGAGGTCAAGTAGCACCAAGACAGAGGAATAATCTCTGTCTCGGGCCCGCCAGAGATCATCCATCAGCGCGACCAAAGCGGTTTCTGTGCTGAAGCCGGGCCTGAAGCCAGATTGAAAAGGGTCTAGATAATCCACTTCATCCAGAGACTGTCGGAGCTGGAGTGCCACCACTCTCTCTACAACTTCCCCACAAAGGGGAGATTGGAGACTGGACGGAAGTTATTTAAATCAGCCGGGTCCAGGCTTCTTGAGCAGGGGCCTCACAACCGCCTCCTTCAGGGATTGTGAAAAAGACCCCTCCCTCAACGAAGCGTTGATCAACACCTGGAGCCAGCTTCGTGTCACCTCCTTGGCAGCCGAGACCAACCAGGAAGGACATGGGTCCAATAAACAAGTGGAGGCGCTCATTGCTCCCACCGCTTTGTCAACATCCTCAGCGGTCACAGACTCAAATTCATCCCATAAAACTGAGCTAAGAACTGCCCCAGTCATCTCAAAAGGCCCTGCCCAATCGGAGTCTAGGTCTGTCCGAATCCGAGCGATTTTGTCTGATAAGAATTGCACAAATTCCTCCGCTCTACCCTGTAAGGGCTCCCCAGCTTCCTGAACATTAAGTAGGGAACGGGTCACCCTAAACAGGGTGGCGGGGCGAGATTCTGCAGATGCAATAAGTGCAGAAAAATGCAAACATTTTGCCGCTTGTATCGCCACTAAATAAGTCCTAATATAGGCTCTTAGAAGTGTCCGGTCGGATTCGGAGTTACTAGCCCTCCAGCATCGCTCTAGAAGTCTCTTCTGACGCTTCATCTCCCGTAGCTCCTCGGTAAACCAAGGTGCCCTCCGGGATCCACAATCACGGAGAGGTCGCAAAGGCGTGATCCGGTCTAATGCCCCTGATGCCGCCTGATTCCAAGCAGCGACCAAGGACTCAGCTGGTTCGTGGAGGAGGGAATCAGGAAAACCCCCAAGCACTATTTGGAACCCCTCCGGGTCCATTAAACGCCTGGGGCGGAACCACCTAATCGGTTCCGCCTCCCTGCGGTGGGGGAGTAGGACCGAGAAATCTAACCTCAACAGGAAGTGATCCGACCATGACAAGGGAGAAGTGACTATACCCCTTAAATCGAAATCACGTCTCCACTGCCCCAAGAGGAATACCAAGTCGAGCGTGTGTCCTCCCCTATGGGTCGGACCCTGAATTATCTGGGTCAGGTCCATGGTTGTCATGGAAGCCATGAACTCCTGAGCCACACCAGAGGATTCGCCGAGTGACGGCAAATTGAAATCCCCCAGCACCATAAGCCTGGGGAATTCCACCGCCAACCCAGCTACCCCCTCCAGCAGCTCATGCAGGGCTGTTGTCACATAGCTGGGAGGCAGGTATGTCAACAACAAACCCGACTGAACCCTTGAATCCAACCTCAAGAGAAGGGACTCACACCCAACAAGCTCTGGGGCTGGGATCCTGCGAGGTCTCAGGGATTCTCGGACAAGAATCGCCACTCCACTACCCCTTCCCTGGAGTCGCGGTTGGTGCATTATCTGAAACCCATCTGGGCACATCTCTGAGAGAGGAACACCTCCTTCTTGGCCCAGCCAGGTCTCAGTAATACATGCCAGGTCGGCCTCCTCATCCAGTATCAAATCCCGGATGAGGGGGGCTTTATTAATAACCGACCTGGCATTAAGAAGCAGCAACCTGAGGCCAGGGTCCTGAACACCCCCCTCTCCAGGTATTGGAGAAGAGTCCAAGGGGTCGGAACAGGTAATCGCTCTAATGCAGCGAGTCCTTGTTCCCCGAAGATGGCCCACCCCTTGGCTCCCGCCATATCTACCTCTCCTACGATAACCGGGATGTTCCGGCCCACCTCCACCCCCGAAAACTCCCCACCCACCCCACAGGTCTCCCTCCCACCATCCCCCCTCCCGGCAGGCCACATCTCACATTCAAATCGAGCCGGGAAGTACATCCACCCACCCCCCTCCACTTCTGTTTACACACTCAGCAGAGGGGGCACCAGTTCTTGTTCCCAGCTCCATCACTCACACCCATACACACCCTAATACAATAAACTAAAAAAGGTTAAAAAACAATCATACAATCAGCATACACTAGCTAAAAGATTCTGAGAATCAAGGTCAAGAGTCACAAAGGGCCAGCCCCCCCCCCAGCAGCAGCGGCAGCAATGACAACGGGATGGTGCCAGCCAGGCTCCCCATGGTGCGTGGTGGCCCCACTGGTCTCGCAAGGCCGGACCGACAAACATGGTCACACGATGAAAGGGTGTAGCCCGCCAGAGGCCACGAGGAGAGAAGGGCCTAGTGTTTCTCCTCCTCCCTCTACAGTCGTCCTCTGGCAGCGGCAGTCCTCCCGCAAGGTTCCAGCTGGGCGGTGCCGATGCGGCAATGGCGACTGGCTGGCTCCGTCTCCGGGGCTCTCCTTTCCGCTGGTCTTCCATCTCCGGGATACGTTGGAATACATATGGGATACGTTGGGCATTACTCACGTAGCGACAGTTCTGTTACACCATTCGTTTCCTCGCAATGCTTTTAACCCACGGATTTAACCGTGGTCAATCTCTGGCAGCAGCAGCTTGCACAAGATGATAATGGTCAGTCTCTGGCAACAGCAGCTTGCATGAGGTGATGGTGGTCAGCTTTCATGAGATGATGGTGGTCAATCTCTAACAACAGCAGCTTGCGTGAGATGATAATGGTCAGTTTCTAGCAATAGCAGCTTGCGTGTGATGGTAGTTAATCTTTGGGAACAGCAGTTCACATTAGATGATGGTGGTCAGTCTCTGGCAACAGCAGCTTGCATGAGGTGATGGTGGTCAGCTTTCATGAGATGATGATGGTCAATCTCTAGCAACAACATCTTGCGTGAGATGATGGTGGTCAGTCTCTGGCAGCAGCAGCTCATGTGAGGTAATAGTTATTGGTTTCTGACAGCAGCAGCTTGCAGGAGATAATGGTAGTCAATCTCTAGCAACAGCAGTTCACGTGGGATGATAGTGCTCAGTCTCTCACAGGCAACTCACGTGGAGTGATGATGGTTAATCTTTCTCTGAAGCTCACAGTGGGAAAAGGGAATACAGGGAGCCTTTAAGATTACAAAGCTGTATTTTTGCTTGAGCTCAAGCTTCTGTCTCTGAATTGCAGTAGCTTTCACTCCAGAATAGTAGAAGCCAAGTTTCTGAGAAACAATTTGAACAATTTTTATTGAAATTTTTATAAACTTTTACAATAAAATCCCTCCCCCCTCCCTCCCCCATCACCCCTTAACCCTCCCCCCTTCCCAGAGCTGAATTCAGAGCTAAAAAAAACAAGAAAAAAACATAAAAATTAAATAAACATCAATCAACTATACATAAATCCTAAAAAATTAAGAAAACACTTTAACTCCAATACAATAAAATCAGCAAATCTAACAATAACAACTTTACACTATAAATTATTCAAAAGCTAAATAATACTTTCTAATCCCATATTTGTTCTGAACAAAATTTACCCATCTTTTCCACACAGAATTATATCTGTCTTGTGAATGGTCTTTCAGATAAGCCAAAATTTTAGCCATTTCTGATAAATAAGAAACTTTAAGAAATCATTCCTCTAAGGTAGGCAAGGAATCTTTCTTCCAATATTGCCCAATCAATAACCTTCTTGCCACAATAAAATTCAACATTAAAATAATCTCTTTACTATCACAATCTTCAATAATACCTAACAAAAATAATTGTGGTGTAAATTTTATCCTTCTATTAAAAACTTGTTGAATGTTCCACCAAATCTTAATCCAAAAAGCCTTTATATTTCTACATGACCACCAAATATGATAATACGTTGCATCCAAACTACCACATCTCCAACATTTGGGCTGTAAATTAGGATACATTTAAATTGTAAATTGTGGATCAAGGTGCCATCTATAAAGCATTTTATAAAAATTTTCTCGCAAATTTTGAGCTTGGGTGAACTTAACATTCCTCACCCAAATTATCTCCCATGTGTCTAATAGAATCGGCTCTTCAAAATTTTGAGCCCACTTAACTTAACCATACAATCCTTAACTAATTCTGTTTCTGAATCCAATTCCACTAAAACATTATAAACTCTTTTTATATGGGCTCGATTTTGGTCTTTAATTTGTTTCATCAAATTCACATCTTCCATAATAAAACCCACTTTTTGATCTATACTCCATCTTTCTAATAACTGCCTATACCGAAACCAAGAATAGATAATATTTTCTTGTGTTAATTCCTCCATCGATTTTAATTGCCACTTATTCCGTTCCCACTTAAGTAATTGCTTGTAAGAAATCCTATCCATTTTCACTCCTTTCCTTATCCCTTCTATAGCGTGCCCAGGAATTCCCCACAATGGTATTCTAAAATTTAATCTATAATATTTCTTCCAGACACGCAGTAAAGCAATTCTTAAGACATGGGATTTAAAAACCCTATCCACCTTTTTATTATAAATTAAATACGCATGCCATCCAAATAATAAATCCCATCCTTCCAAAAGAAGTATATCTGAATTTATTAAGTTAACCCAATCACTAATCAAAGTTAAAACCACTGCATCATAATACAATTTTAAATTCGGCACCTTGAGTCCACCTCTCTCTTGAACATCTTGAATAATTTTAAGCTTAACTCTTGGTTTTTTCCCAGCCCAAATGAATCTGTTTCTTCTTACAGAGCTAGTAAAGCATTCTCATTAGTTGCCAGCCAAGTATAATGGCAAACAGTCATAGAGTTCAAGCAAGCATGTGATAGAGACACTAACACACTCTTTGTGCAGGAAAAGTCATGTAAAATCTAGTTCTCTCTGCATTCCCCCCCCCCCGTTGCCTATTTCCACTACATTCTGAAAAGAAAGTTACTGCATTCTACTTTTATATAATGATATTTGCTATTATAATTTGATTTTGCTAATTGGAGTGCATAATTAATGCATGACTTATTTTCTAACCCTTGTTTTGGCTCCACAAGATGTACACATGCATCTCAAAAAACAATGTTGCCCTATTAAAGAAGTCCAAATTTACATCCAAATGTAATGGGGAGGGGAAGAGGTCACCAAACTCAGATGATTTATGTTGGAATATAAGGCTACTTCAGCACAGCAGCTAGGAAATATAGCAGCATCTTCTATAGATGAAATAAGAGGATGTAAACTTGCCTGCCAAGACAATGACAAAAGTCTTTGATAGCAGTTATACCAGGAATGATCAGAGAGCATGCAAAAATTAAATCTCCTTTCTTTCTTCACTTTTTGGTTATGTTTGTGAAGATTTTCAAATCAACTTTGAGAATGAGAGATTGGACATCTATTGAAAAACCTTTGTGGTCCATTCCTGGCCAACAAATATATAGCAAATAAAGTGCCACAACACTTAATACCTAAATGTATAAATTATATACATATAGTACACCCATATACCACTTGCTAAAGTGGTCTTTGAAGAGTAAATGTTCTTCTTCTATAAAATGGACATATCAAATTTATTATTATTTTATCTATTATTTATTTATTTTTAAAATTTATAAGCCGCCCCACTCCCGAAGGACTCTGGGTGGCTAACAATAAAAAAACACATAAAACATAACAAAACAACAATACAAAAACAATCATCCAGGGGTAAGGTTTTATAAACCCCAGGCCTGCTGGAAAAGCCAGGTCTTAAGTAGCTTATGGAAGACCAACAGGGTGGGAGCGGTCCTAATCTCCGGGGAGAGCTGATTCCAAAGCGTGGGCGCCATCACAGAGAAGGCCCTCCTCCGCGGCCCTGCCAAATGGCACTGCTTGGCCGATGGGGCCTGAAGGAGGCCCAGCCTGTGGGATCTAACCGGACGTAGGAAACTATGAGGTAGTAGGCGGTCTCGCAAATAGCCTGGCCCTGAGCCATATAGGGCTTTAAAGGTAATGACCAACACCTTGAATTGGACCCGGAGACCAATAGGCAACCAGTGCAGCTCATGGAGAATAGGTGTAACGTGGGTATATTGAGGAGCACCTACTATCACTCGCGCGGCTGCATTCTGGACCAACTGTAGTCTCTGAATACTTTTCAAGGATAGCCCCATGTAGAGCGCGTTGCAGTAGTCCAAACGTGAGGTGACAAGGGCATGAGTGACTGTAAGGAGAGCCTCCCAGTCCAGGTAGGGTCGCAACTGGTGCAACAGGCGAACTTGTGCAAAGGTCCTCCCAGCCACAGCCGTCAATTGATGTTCCAAATTCAGCTGTGGATCAAGGAGGACACCCAAGTTGCGAACCCGCTCCGAAGGGGGTATATTTTCCCCCACAAGAGTCAACACTGGACAGTCGACATGATCCTTGGGAGACAACATCCAAAGCCACTCGGTCTTGTCAGGATTGAGCCTAAGTCTGTTAACTCCCATCCAGACCCTCACGGCTTCGAGGCAATGGCCCATCACATCGGCCGCTTCACTGAGAGAGCTCGGGGAGGAGATATATAACTGGGTATCATCAGCATATTGATGAAACCTCACCCCGTGCTGTCTGATGATCTCACCCAACGGCTTCATATAAATGTTAAATAGGAGGGGAGAGAGGACCAACCCCTGTGGCATGCCACATTCAAGGGGCCTCAGGGTGACCTCTGCCCTCCCACCAATACCGATTGCGACCGGCTAGAGAGGTAGGAGGAGAACCACTGTAAAACGGTGCCTCCCACTCCCACCCCTTCGAGTTGTCGCAAAAGGATACCATGATCAATGGTATCGAAAGCCGCTGAGAGGTCAAGTAGCACCAAGACAGAGGAATAATCTCTGTCTCGGGCCCGCCAGAGATCATCCATCAGCGTGACCAAAGCGGTTTCTGTGCTGAAGCCGGGCCTGAAGCCAGATTGAAAAGGGTCTAGATAATCCGCTTCATCCAGAGACTATCGGAGCTGGAGCGCCACCACTCTCTCTACAACCTTAGATTGGAGATTGGAGACTGGACGGAAGTTATTTAAATCAGCCGGGTCCAGGGTAGGCTTCTTGAGCAGGGGACTCACAACCACCTCCTTCAGGGATTGTGAAAAAGACCCCTCCCTCAATGAAGCGTTGATCAACACCTGGAGCCAGCTTCGTGTCACCTCCTTGGCAGCCGAGACCAACCAGGAAGGATACGGGTCCAATAAACAAGTGGAGGCGCTCATTGCTCCCACCGCTTTGTCAACATCCTCAGCGGTCACAGACTCAAATTCATCCCATAAAACTGAGCTAAGAACTGCCCCAGTCATCTCAAAAGGCCCTGCCCAATCGGAGTCTAGGTCTGTCCGAATCCGAGTGATTTTGTCTGATAAGAATTGCACAAATTCCTCCGCTCTACCCTGTAAGGGCTCCCCAGCTTCCTGAACATTAAGTAGGGAACGGGTCACCCTAAACAGGGCGGCGGGGCAAGATTCTGCAGACGCAATAAGTGCGGAAAAATGCGAACATTTTGCCGCTCGTATTGCCACTAAATAAATACCTAATATAGGCTCTTAGAAAATGATGGGCATTTTCTTAATCAATAAAAATAATTATTTGCTGTAAACTATCTTTTATGAATGAAGAAAGTTTTAAGTCACTTTTATTTGTTTGTCTCCTCGTCAAATGATTGTTCCCCCTTAAGTTTACAGATTTTGCATATATAGTTTTTAGAAGAAAACCTGCCAAAAAGAATGTTGTGGTACTTTAAAATTTATAGTATTCCATAAGCTTTCTTCATATTGCATAATACTTCATATATGGAGTATTCCCATACACACACACAAAATATACACATAGTATACATAACTACTATGGTGGTGAGTAGGAAAGGGAACAGAATGGTAAATGGATAATGAAGAATTGTGACTATATAGTTGTTTGTTAATATGTGTATTTTAATAATAAATCTCAGGCCATAAGAAATAGTGTTAAATCACCATCTGAAATCTGATTTATTTACTTTCTACTGAAATCCAGATTGTTATTTTATTTTTCCAAAGATGGTCATCTTGCAGCAATGACAATGTGAATTAATGAACACAGAGGTGCTTCAACTGGTTTTGGAAATTGCCTTTTTTTAATGATAGATTTTTTAAAAAATCTATCAGATAAAGTATAACAGGGTATTCCAATTTAATGATAGCAATATTTATTGTAGGATGAAGAAGGTTATGATACCCTAAAATCATAAGTAATGCTTTTAAATGCACCAATGTCTGGAGTATATATGAGGATAGGATTGGCATCTAGTCTGCTACAAAATTCAGTTTGCTAGTGTCTATAAATGCAGTACAGTCTAGTGTTGTTCATCAGTTTCACTTAAAAATAATTATATCACTTATGTGAGGTTTATTAGTAAAAACGGTATAGTCTGGTAGTATAGATCTATTCTCAGCCATTTTTAGTATTTTAATCAAGAAAATGACAGATGACTCAATTAACTTTAATGAATAAGAGTTCTGTCAAAAGTTATTGAGCATTTATTTTAATTGTTTAGTTATTTCTCATCTTCTGCAGAAAAGGTGGAATATAAATCTAATACTATATAAATATTTAAAATTTTAAAGCATTCTTATTCTCCAAATAATGATTAAAACTATTATTTTGTTAAATGGTATCCCTATCGAGTCTATTTTAATGTAACTGTTTTAATATAGTTAATGCACAATAAGGATATTTATTATCTCCACTGATACCAGAATTTTATTATTCCAATTTGATAGCATATTATTCAATGCTCAAATTGTGTGTGTGTGTGTGTGTGTGTGTGTGTGTGTGTGTGTGTGTGTGTGTGTGTGTGATGTATGTACTATTTTAATACAATATTCCAGGAATAATATACATTTGTGTATATATAAAACATAAATAAACAAAAATATTTCCAACACTGCAACACACCAATAGCCAAACAACACAGTCCAGAATAGCAGCCCAATCTTACCATTAGGATGCAAAAACTCACTCTGAGCTGGGTAAGCAGATTTCTCCAGCTTCATGGAATGCCATGATGTAAAGACATTTTTGGAAGCAAGAGAATTTCAGAGAATTGGAGCCATTGTAGAGAGGCGCTGCACTTCCCTCTGATCTGTCAAGGAATATCCTGCCCTAGATGGCAGTTCTAGATTTGAACTTGTATCTCTTGTGTTTTCAACACCTTAATTTGCTGCACTGCAAGTTTTTCTTAGCCAGTTTGGTATTAAAGCATCAGACTAGAAACTGTGAGTTCTAGTACTGCATTGGCATGAAGCCAGTTGGGTGGCCTTGGGTCACTTTCTCTTAACTCTTGCAAGGAGGCAATGGTAAACCACTTCTGAAAAACTTTGCCAAGAAAATTGCAGGAACTTTTTTAGGCAGTCTCTGAGAACTGGACACAGCTAAACAAAAGGAAAAAAATTCTTCCTCTTTTTTTTATTAAAATGATCTTTGTTCATTTTGCTTTTTCATGAACTCTTTCATAATAAAGAAATTGGATTCATCAGTTACATCTTCCCTTTGACTTGGCATTAAATACATGTACATACATAGAATTGCACTTTAGATTGTTAGCTGTTTTCACATTTGCACTAAAATTGATAAAATAAGCTTTGCTAACATGGGGCACAAAAATTATATTTTGCTTTGCTCATATATATAGAACTGGCCCACCAAAACTAGGAACAGGTAGAAATTATTTTCTGGCAATATCAAGACTATAATTCCCTGTTTAAATAGACCTTCCTTTCCCCACTTCATATTGTCTTTCACCATTTTAAATCTTTTTTTAATGAGCATTTATTGGTGTGAGCATTTGGTAGACTAATGTTAAGTCTTATTTATTTCCTTAATTTATTGGTAACATTTTAGGTTAGATTTAAATATTGCATTTTAATAATGTTTAAATTATATTTTAGAACTTCATTGTCAGCAATCTTCCTTTAGTTATACATTTAATTACTATTGCTGTTGCTTCTCCAATCCTATTATTACCATTACTATTGTTCAGAATGTAAACCTTTTAACAATTTAAGATACCCAGTTCAGATTATTATGATTTTGTGTAGAAAATCTAAACATGGCTAACTACAAATAAGAGTCATTGTAGGTGGTGATCAGATCATAACTTAGACTGGAGATCAACAGCTAGTGAGATTTCAATATGAATTGGTGAACAAAATAATAAAATAAAATAAATGTAGTTCAATGCCTATTATAAAAATAGTATACAGTTTGCATACACTCAAAAACAGGTAATGTTTTCTGAATCTAACACATTAGCAAAACTATTAATTACATAATTCACTGGCATAAGACTATAATAGTATAAAAATGTACAATGTATTATACATTTAGCAAACAAATTTTGAATTGCAGGAAATCCATGGATTTTGAGGCAGTGGTTCTTAATCTTTTCTTCACCATGGGCCCCCTTTAAATACCTTTTATGAGCATGGACCATGGCCACAGACCTCACCAAGACTTAATTCAAGATTTAAATCATAACACTTCTTCAAACCTTCACAGATCCCCTGTGATGACATCATGGCCCCCAGGGTTCACATACCATAGGTTGAGAATCACTGTTTTGAGGGAATGCTGCAATTCTAAATGGTGTTCTAGAGTCATAAGATTTTCTTTCTCCCTTGATAGAATCTAAACAAAAAGCTGACCATAGCTACAAGAATTATCAGAAAATTCCATCAGAATATTCTGATGTAAATTTAGAATTGTTCAGGCCATAGTATATTGAGGACTTAATCAACATGCTGCCAAGATGGCAGCCACAGAGGAAGCATGGTTACATCATGGGAAGAGAAGTTGCTATTAAATTCAGTTATCTTAAACTAAGACAAAATGGTAGGAGGAGAGGTGGAGAGGGAAAGATAAGTAAAAAAATATATAAAAAGACTGGAGAAGAGAAAAGGAGAACAAAGGTCTGTGGAGCAGAGAGAATCAGCTGTAGGGTGGAGAGGAAAGCCAACTGAGAGCAGTTTAATGGCCAGCAGAGAGGAGAAATAGATGAGCCGGTGAGATAGTGGAGCAGGGAGGAGAGCTAGCCAGGGAGAGAAGAGTTTACTGTAAACCATCCAGGCAGCCCTGTTTGCTGAAAGAAGCAGAACACCGGCCCAACAGACCAGCAAATGGGAGCTATGTGGCTGTGGAGCTGTTGGTAGGGTGGTGGAACACTGCAGCACAGCAGACCGGGTGCTACAGACAGCAGTAGACAAGGATCTGCAGATGGCAGTAGACCAGATGCTGTGGATGGCAGTAGACCAGGGACTGTGAACGGCAGAAGACTAGCAGACTGGGGACTGTGAATGGCAGCAAACCACTAATTGGGGATTGTGAACAGAAGCAGACCAGCAGACTGGGGACAGCAAATGGCAGCAGACCTGTAGACTGGGGACTTTGAAAGGCAGCAGACCAGTAGGTCGGGGACTGTGAATGGCAACCGCAAATCAAAATGGATGCTATTTTGATTTGCAAAACATAGGATAGGAAAGAAAATAGGTATGATTACCTAGAACAGAGAAGATAAAAGCATGGCTAACAGCAAAGCACATCCACCAATCATACAATAGGGATTTTCAAATAATAAATTCATGGAACAGGTGACAGATACTATTGTGGTATGCAATAGATGTTCTATATATGTGCTTATGCCCAAAGAACACCCAAATTATACATGCATTAAATGTAAACTATATGAACTACTAGAAGAAAAAGTAAGGGATCTAGAGGCAACTCTAGCCAAATCCCAACCTATGAAAGAAAGCTATACCAAAACTGAACCAAACAATGGACAAATAACTCCCAGAAGATTTGATCCTACTGATAAACCATTGGAGGAAGACAAATAGAGGTATGTCATACATAGTAGGAAACACACAAAAAAAGGAAGCAGCAGCATGCATCTACAAACCCCTACTGCCCAATCTAACCCCACCAGAAGCAGCCCCATTAAAACTGAGCAATCGATTTCTCCCTCTAGATGGAAATACACAGACCCACAACCTCCTCCTCAAAGAAAATATGCAGATGCCTAGCAAAGAAACATCACCAAACATCCCTAAAGATTCACATCAACAAATACACCTGAGACAAACAGAAAAGCACACCAGACTGCACCCCTACCAAAAAAGAAGGCAAATGATGGTGATAGGAGATTGTATCCTCAAAGGAACAGAATCATCCATCTGCAGACCTGACATACAATCTGGGGAGGTATGTTGTCTCCCTGGAGCAAAAATCAAAGATGTGACTGAGAACCTAATCAAAATAATTAGACTCACAGATTGGGATGAATGACACAACAAAGAACCTGAGCACAATATTGAGAGGCTATAAGCAACTAGGCAATAAAGTTAAGGAGCTAGGAGCACAAGTAGTGTTCTCATCAGTACTCTCAACAAAAGGCCAACCCCCATTGAGGGAAAAAAGAATTCTAGAAATAAACCACTGGCTAAAGGGTTGGTGTTGCCAAGAAAACTTTGGTTTCCTGGAACATGGACTGCATTTCCTATGCGATGGATTCTTGGCAAGGGATGGGCTGCACCTCATGAAAACAGGGAAAAACGTACTTGGAAAAAGACTGGCCCAACTCATTAGAAGGGCTTTAAACTAAAATTGAGGGGGAAGGGTAACCAATCATTAGAATCTCTAGAACACAAAACCAATCATAAATCCCAAGAAAACAAGTCAAACAAAGAGATAGGAAGTGATGAGAAAAAAGAAAAAATCAAACAACAATATCTCAGGGGCTGCCACAAAGAAGAGGGAAACTCTGAAAAATGTTATCATAAAAGCCCAGTCCATTATGATACCACTGAAAAAGAAAAACAAGAAAGTCAAGAAGAAATCAGCATGGCTGCACAAAGATCTCTGAAGCAAAGTAAAAGACAAAAAGGACAAATACAAAAAATGGAAAAAGGGACACATTACTAAGGCTGATTATCAGCAGACAGCCAGAACATGCAAAGACAAAGTCAGGAAAGCAAGGGCTCATAATGAACAAAGACTTGCAACAGAAATCAAGGATAATAAAAAGTTTTTTTCAATATATTAATAACAAGAAAAATGTCAAGGAAACTGTAAGTCCACTAAAGAGAGAAGAGGGCAAGGAAGTAATAAGCAATAGGGAGAAAGCAGAGCTGCTTAACTCATTTTTTGCATCAGTCTTCACACAAAAAGAAATTATAGCACAACATACCAAAAACAATACTGCAAAAGACAAACTAGAAACAAAAATTAAAATAAACAAGAAAATGGTAAGAGACACTTATCCAACCTTGATGAATATAAATCACCAGGACCCGATAGTTTACATCCAAGAGTTCTGAAGGAACTGGCAGATGTTATCTCAGAACTATTGCACCATATCTTTCAAAAATCCTGGAACACCGGGGAAGTGCCTGAGGAATGGAAAAGAGCGGATATGGTTCCCATCTTCAAGAAAAGGAAAAAACAGACCCAGGAAACTATAGACCGATCAGTTTAACATCAATACCTGGGAAGATCCTGGAAAACACAATCAAAAAACAGATCTGTAAACAACTAAAAGCAAAGGTATAACCATGAGTTTGTCAAACTCATACCAAACCAAACTAATCTTATTTCATTCTTTGATAAAGTGACTAAATTAGTAGACCAGTGAAATGATGTGGACATAGTATACTTAGACTTCAGTAAGGCATTTGACAAAGTAGACCACAACCTATAAGTTATAAGTACTGATTATGTGAGACCTGGCTCAAAAACAGCAACTGTGAGAGGGATCTTGGAGTCCTAGAGAACGATCACTTGACTATGAGCCAGCAATGTGCAGCAGCAGCCAAAAAAACTAATACAATCCTTGGTTGCATAAACAGAGGCATAGAATCAAGATCATGTGAAGTATTAGTACTGTTTTGTAAAAACCTAGGGAGATCACACCTGGAATACTGCAGCCAATTTTGGTCTCCATACTATGGAAAAGATGTTGAGATCTTGGAAAAAGTTCAGAGAAGGGCAACTAAGATGATCCATGGCCTGGAGACTAAAACATATGAAGAATGGCTGCAGGGGGCTTCCAGTTTGCAATTGCGGTGCTGGCGGACGTTTAGGAAGATCGCTGCCTCCACCATCCGGTTTTCTCCTGTTGGGGGACCCTGAAGAGGGTTGGAAGTCACCCTGTAGGGGCAACGAGCATGAAGAGGACCTCAGAGTGATCACGGAAGGGCGGCAGCCCTCCTGTTTGATCCGGGGCAGCTCTTCAAACTGACAGGGAAAAGATTGGCCATCATCAAGCTGCTGACAGCCGAGGCCAAGCTTACCAACAAGCACTTTGAAAGCAACGTGGAGAAATTGGTTGAGATTTTATCTTCTCTGCATCCCCTTTACCTTTCCTGTTAAAAGCTTCTTGAAAATCTATCCCCTTCTGAGGAGAGAGGGAAGAGAACTCTCTTCCCCCACCCTCTAAAATGGTGGCAGCAGATTACTCAGGGAAATAAAGCTTTGAAAAGATCAATTTAATACAATTGGATATCTATTTTCTGTTTGGAATTTGGGGATCCAAACAGTTCCTATTCTTACTGGAAGCTGCTATTCTACTTTATTTGCAAAAAGAATTTAAATTAGATAAGAACTTAGCCTGGAATCTGAAAAGACTCTGAACACTAATGGGGACATCATGTGCTGAAGCTTGGTACAGCAGTTTTATTACCTCTGACAAAGAGATTTGCTCACAGCCCAGATCTGACCTTGATATTATCTATGAAAGACCTGAGAGAGAGAGAGTGCTGGGCTGTAAAATTGGTTTCTAAGAATGGTGGAGGTGAACATTTACTGACTCTTGTTTAATAAATAGCCTTCACTAGAAAGACCATTTTTAACTTTGTGAGAAATGGAGGAGGATCAACAAAAGACCTTGGATATGTTAAAATCTTTACTTGAAAGTATTTTGGCAAACACTGAGAAACTCAAAGCTAATCTGAAAGACAAAGGTGCCAGCTTACCTCCAGAAAGTGAAACCCTGATTGCAGCTAGAAAACTACTAACTCAAAAAACAACAGAAGTGGAACAAGTGAATACCAAAACAGAGGCCTTTACAGAACAACAAGCACAGTTTACTGAAAACCCAGATAACAAAACAATAACTCCTAAACTGGAAATGACTTTCTATGCAAACCAGAAGAAATTTGAGAAAGAAAAAGACCAGATTGAATTGAAGACAACTATACCAGAACAAACATGAGGATCTGGGATATCAGGGCGACAACCTACTGATTATAAATGGGCCAGATCTTTTAGAAAATTGGCACTTAGAGAGTCTCCTTTGATCCAAATAACATATATAAGAATGAAGGGAGATGATTTAAAAGCATTGGCATGGAAACCTGGTTGGCAAAAGAAAAAAAGCTAGAATTAGGTTGAAAAATGGGAGCCTTCTGACTTATTAGAAAGGACTCTAAATTGTTAGTTAGTGGGCTAAAGAGAGACTTTGGGATAAAGGGAAATTTGATTATGAGATTTAAAATAGTTAAAAAATAGTAAAAAAAAAATAAGGGATTAATTTGTCTAATATCGAAGATTTAGATTTACAAGGGAAATGAAAACTAACTATTAGGAAATAGATTTGAATTATTGACTAGCCCAGAGAATATAGGTGATGGATCTAAACTAATAAAGGACACTCTATTATTAAGGCGGTGATGTATTAGGATGGGAATTAGAAAATGTTTATGGAATAAAATAAAAACATACTTAAGTAACTAATATGAGTATTTCAGACACTATAATGTTTATGAAGTGAGATAAAGGAAATTTGGGTTACCTGAAAGTTGAATACTATGGACATTAAAGATTAAATTAGAAATATGTAACTAAAAATGACTTAGATAAAATTTAATAACAGGACATTGATTATTTATTGAGATTTATTAAGATATGTATAAGCAAAAATATGTTTATAAATGAAATTTATACTGAATGTTGATATAATTAGAAATTTATTAGTTTAAGTATGAAATAGTAAATGTTAAAGGAAACAGAGAAGAAATTTTTGATGATGTAACCTGAGATACCTACCAAAGACTATATTATTGAATTATTGTTTAACTTAATTACCACATTGCCTTCTAAAGACATATATAAAACTGGAAAATCAATAAAATATCTTTTAAAAAAAGAATGGCTGCAGGACTTGGGTTTGGCTAGTCTAAAGAAAAGAAGAAACAGGGGCGACATGATAGCAGTATTCCAGTATTTGAGGGGCTGCCACAAAGAAGAGGGGGTCAAATTATTGTTCAAAGCACCAGAGGGCAGGACAAAAAACAATGGTTGGAAACTGATCAAAGAGAGAAGCAGCCTGGAATTAAGGAGAAAGTTCCTAACAGTAAGGACAATTAATCAATGGAATAGCTTGCCTTCAGAAATCGTGGGTGCTCCATCACTGAAAGTTTTTAAGAAGAGACTGAACAGTCACTTGTCTGATGGTATATGTTCTCCTGCTTGAGTGGGCAGCTCAACTAGAAGGTCCTTTCCAGCTCTATTCTATTATATTGTTTATTAGTGATACTTAGGCAAATATTAACAATATATTCCATTTTTATATGTCATCATGAGCTCTGAAACCATATATTTAATTGCTTTCATTTATTTTTATATTTCATTGCAGGCCCTTTAATATTATAAGAAAACAAGATATGGACTTTAACAACCTATATTATTTTTCATTTGTTTGCATATGTTAAAACCCCCATTTCTACCTTTGGTATGTGATCACTGAAAAAAAGGTCTTGGCATTATTCAGCAAGGTTTGTGATTTCATATTTCAAAACTATTTGGATAATAGCTAGATGAGCTTAGAATTTCATTGTAATAGAAACTTCTTAGAGAAAATAGTCTAAAATCCACATCTGAACTGTAGTGAAAAACTATTTCTCATATTCTATATTATCGTGATGTTATAGTCATTATGGGATATCTTCCCTGCCATAAACAAATTCATTCCTGTTCAAAATATTTAATTAAGTATCTCAGTTATAATCTTGAATTTAACTATAACTTAACTCTGCGTTGTAAAAAATTGTTTTATGTTAGTTCTACCAAATTTCCAAATTTCCCAACATTTAGCTTCAGTTGATGACTCTAATATTTTGAGATGGAGAAAAGAATATTCTTCTCTCTATGTGCATTTATTATTCCTTTTTCCATTTGTATCACTTTATATTTGCTTAGTTGCCTATAAAATACTTTAACTAATGTAGGTTGGATTCCCCTTCCATGTCCAATGAGCATTATTTTGGCTGCTATATAAAAGGAGTGCAAAGTAAGAAATCTTCAGGAGGTATTACACTATTCTGTGAGTAGCATCTAAATTTAATATTCAATTTTTCTATAGTCTAGAATTTCAACTCATTTTTCACACACACACACACACACACACACACACTCCAGTCAATGCTGACTCCTGGTGACTTCCTGGGTTAGCCCTTGGAATTTTCTTGGAAACATTTTCAGAAGTGGTTTGTCATTGCCTACTTTCCAAGGCTTGGAGAATCATTGGTTTAAGATTACACAACTGTCTTTGTGCCTAAGAGAGGAATAGAAATCATAGTCTCCCAAATTCTTCCAGTTTAATGCTAACTCAGGTTTCTAGTTTTTCAGGTCTCAAGTCTCAGATTTCTAGCCCAAAACTAAACAGACTCTCTTTCCAGTCTGAGTACTAATTTAATGTACATATTATCAAATGGTGTTATGTTGGAATATTCATGAGCAGGAAGAGTCATGTGATAACTCAGTCAGCCAATGTGAAGAAAGAGTTACTGAGTCTGTGCAAAAAGTATTGAGTTAGGAGCTGGATTTCCAGCCTCAGGTTTGTCTCTGTATCTCTCGGTAAGAAGTCTTCAATTGAGCTATGTTGCTGTAAAGAAAAATGTATGGTATTGTAAATATGTTTATATGAATATAAAGAAGTTATTTTGAATAAGCTAAATGCAGTCAACTGTGAGAGCTTCTGATTTATTTTTTCACCAATAAAGAAATTAAAATTCTCTAACAGGTTATGGGCCCAGAGCTTACTAAGGACTGCACTGTAATTTAAAGCTGGAAGAAATTGCCTGTGTTTAGAAAGTATAAGAACAAGGCAGAATTAGTAGAATGGCTGCAATGGAATTTAAGGAAAGCTGTGTGCCTGGTTTGGGCCAGAAGAATTACATTGTGTGGGCTGCAAAAATGGAATGTTTGCTGAAAGCTAAAGAGCTGTGGTATATTGTAGAAAATCCACCACAAGAATTTGCAGCTGCTGATCAGAAGAGTCATGATCAAGCAATGGCTTATCTCATCTTGAATTTAGATGATGAACAATTTCTAAATGTTGCAAATTTAAAGACTGCAAAAGAGATTTGGTTGAAGTTGAGAGCTGTGCACGTGAATGTTTCTGCATGCAATATAGTGCAATTGTCAAGAAAACTTTACAGGGCCTGTTTTCAATCAGGTGAATCTGTGGAACAGCATTTAAATAAAATGCAAAGTTTATTTTTGGACTTAGAACAAGGTGGGATTAAATTCCCTGAGTCTCAGAAGGTTTTATTGGCGTTGAACAGTTTAGATAAAACCTGGGACACAGTTTCTGCCATATTTGAGTGTAAAGAAGAGCAAGACTTAAATTTTGAGGCTTTAAAGACATGTTTGCTTAATGAACAAGAAAAGCGCCATTTTAGAAGAAGCCACGAGGAGGTGAAATTTCTGCGGAGGGGGTCCAGACTGCAAGTCTCCAAAGAAGAAACATTTTGCAGGCAGAGAGCTAAGCAAGAAAAGAATTGCAACATTTCTGGACCAAACACCCATCTGAAAAGGAATTGTTTGCAAAGGAACAATTTGCAGCAAAGGACATTTGTGCAACCAAAAAGGACTGATTTGCAAAAGGAACATTTTGGTGTTGCAAAAGTTTGCTATAGCAACAACAGAGACAAGTGGCTAATAGATAGTGGGGAAAGTCAAACAATTGTTAATGACTCTGAATTATTTTGCAGGCTTGTTCTAGTAGCATAAGAAGCTGTGGCTTTGGCAAATGGCCAGAAAGCAAAAGTCATCGGAAAAGGCGATGTAAAAATTCCATATTTGGAATCAAAGTTTACCAATGTGCTTTGTGTACCTGAGATGGAACATAATTTGTTAAGTGTGTCTAATTTAGACAAACAAGGTTTTGAGATCATTTTTGTAAATGGGAAGTGTCTCATCAAAAGGAATGGGAATATTTGTGCAGAAGGCATAAAGGAAGATAATCTATATGTATTGCAGGGACAAAAGGTTCAATGTTCCCATATATTTAAGAATGTTGCAGAGCATGATTCATGTGTTCATCTTCTAAATAGAAGACCTGGCCATGCAAGCTTTAAAGTTTTGCAGCAAATGCAAGATTTTGCAGAAGGGCTAAATTTGAAGGGATGCAAAACATATTTGGACTGTGTAGTATGCAAAGCATCGAAGTCAAAAGCATTCCCAGTTAGTAAATGTAGCACAAGACAAACAAAAAGAGTTCTAGAGCTGGTCCATGCAAATCTGGTGGGACCTATGCAAACCAGTTTGGGAGGAGCAAAATATGCACTGGTAATTGTTGATGATTATAGCAGGTATAGTTTTCGCTACTTGCTTAGAGCAAAGACAGAGGTGCTACAACAATTCAAACAGTGGGTAAGTTTTGTAGAGAGAAGGTACAGACAACAAGTGTGTCAGTTGCAAACTGACAGAGGTACTGAATTTATGTCAACTAAATTCCAACAATGGTTGGGGCAGTTGGGGATAAGACACAGACGTACAAATCCTTACACAGCAGCAGAGAATGGTGTAGCTGAAAGAAGGAATGGTGTTTTGCAAACAATGAAAGATTCATTATTGGAGGATTCTGGTATGAGCAGGTCATATTGAGGAGAAGCCATATTGACTGCCAATTATATAGTTAACAGGCTGTGGAGTTCCTCCATTAATAATACTCCATATGCCATTCTATATGGGAGAAAGCCATCACTGGCACATTTGAGAATTTTTGGAAGTACTACATGGGTACATATTCCGAAAGCAATCAGAAGAAAGGAACAGCAAAAGGCAAGAAAGCTCAGGTTTGTGGGCTATGAGCCAGAGTCAAAAGGATATCGCTTTAGCAATGGAAGTAAAGGAATTGTAATTTCAAGGTCTGCTAATTTTGCAGAACAAAATTGGGACAGAATTAATGCAAATTCTGGGTATGTCTCACTTAATGACGGTGATCTATTTAATGACAATAATTCATCTAATGATAAAAAATGATTATTGAAGATGTCAATGTTCAGGGAGGAGAGACTGAACAAGACATGAAACCAGAAAGAATTGAGACACAGAAGCAGTTAATACCACGTAGGTCAGAGCAATGTAATAAAGGAATTCTGCCTGACAGGTATTCTGCCAGCAAGGTAAAGGTTTGCAATGTGTGGTATGAGCCAAGAAGTTACCAAAAGCTGAACAAGAAAGATGAAAGGAGGCCATGGATAAAGAGATGAAATCCATGGGAGACCATGAAGTATTTAAATCAATGACTTTGCCACAGGGAACCAAAGCTGTGGGTTATAAGTGGGTATATTAAAAAAAGGTATTGCCAAATAATGATGTACAGTATAAGGCCAGGTTAGTGGCTCAAGGTTTTTCACAATTAAAGAATGTATTAAGTTAATAGGTCTGATGTCTCTTCCTGTCATGAAGGGAGGAGTGTTGGAATATTCATGAGCAGGAAGAGTCATGTGATAACTCAGTCAGCCAATGTGAAGAACGAGCTACTGAGTCTGTGCAAAAGGTTTTGAGTTAGGAGCTGGATTTCCAGTCTCAGGTTTGTGTCTGTAAGAAGTCTTCAATTGAGCTATGTTGCTGTAAAGAAGAATGTATGGTATTGTAAATATTTTTATATGAATATAAAGAAGTTATTTTGAATCAGCTAAATACAGTCAACTGTGAGAGCTTCTGATTTATTTTTTCACCAATAGAGAAATTAAAATTCTCTAACATGTTATCCTGATCTTTAAAGTATTATCTTCAGATAACAATATACTACAACATCTTCAACCACCAAAATGAGTATATGGTTAGTCATGTCCTCATTTTAAAAATGTACAGGTAGTCTTCATATAGTGACCCCAATTTGGACCAGCATCTCCATTTTGTAATGATCATTATATGGTAAATCACACAACTTTTGTCACTTTCTTCACTCTTTCCTCAACCTAGCACTGGAATGGACACCCAAATGCTGGGATAATTGAAAAGAATTGAGAATTTTTATTTACGTTTATTGGAGAAAAAGGAATTATAAGAAAGTAAGTAGCACACAATGGAAAATTTACATAAAATAAATGCGGTGAGGCTGGCAGCCATGAGAGCACCACACATACATCCCAGTATATTCTCCATTCTTTGCCTACTTACTCTCTTGTAAACCTTTCTTACTCTCCAATTTTTTCCAATCTGCAAGGGGTGGTGAGGAGACAACAGGTCAGACACAGAACAACATGTACTGATTGTAATGGCTGTCACTTGACTGAGTGATGCTGCATGGGTCATAAGTGCATCTATTGGTCATAAAGTTATTTTTTCAGAAACATTTTAATTGAATGCTTACTGAACAAGGCAGTTAATCCATGATTACCTTTATCCTTGTCATTAATACTTCATAGCCTGTTGAAAGCATGCCCACTTTTCTTCAGACGAGGTGCCACCCATGGTCTCCAAATAAGAGGCTCTATAAAAAGTAAATAAGGCAGGGGGAAAATGACATTTGATTTTGCTTATATTTCATTACCATTACATTAGTGAAATACAATTGCTATGATTAACCTCCAAGAATTTAGCAAAATTCTACTTCCATAACATTAAATATTGGAATTCTAAGCAATTTTTCAAAGATGTCAACTATTCCAGAATTTGTGGGGACTTGTACAATTCATGGACTCCTGTGCAAACAATTCTGTCTTATAATGGTAGTGATTCCAGGTGAAGAAAATTTCTGGAGTTGATAAAATCATTGAAATAAAAGACCAATCCATAGAAAGTAAAGAGGAGTAAAGATTTCCGCTGTCCAGTCAAGTCTGATTCTAGGCAATGGTGCACATCTACATTTCTTAGCCAAGGGAGGCAGAAGTGTCTGAAGACATTGTTTTGCACAAAACTCTTTTGTACAAATGTTAACCTGTTTGTCCTACATAGGCAAATGGAATGCTGTTACCTTCCCACCAAAATGGTACCTATTTATTTACTCACATTTGCATGCTTTCAAACTTCTAGGTGAGTAGCAACTGATGCAAGTAACAGGATCTCACCACATTATGCAGCACTCAGGTCTTGAATCCAGTCTGTCAGCTTTCCAGCTGAAAAGCTCACTTAGATACACTTGCTATTTTCTCCACGTTTAGCTTTTTCTTTCTTTCTTTCTCTTCTTTCACCTTCCTCCCTCCCTCCCTCCCTCTATCTCTCTCTCCCTTTAATGACTTCTTCCCTTTATCCCTTGTAAGAAATTATTTCCTTTTACTAAGGAAAGCTAACAAGATTGTTAGATCTCTACATTACTCATTTTCTAAGAACTGAAAATTGTACAGCGACCGGATGAAATTAGGTTAAATACCAGATATGATCCTAGTGCAATGCACTATCCATCTCTGTTCCAGAGCTTCAAACACAGCAGACTTGAACCTGTTTCTTCTTTCATATTTAATAGACATGTAGAGGAGGACAATCAGGGAGATTGTCTTTTGAAGCACCATGTTTTTTGTATGCCAAATAGTTTTATAAGATTGCTTAAAAATCTGCAGAAGTTTTATTATCTAAGATTACAGTCACAGATTCCCCACACCAAAAATATATTTCAGATTTATAAATGCCCAATGCAAATTATCTATTTCCATAGCATAAATAGTGCTGTAAAACAAACTTTCCCAACCTTTCTGGCTTTGCGGACCAGCGGGGGGTGGGGAGAGGGAATAGTTCTATGGAAGTGGTGGGCAAGTGCTCATGCGCAACTCCATTTGTGCAAGCGGTGGGCATGGAGCAGGCCCATATGTTTGCCCACTGCTTGCATAAGTGGGGATGCACACATGCACTTGCCCACACTTCTGTGGCCTGGTTCTAAATAACATAAGGTCCAGTAGTGAGCTGCAGCCTGGGGGTTGGGGACCCCTGCTGTAAAATGTTCCCTCCCCTTTTTTTATACACTTGCTTACTTATTCCATATTTACTATTATGTTGCAGTTCTTATTCAATCCTCTTGGCTAAAATTAAAGCATAAGTAAAGATACATGAAAATGTTCCATTCTTCTTCATTTGGATTCTAAATCATATGTGACTCATATCTGCAGCACCATCCTTTTGGAAGTCAGATAGCCCCCATCCCTGCTGGCTTTTCACATGCCCTGGAAGACACAGTTTTGTTAACAGATATGGGGACCAAGGAGTGTGGTGAGCAGTACAGTGGCTGTACTGATTATTTTGATGAATGGCATTACCTTGTTTATAATAAAGCATATTTTATTATGTTTTATATGTTTTTATTTTTTCTTCTTTTTAAAGTTTGTTTTTACATTTCATACCTTTTTTTCCATCTAAAAAAATAAATATGGTAAATGTATGCCAACAACTTGGTAAATCTATAAACATTACTTTCTTTATAATTTCAGTGTTTAAAAATGTAAAGAATCTGATTATTCAAAGATGATAGCTGTTCAGGAATTTGATTAGACTCAAGAACATGCCAAACTATGATCTGAGCTCTTAAGAAGTTCTTAGGAAGGTACCTCAAATGGGCTACCTCATAGAATCCAATTACTGCTGAGAGAATTAAATTTACAAAATTTGGGGCCCTTCAACACCACCATATTGTAATTGTCATGGTCAGCCAGATCATATGACTGTAATTGCAATGCTTCCTGACAGTTTTCATAAGATAATGCAGAAACCAGCAGGGAAAATTACAAATTGATCAGAATTTTTTTCCAACCTGCACAACTCAGCTCTTTGTGCTTGTGCTGCACCACTCATGCACCTCTTTACAAACACCCAGGTCTAAGCCATAGTCCCACATATAACCCCCCAACTTGCATGGCATCTCTCACACGTGGACTCTTGCACAACATTTCCCACCCAACATGCACCATCAAACACCCTACTTAATTCCACCACACATCTCTTACCATAAGCACCTCTCATGCAACCCATGCTCCCTTCCTGAACCATACAGAAACACTTACACATCTTTATCAACCTCAAACAGTCTTCCCAATCCATGACATACTCCTGTGTACCCTCCCCAACCCACCAGCATCATTTGTGCACCACTACATGCATTCTCTCTTATTCCCTATGGCATCTCTTTTGCACCCTGCACATCCCCATACATCCTTTTTGAGCCATGCCACACCCTGCACCCCTTTCCAGATTCTCACAGTACCTCTTGAGGCAACCTTTACACATCCATCCTGACCCATGCTGCAATGACACATGTGTTCCCAGTGGAGGTTTGCAGAGTCCTGAGATATACCATACACATTTAGAAGTTGTATGGTGTGCAGATTAGGGATGTGTGGTGTGCAGGAGGATATATACTGACATGTTCCTGAGTATAACTACTTATTCTATTGAAGGCTAACAAAAGACTCACAAATTCCTAAACTAAGTTTTCTTAGTTTATTGGAATCAATGTTATGAGTCAGTTTAAATCTTTGAATAATAACTGTTATGTCCTGGTCCTGCTGAGTCACTCAGCAGGTGCAGGAAGCTGCAGAGAGTCCTGGGCAGACCACATGGTTGCCCGGGACTAGACAGGCTGTCTCCAGCCTATTACATACACGCAAGGCGGGAGAATCCATTGCATTGATTGGCTGACATTGTCCCTGCAAAGGGGTATATAAAGGAATCCACGCCATTTTGTTTTGGTTCTGTTGGAGATTCAATAAAGAAGCATATGTTGTTCATTTGCCTCATCTCAATGCCTTACCAATGCACAGAACAGAAAATTGGCAACGAAGGTGGGATCGTGCTGAAAGAAAACTATGAAAGAAGATAGGTTGACTCACCACGGAAGGCCTGAAGCGCTGGGAAGTTCAGCGTTCTGAAGAGTGCGACTCTACCTGCCAGTACGAAAATGCTGGAGAAGAGCTCGGCAAGATTCGTCCATGAACCTCTTCTCAAGCAAAGCAGCCTGAGGCATTGACAAGGTCGCCAAGGAGCAACAATGTCCAAGTTAGGCCGTCTGTCAGAATTCGACACAGTACATCCTGAGTGTTGGACTTCGAACATGGCCCAGGTAGAGAACTATTTTCAGGTAAACCAAGTTCGGGAGGATGGTCTCAAGGCCGCAACATTACTGTGTGTTTGTGGGCAAGAGACATTTGATATTGCTGAAAATCTGGTTGCCCCAGGACCAATTGAATCTATCGCTTATTCTGAGCTGAAGAAAATGCTACATGAACATTTCAAACTGAAGCTTTTGGTGATTTTATGGCATCACACATTCGAGTAGAGGGACCAGCGTCCTGGAGAGTCTGCTGTGGACTTTATTGCTGCGTTGCGACAAGCAGCAAGGCCATGCGAATTTAAGGACCTGGAAGAAAGACTTCGTGATCATCTAGTTTGTAGGCTGAGAAGTTGTGAGCTACAGCAAAAGATATTTGCAAGAGAAGACATTTCCTTCTAGGATGCCCTGAGGGAGATTTCGGCTGACGAAGCAGCAGGCGGAGCTGTGAAGGCCTTGCGGCTTGCCAAGAGGCCTCCAACTTTGAGCACAGTCCATCAAGAGGTCACTCAAGAGGTATCCAAGCAGGACTCAGAGATGGATCCAGAAGAGAAAAGGCCTCAAGAGCGAAAGGACAAGGCAACCCTATTCCCTCGGATATGAAGGATGCCACAAGTGCTCCGATTGCCGTTTCTGCTCCGCCATTTGCTGGGCATGTGGCAGGCAAGGCCACATAGCCACTGTCTGTTTGGGTCATCAGAAAGATCAGTCTTTGGAAGAATTGTCTCAGAAAGATATCAGGGTCCCCAGCCAGAACAGGGTGGGTTACTGCATGTCCCGTAGGAGCATCTTGAAAACAGGGGCCTAAAAGCCACTTAAGAAGAAGCTATGAATTGATGTCAAATTACAGGGGGTCCCCTTAATGATGGAGCTGGTCACGGGTTCCACTCTGTCAATCATATTCCAGAATACCCTGGAATTGGCTATAGAAGCAGACAGTGAGTTAAACTCAGGCCATTGAATCTAGTTCTTACTAATTTTCAGAATTCCCAAGTCAGCGTGAAGGGGGAGGCCATGCTCAAAGTGCAGCATAGGAACTTTGAAGGGTTTTTGGACGTTGTTGTGGATGAGGGTGACCGCTCGAGCCTAATTGGACTTGATTGGTTTGAGGCACTTGGGATTCAAGTGACTGGGCTGCACAGCTTGCAAATGGCTGGCCTTGCAGAAGTTTGCAAGGACTTTGCTGATGTGTTTAGCCCAGAACTAGGATCGTGCAAGGGGCCTCCAATTTCTTTGCAGTTAGACCCATCCATCGCACCTATTAGGATTAAGCCTCGTTGGGTGCCCTTTGCGCTCAAGCAAAGCATTAATGCAGAGCTGGACAAGTTGCTCCAGCAAGGTATCTTGGAACCTGTGGATAGTAGCCCATGAGAAACACCCATAGTTACTCCATTGAAAGCCAATGGTGAAGTCTGCATTTGTGCTGACTATAAATGCACATTAAATAAAGCTTTGCAGCAACATTATTTTCCAGTGCCTGTGGTGAGCCACATTTTGGCCTCACTCAAGGGAGGCCGAGTTTTCACCAAACTTGAAATGCCTCAGGCCTATCAACAGCTACTGGTGAATGAAGCAATGGCTAAGGCCCAAACAATCGTAATGCACTGAGCAGCTTTCAAAGCAAGAAGACTGCAGTTTGGGGTTAACGTAGCTCCTGGCATTTTCCAAAGTGTGATGGAGCAAACACTCCACAGTATTCCAGGGATTTGCCCTTACTTCGATGATGTCCTCATTGCAGGGGAATCACCTGAAAACTTGGCTCGGTCCATTTTGCTGCATTTCCACGAAGCGGGGCTGAAATTGAAGAAAGATAAATGCAAAATTGGAATAACTTCCGCTAAATTTCTGGGGTTTCACATAGATGCAGAAGGCATCCATCCTGCTGAATCTAAGCTCAAAGCGATTCAGCAGGCCCCAAGCCCCAAGTTGAAGAGCAAGCTTCAAGCCTTTCTTGGGCTTCTAAATTTCTATCATTCCTTTCTTCCTAACAAGGCTGAAGTGGCAGAGACGTTACACCAGCTCTTGGACAAACAAGCTCCATGGAAGTGGACACAAGTCCACGAAAGGAGTTTTGTAGAAGTCAAGGCATTGCTGTCTTCAAATGCTGTTCTTGCGCATTGCAATGAGCAGCTGCCAGTGTGTATAGCCTGTGATGCATCCCCTTATGGGATCAGGGCTGTCTTAAGTCACCTCAAGGCTGATGGGACACAAGTCCCTGTAGCCTATTATTCTAGGACTCTATCATCTGCTGAGCATAATTATGCACAGATAGATAGAGAAGTCTTGGCCATAATGGCTGGCATAAAAAAGTTCCATGACTTTTTATATGGTCGCCATTTCATGGTCTTTACAGACCATAAGCCACTGCTGGGGTTGTTTATAACCAACAAGCAAACCCCACACATAATTTCTCCTAGAATGTTGAGATGGTCAATTTTCTTTTCTGCATATGACTACTCACTGGTTCACAAACCAGGCAAAGAAATGGGCCATACAGATGGCCTTAGCAGATTACCTTTAAAGCTTATTGAACCAGATCCTGCTCCAGCTACCCATATACTATCTATTCAAAATTTGCCTGAGTCCCTCCTCAATGCAAGGGATGTAGCTGCAGAAACAGTCAATGATCACATGTTAACACGCGTGTTGACATGGGTACTGTCAGGATGGCCTGACACATGTCCTGGCACAGAGTTCCAGAGTTTCTGGAAGAGGAAGCATGAGCTATCCACCTTTAAGAGTTGTGTCCTCATTGAGGACTAGAGTCTTGCAGTCTCTGCATGAGGGACATCCGGGAATAGTATGGATGAAGGCACTTGTGCATAGCCACCTTTGGTGGCCTGGGCTCAATAAGCAGATTGAGACTCAGGTCCATGGGTGCCATGTTTGCCAACAGTCTAGGCCTGAAATGCCTCAGGCTCCTGTTCATAGGTGGGAGAAGACACATGCCCCTTGGTTGAGGGTTCATATCAACTACACTGGCCCCTTTCAGGGGCAATTCTTCTTGATCGTTGTGGACAGCCATTCCAAGTGGCTGGAGGTCACACCAGTCTCCACCACAACTGCTGCCAGGACCATCCAGGTGTTGAGAGGGATCTTTGCCTCCCATGGAATCCCAGATGTCCTTGTCTCCGACAATGGACCTCAATTCACTTCTTCTGAGTTTCAGGCTTTTCTACAGGCCAATATGATCCACCATGCTACTTTGGCACTCTTTCATCCAGCTTCCAATGGCCAAGCTGAACATATGGTGCGCACAACCAAAGACGCCTTGAAGAGGCTCATGCACAGGAGCTGGCATCACAGTTTAGCTGACTTTCTTGTTTGCCACCGCACCACACCTTCTACCATTACTGGAAAGAGCCCAGCCAAACTCCACTGGGGTCGCCGTCTCATTACTAAACTGGACAGGTTGCACCCAGACCAGGTGGCTTCACAAGTGTCACAGCCATGGGCACCTAGGAGATTACAGGTGGGCGATCCAGTTTGGACAAGGAACTATGAACCTGGACATCTCTGGGTGACAGCAGTGGTCTGCAAAGTCACTGAGCCACTGTCTTACGAAGTGGCCTTGGAAGATGGTCGTGTGTTACATCGGCACATTGACCAACTGCACTGGAGGCTTCCCAGTCACCCTTTCGCTCCTGACTCTGCTCTTGGGGGGAGGAGGACCACGATCACGATCGTGGATCTCAGTCTCTCTACAAAAGCAGAATTGCACATGCACCAGAAGGGGGTTTTGCCAACAAGGCGGCTCCTGACTCTGGCACTGGGTCCATGCAATACTACACACAACTGGCTGTTCAGGCCATTCTGTATGTGGTCTTGAGCTCACAGGACAGTGTTCCCAAGAGGAGTCCATTGTGGACTTGGGGAATTCCACCCCCACCAAGGAACTCTAGTCTGGGTTTACAGGATCCAGCCAGTCAGCATGATGGAGGGTCGCCTGAATCTAGCGGGCATCAAAGTCCTGGTCTGCCAAGCCTGGCAGGCAAGCTTGCAGGCCAGGCAATCACAACCGCTCCAAGAAGATCAGAGTGGGCCAGAGGTCCACCCAAGTATTTACAGGACTATGTAAGATTCCTGTCAGCAGGTGAGCAGGCTTAAGGGTACTTAGAAATCAGAACACGCTCAAAAGAACAAGTGTTAGATTTATAGTAGTGCAAAATAGTAAGTATTCATTTGTTTTGAACTAAGAGGGGAGGGTGTTATGTCCTGAACTTGCTGAGTGACTCAGCAGGTGCAGGAAGCTGCAGAGAACCCCAGGCAGACCACGTGGTTGCCTGGGATCAGAAAGGCTGTCTCCAGTCTATTGCGCACATGCAAGGCAGGAGAATCCGTTGCATTGATTGGCTGACATTGTCCCTGCAAAGGGGTATATAAAGGAATCCGCGCCATTTTGTGTTAGTTCTGTTGGAGATTCAATAAAGAAGCATAAGTTGTTCGTTTGCCTCGTCTCAATGCCTTACCAATGCACAGAACAGAACAATAACCCTCTATACCCAAAAAATAAATAAATAACATCTAACTCATGTCCATTTTATTTGGCTTCCTTTAAAATGCAAGAATAGAGAGAATTTCTTTCAGATTTCTAAATTTAGTAATTCCCTGAAACAATTCTGAAATATCTGTTGCAGTCCTAATAATGTAGTTGGGAGAGAAACAGGACTTATATGTTTTCTTTTCTGTAACTTATCAAAAGCAGAGGGCAGAAGAGATGCAGAAAACTTAGTTAAAAGCCCAGCCATCTTATATGGAAGATGCTTCAGTTTGTACAAGCTAATCCTATACAGACGTGCTACTAGATACTAGTTTAGAATTTCTAATGGCCTTCTGGGATTCTGAATTAGAAACTAGAGAAGAAATGGTCACATCTATAACTGATCCATATACCTCAAATACTATGGGATATGTGGGATGCCCTTTTGCATCACATTATTCTAGAAAAAAAAACCCACTACTAGATAGATCTATAAACACAACAAATCTTTTCTAAAAAGTTTGCTTTTGCATTGTTAAAATGAAGTTAAAGTGTTTAACAAGCCTATTCATATACTCTTTGAATTCTCTGAGTAACATTTGAGTTACAATGGTTGGGGTGGACAAGGTTTCTTATACCTCTCCCCACCAACTGGAGGATGCATTATCAAAATCATGGAAGGGACACCTCCAAAATTAATGTTAACCCTTCTAGGAGGTGGACTGCTTTCACACAAGAAATGGGAGCAATTTGCTTGAGACTAACAGTAATAAAATATGGTTTCTGCTAGAATAATGTCCTAGTGGCATAGTTATTAGCTAATAGGTTTGAAAGCAAGAAGCACATATGGCAGCAGGAATAATACAGACTACTCTTCTGCCAAAAACAGGGAAGCGCCTCCACTGATGGTCAAGGAGAAATAAGGAACATTACTTTTAGAAGAGATAACAGATTGAATCTTCACATTTCTCTACTGTTCCCGTAAAGTAGAAATAACGTACACAGATAACAGAACATCCTGTAAATAAAAAAAAAAAATCAGTAAAGCATAAAGTTGTTTTATCCATGGTAAAACAACACAATCTTAGGTGAAATCTGTCAAGTGATTATTAACTCTAATATCTTAAAAGCTGAAATATGTCTAATTGTAGGTGGGTGGCAGATGAAGATAAAGACAGATGTTTCCTTGAAAAATGGCAATCATAATGCTTGTACCAATTTTAAACAATAAAGGCATTCTGATCCAGAATAAACAACAGGAAAATATAATAGATAACAATGTAAATTGCCAATAGCAGGATTGAATATACAGTTTCAAGGTATTTTAAAAAGTCATCAGAAAATGAAATCCAAATATGCAAGATAACCAGTCCAGAGAAACTTCCTATTCTCTTTTCCTTTTCAGGTTACTTATCGTCCAAGAAAAAAAAAGCTAGAGACTGGGAAATAGTATAGGTAGTCCTCAACTTATGACTAGTTGCTTAGTGACCATTCAAAGTTACAATGGACTTCTTCCAGGATACTTATGACTTGTTTCTCAGTTTTGATAATTGAAACCATCCTGAAGTCACGTGACTGCATTTTGGGTGCTTGGTAACTGGGCCACAATAGCTATTCACAGTGTCTTGTAATTGCATAGCCATGTTTTGCTTAACTGTATAATGACAGCAATCACTTAATAAAATTTTTGCCCTACAGTGCATCATTTTGCCCAACTGAAGATTACAAATAGATGAACAGACAGTATGCAGATAGTGGGCCCAAACCAGTTTTTATTTGTATGGCTTATATTTATCAATATTTACTATATAAAAAATTAAAATTGATTCATTTATAGAATATTGATTAAATTGTAAAATATAAACACATTAGATATTAACATAAAACAAATATTTTCATGAATAAAATCCTATATTATTTTAACAAATAAAAGTAATAATGAGAAAAGTGACATTATTTAAAATTTTTGCAAATATTTTTAATATTTATCATATAATTTTGCAGATTCTTGAGAGGCTTCTGTGGATTCTTTTTCCTTTAAGAAACACTGGAATATATAGTTAGTATCTCAAATAAATGCTACCCTGTAATATGGCTAATATGGTAGAGCCATCTTTGATACTTGATACTTATGGCATGAATGATGCTTAGAATTGAAATTTAAATGATTAAATGATTAAAGATGGCAAAGTGCTTTGACTCTTTAGGCTGCCCGAGAATAAACAGAGAGTGCTACTCTAGTAATATTTAAACAAAATCCTTTTAAAGTATCTGATTTTTCAATGATTTTTTAATAATCAATCGAGAGCATCTTACTTTTTCAAAGCATTAAAGAACATTAATTTTTATTACTTTGTGTTTTTTTTAAAAAAATCCAAATTAAAATTCATACTCATTTAATATATTCTGAAGCAATACGTCCACTTCTATGGCAAATCACTGTTTTCTTTTTGCATATTCATTGAGAAGTAAAAATCAGTTCAGTTGATATTAAAATGAAAACAATGAATCCCTTATCCATTCTTATGCTATAGAATACTGAGAACTACAAACACCATGCAGTTGCTCATTTAGGATAGTGGAGGAAAATAATCATAATCTTAGTGGCTTTTAAATTATTAACCAGACAATTTACTGAAGTTTGAGTGAGATACATATCTTACCTTATTATTCCACAAGAAACCGCCCTAATACACTTTTCTGTAGTCATTAAAATATAGATTCTAGAAGACGGGTACAAGATTGAAATGATCATTAGATGGATACAAAATCAAGATAAGTTTTTCATATACATAGAGCATCAGAGATATTTTACAGGGTTCTGACACAAAAGTTTATTGGGTTAATAAACCTTATCTCAATTCAGATGATTAGATCCCCTAATTATCCACAGTGCTGGCTAGATTTTATGAAGTTGATGGGTGCTGAAACTCAGTTAAATTTGAAATGACCAGATTAAATAAACTTGTCTAATGAGTGAATTATGAGGGCAATCAATTGATAGCTGCTTCAACTATTGTAGCCTATAAAATCTAAATCAGCTGCAAAACCTTACATGGAATTTGCTGTAATGTAAAGTGCATGCTTTCAAACTTATTTTATGAACCTGAGCATTATTATTGGCATCAAAAATCTATAGATATCTAAATGGTTTTTAAAAGAAATCATATATTTAAAGTTAGTATTTAAAATAACACTGAATATGAAAGTTATTTTTTAAAGATCTTCTATAGTTTTCAAAAAATAGACTTTATTTTGATGAGCCGGTTTTATTAGAAACATGGGAGATAATTTGGGTGAGGAATGTTAAATTTACACAAGCTCAAAATTTACGGGAAAATTTTTATAAAATGTTTTATAGATGGCACCTGGATCCACAAAAGATGTCTCGTATGTATTCAAATTTGCAACCTAAATGTTGGAGATGTGGTTGTTTGGATGCAATGTATTATCATATTTGGTGGTCATGTAAAAGTATAAAAGCTTTTTGGATAAAGATATGGTGGAATATTCAAAAAATTTTTAAGAGAAGGATAAAATTCACTCCACAATTGTTTTTGTTAGGTATTATTGTTGATTGTGATGATAAACAAATTATTTTAATGTTAAATTTAATTACAGCAGCAAGGTTGTTGATAGGACAATATTGGAAGAAGGAATTTTTGCCTACTTTGGAGGAATGGTTTTTTAAAGTTTCTTATTTATCTGAAATGGCAAAAATTTCGGCTTATTTGAAAGATCAATCGCAAGAGAAATATCTCTTGGTGTGGAAAAGATGGATAAACTTTATACAGTATATGTATGATATTAAAAGATATTATTTAGCTTTTGAATAATTTATGTTTAAAATTTAAAGTTTAAGATAATAAGTATTTTTTATTATATATATATATATATATATATATATATATATATATTGGACTTTTTAATTATATATATATATTGGACTTTTTTTTAATGTAATTTTTGTTTGAGGTTTACTTAAGTTTAAATGTTTTGTATTTTTAGATCTAGCTAACCCTGTATTCAGCTCTGGGAAGAGGGGGGGAGGGGTTTTTGGGAGGGTAGGGAGGTAGTGGGAGAGAGATTTTATTGTAAAATTGCAAAAATTTTCAATAAAAAAAATAGACTTTATTTTCAGACATATATAGAATGAAAAATTCATGCTAAGTTGTTTATCAACTGTTTCATCACATTTTGTAATAAAAGTATCTGACAGAACCCATATTTGTCTGATTTCATACTTCCCTTGCTTCTTCCTCTGATCCAAATTCCATTCTCTTCTCTCCCTGGGTTCTGCCATACTCCTAGAGGGGAGGGGGAACTAATCATGGGGTTATTGCCTTAGCTTCCTCTATTGCTACAATGTAACACTTCACTTTCCTGCATATTTCTCTCTGTAGAACCTAGAGATGGTTAGGTGATTCTTCGCACCTTCTCTCAAGAGCAGAGAGTTAAGCTGGTTGCCGGATGCTGCATTCCTTTTTACTTGCTCTTGAGAGAAGGTGCGAAGAATCACCTAACCATCTCAGTTCCAACCAGAACTGGCCTGATGTTATCTTCCCTTTCCCATGATGGACTTAACACCTGGAAATTGGCCAATTTGAACTGTCTGGATTAACTATGGGGTGGAGTTTGCTTGGGGACAGTTTAAATCACCGATCTGAGCAAGAAACCCTCAGATCCTGTCTAGTATGCCTGCTATCAGCCTCTCCTAATAAAAGTTCCTTTTGGAAGAGCTTGCTTCTATGAGTTCTGCTTTCTTAGGATGAGATATTGAAGCAGGTCCTGAAACAAGATCTGCACTAGAGGTCAACCCAGAAAGGAGGACCTTGCCGGGGGACTTTGCAAATCTACCATGTTGGACACTGGGGCAGAGAAGGAGGAAGCCACTGCGAAGGAGAGCCCTGCTGGTTGTCTGGCTCCGAGACATCCTACACCTTGGAGGAAGAGGTGGTGAAGATGTACAACCATAAACCTCACTGGTCCATGGGCATAGGAAGGAAGGATGAGTGGGAAGAAAAATCAAGGAAGATGACGCTGAGGTGAGGCAGCCACCAACCAGAATGGAAGCAAGAGATGGAGAGATCACTGTACCTCTGCAAAGATGAGGACGATCATGAAGACCAGTCAAACTGGCTCCTGGAGAAGGCAATTGATCTGATGAAATCAACCCTTGTCTCCCTCAAAGATGAAAAGCCTGAACCCCGCAGCCATACCATTACCTTGAGCTGCAGCAAAAGAGATACTGGGGAGGAGTCCAAAGCTAAAGCCCCAGAGATGTCAGGTGGAACAGCCGAGATCGCAGCTGTCATGGTAGCGCCCCCCCCCCGCCGTGCAGCAGCTGATGATCAGGATGGATGGCACCACAGTCGATGGTGCAGGCATCGATCCATCCAGAAGTTCCCATCGCTTGACGTGACATTTTGGGGAGAGCCATAATGACTGGGTTTCTTCTTTGCCCTGGTCCTCAACTACATGGAGGAATATGGCTGAGACATCCTGATTGGCAAGGCTCGGATCTGCATAATACAGGTAGCCCTGGATGGCATGGCAGCTGACTGGGTGGTGGACCTACATGACTCTGACATCCCCAAGCTCCAGAACTTCAACAAATTCATGTTCTCTGTTAGATGACGATTCGAGGACCCATTAGCAAACTGGAAGGCTCGTGAGAAGATTAAGACAGTGAAGCAGGGCAGGCACCCAGTGGCTGAGTACTCCCAGGAATTCAGACCCATCGCTAGCAAGCTGAATGGACTGGAAGACATCCTGCTTAGCCATTTCAAGGACAGCCTGAATTACGACCTCTATGATGCCTGCCTTCCCCAAGGAAACCCACACCGATTGCACAATTGGTACATCCTGGCAGAGGAAGCTGAGATTGACTTGCTCAAGAGACATTGCAGAGGGAATCTGTGGAGCCGATCACCCTCTAAGCCATTGTGCAAGGCCGCAAGGCATCAACCCACAGCCAAGAGGACCACTGGCTGTTTCAAGTGTGGGAAAGAGGGGCATCATGCCACAGAATGACACTTGAGGAAACCCCAGGAGAAGGCCAACCAGATGCAAGCTGGGAGGGTGGAAAAGTTGCCTGCCAAGCCATGAGAACTAGCCATGAAGGGCACTGAAGCTGTCGAGTTCCCCCCCCCCCCTTTGTCCAATGGGGAAAGGGAAATCTGGCCTACACCGTGGGAGCATCCAACTCATCAGATGACAGTTCCAAAGATGAGCCCCTGGTCAGTGGACCCATTGCGCCCCTCATCTGGACAGTGACTATCCTAACCTCCCCCATGCCCAAAGCTGTAAAGTTTAGAGCCCTATTAAACTCTGGCTGCATACGTTGCCTTATTAGCCCAACATTGGTGGGGACCCTGGGCATTCTGATGAGGAGGCTGAAGAAACCAATATCCTTCAGTTAACTAGATGGGTCCATAGCAGGGGGAATGCCAGCCACTCTAGCCACACTACCAATCCACCTTACCCTGGGGGACTACAAGGAGACTATAATATTTGTGGTGACCCCAGACATGCAGTGTCCAATAATACTGGGGTTGGTGTGGCTAAAGAAATGGATCCCCAAGTGGACTGGAGGACAGTGAAACTCAGATTCCCAAGACAGGGTCAAACGGGATCACCACCCAAGGGGGTTCCTGAGAATTCCTCTCCAGAAAAAGAAGCAGTGGGGGAGGGAAAAGCATTGCCCGAAATACCTGAGGAATACAAGGACCTTGCTGAAGTCTTCAGCAAGGAGTGGGCAGGTGAGCTACCCCCCTCCCACCAACCCACAGACTGTGCGATAGAAATCAAGCTGGGAGCAAAGCTCCCAAAGCCTAGCTTGTACTCCATGAGCCCAGAGGAACTATGAGAAATGAAAAAATGTGTAGATAAGAATTTGGAGAGGGACTTCATTGAGCCAGTTTACCCAAAAAAAGGTAGTGGCTCCAGTCCTGTTTAAGGAAAAGAAAGATGTCACATTGTGAATGTGTGTGGATTATCACGTCTTAAACACCATAAGTGGGAGCAACCTGTACCCTCTCCCCCTTATGAAAGATATGCTGTCCCACCTATCAAAGGGCAAAATCTTCACAAAACTGGACCCAAGGGAAGTCTACTATTGCATTAGAATTAAGGAGGAGGACAAGTGGAAGACTGCGTTCAACTGCCCTATGGGATGCTACCAATTTAAGGTCTGGCCGTTTGGTTTGTAGGAAGCCCTCATGGTTTTCATGCAGCTCATCAATGAGGTGCTGAGGGAGCACCTATACAAAGGGGTCCTCATCTACTTGGACAACATCTTTATATTTATGAAGACTGAAGAGGAGCACATAAAATTAGTCAGAGCAGTTTTGAAAAAACTGAGGGCAGCCAACCTATATGCAAACCTGTCAAAGTGCAAATTTCACAGAGAATTGACTATCTGGGCTACCTCATATCAACTGAAGGCATAGAGATGGACCTCAAAAAGGTCTGGGCAGTGCTAGAATGGGCACCACCCTGCATGAGAAAGCAACTACAAAGCTTCCTGGGGTTCGCTAACTTCTACCGCCAGTTCATCCTTTCTTTTCCCCAGATAGCCCTACCTATCATGAACTTATTAAAGATGAAAGGAAGAGGCTTGGTAAAACCTTAGTCAGCTGCTAACCTGGATGATGGAATGCCAAGCCACATTCAAAAGACTAAAAAGACTTTTTTCGGCTGAACCGGTCCTAAAATACCCTGTCCCAGTTAAGCCGTTTGTAATCCAAGCTGATGCAAGTGACATAGCTGTAGGAGCAGTGTTGCTACAGGAAAACAACAAGGGGCAGTTGCAACCCTGTGCCTACATGTCCAGAAAACTCTCCGACATGAAGCAACTTTGGGCGGTGTGGGAAAAAGAGGCCTACGCTGTGAAATGGGCACTCTTCACCTGGCGGCACTTCCTGGAAGGGAATAAAATCCCATTCCAGGTCTGGACAGACCATAAGAATTTGGAAGCCCTAAAAACATCCAGAAAACTCACCCCCAAACAAGCCCAGTGGTCACAGCACTTCCACTGGTTTATGTTCAAAATCAAGCATCTACCAGGGGGAAAGAATATCCTGGCAGATGCCCTATCCTGCATGCCCCAGTACAATAGCTTCCAGACAACCATCTCCAAACCGCTCATGCTGGAAGCACAGCTGGCAGTGCAAGTAACCACAAGAGCTCAAGGAAAGCTGAAGCAGCTGATGGCCAGCCAAGCCATTGGTGGGGGAGAAGCTGTACATCCCAAAAACTCAGAGGATTATGTTCATGCAACTCTGCCATGACATAAAACCAGCAGGTCACTTTGGGTTCATTGAAATGCTGCATCTAGTAAAAAGACAGTTCTGGTGGTCTTTCTATGAAAAAGGATATTGAGAGCTATGTAGCCAGCTGTCCAATCTGTGCAGCTGCTAAGAGACTGCAAGGGAAAACCCCCAGACTGCTACAGCCAGTGGCAAGCACCTCAGCCCCCTGGAGGGAAATCTCCATGGACTTCATAGTAGAACTACCAGAAAATAATGGAAACACAGTGATCTAGATGGTCACAGACTTATTCTCAAAACAAGTACACTTCATCCCTTGTTCAAAAATCCCCACTGCTAAAGCCTTAGCAAAACTGTTTTTCCAGCACATATATAGACTGCATGGGGCACCCCAATGCGTAATATTGGACAGGGGGGTGCAATTCACATCGGACTTTTGGAAGGAGTTCCTGTCCCCTCTGGGGATCACCCAGGGACTGTCATCTAATTATCATCCTTAGACAAATGGGGGGACAGAATGTTTGAACTCAGTACTTGAACAATATCTAAGATTCTTTATTAATTTCCAACAGACGAATTGGACTGACCTGCTCCCTTTTGCAGAAGTGGCATATAACAATGTGGTCCATTCCAGCACAGGCTACATCCCATTCCAAGTAGCTATGGGCCAAAGCTTCAACCCCATGCCAGAACTAAGTGCCACCGAGCCAGCCATTCCCTCCTCGAAGGAGTGGATTGCGCAATTGAAAAACACCTGGCCAGTAGTTAGACAAGCACTAGATGAAGCCAGATAGGCTTATAAAGCACAAGCAGATAAGAAAAGAGTTGAGCCAAAACCATTTGTCATAGGAGAAATGGTTTACTTATACACAAAATACCTAAAATCCCTGCAGCCATCCAAGAAACTAGGACCGAAATATGTGGGACTGTTCCCCATCTAAAGAATCATAAACCCAGTAACAGTAGAGCTAGAATTACCAAAAACCCTCAGGCAGATTCATTCTATCTTCCACCGCAGCTTGCTGAAATGAGATCAGTGATCACCGTTACAACCAGACATCGCCCCACCGCCTCCTCCTATTATGGTTGAGGGGGAGCAGCATTTTGAAATAAAAGAAATCCTTGACTCCCAAAAACACCATGGGGTGACCCAATACCTAGTAGCATGGAAGCACCTTCCCTCTTCCCAAAATGAGTGGGTGCACAAATGTCACATTAGAGTACCCAAACTATTAAAAAAGTTTCACACAGACTACCTGAACAAAGCAGACTAATCTCTTGTTATTTGTTTTGTCTCTCAACAGATTAATCTCTCATATTTTTAAGGGGGGCAGGATGTATTCTATATTATATCCAAAGTTCTTTCCCCATATTATCATTGTTTCTTTTACTTGTTCTTCCTCCATTTTTAAGCATAACAGATATTTATACAGTTTCTTAATCAACTTTTCATCTGTTTTTAACAGTATCTGGTCAAATCTGTCTGTTCTTTATAAAACCCCATTGTTTTAACATCTTTTTCATATCTTGCTTGGATTTGGATTTACAAATATGGCCACCATGATAGATCAATACCTGGTTCTTGTAAATCTTATCTGTCTTTCAATTTCTCTTCGTTGTCCAAGATATCTTTATAGGTCAGAACTTTATTGTAATTAATTAAATTTGGTAAGCAAAAGCTACCATTGTTGAAAGCCAACTAGGTGTCTTGATATAAATTTTCACTTTTATTTTTTTCCCATTCTAAAAGAAGAGCATTTCTTATAAAATGGTTTTGAAAATATTTTATTTTTTTATTCTTCCCATACTACAGAAAGGCATGCCAACCAATTTGTAGGCCATGCCCCTCTAGGTATAATAGTCTTTTATCTCTAAGCATTATTTATTCTTTAAACCATGTTAAAATAGTTGCTTGGTAGTATAATGTCCAGTCCAGCAGTCCAAATCCTCCACTTTCTTTCACTTCTTGTAATATTTTCAATCTAATTCTAGCTTTTTATCCTTGCAAGATAAATTTCAGTATTGTTGTATTCAGTTCATTAAAAAAGTCTTTTCCTATTCTTACAGGAATCGTTGGAAAAGAAAGAGTATTTTTTGGTAAGATATTCGTTTTCACTGTTGCTATTGAAAGTTATAAATTTTCCACATTTCCAGATCCAATTTTATTTGTTTTAGCAATCTTGCATAATTGTCTTCTTTTATTGTTGCACATCTTGCTGTTAAATAAATAGTATTTAACTTTTTTAACTATTTGAAGATTTGTTTTTTTGCGAATTGGTTTTTTTGTTTTTCTACTAGATTTTTTGTTAGCACTTTAGTCTTTTCTCTGTTTATTTTCATCCCTGCCATTTCTCCAAATTTTTCTATTTTCTCCATAAGTTTAGTGCTTGTTTTAAGTGGATCTTTCAATATAAAAATCAAGTCATCTGCAAATGCTTGTAGTTTATATTTTTCATCTTTTATCTCCAGTCCTTTAATTTCTATATCTTGCCTGATGTTTCTATTCAATATTTCCAGTGTTAGTATAAATAATAATGGAGATAGTGGGCAACATGATCACCAACGTCCGATAACGGATATGGTACAAGAAGAAGAAGAAGAAGTGGGCATCCCTGTTTGTGCCTTTTTTAAAGTTAAAGTTTTCTGTAAAATCTTCATTTACAATTATTTTGGCTGTTCGTTTACAATAAATTGTTTTAATTACATTTATAAAGTTTTCTCCAAAGTCCATTTCCGCTAATTGCTAAAACATAAATTGCCAGTTTACATTGTCAAATGCTTTCTGTGCATCAAGAAATATTAAAGTCATCTGTTTCCCTGGATGAATTTCTCAGTACTCTAACACATCAAGATTCATTCTTAAATTATTTTTTATCAGTCTTTTAGGTAGAAAACCATTTTGGTCTGTATGTATAAATTCAGTCAAAAATTTCTTTAGTCTTTCTGCTATTATTGAAATGAAAATTTTATAATATACATTTAATAACGATATTGGTCTATAATTTTTTATTTGCATTAGATCAGAGTTTTCTTTAGGTATTAAGGTAATATTGGCTTCAATCCATGTATTTGATATTTTAGCCTCCAAGAGTATTTCATTACACAGAAGCTGTTTCTAGTGACAACACTGCAACACAAGCACAGGGGAATGAAGCTCCGTTCCCCAAGCCCAATTTCTACCAGCTGGGGGGGGGGTCCAATAGGACTGAAAGTTGCCCCATAGAGGCAACTGGCCAAAGAGCAAAACTTTGTAGATTGTGGGCCAGCAGTAGCTGACCTACTTGACCCAAAGTAGCCCTTGGGACTGGCAGGATGAAAGGCTGACTGCACCCATGCATCAAAATAAACAAGAAAGAAGAAACATCACTTCAAAATGTGTGGTATACGGCTAAAGCATATTTCAGAGGGTTGGCTATAACCTATACTGCTAAAAAGAATAAAGAAAAGAAACAACAGTTAAAGTTGAAGGAAGAATTCAGAAAGTTAGGATCAGAATTACAAATAGACCCACAAAAGAAAATACTTAAGAAACAAATGGAGATAATAAAACACATATTAAATCTAGCTAAGATGGAAATAATGACTCAACAGATTAAAAGGGCTAAACAGAACTTTTTTGAAAATGCCAACAAACCAGGGAGATGGTTAGCACATAGATTGAAAAAAGAAAAAGAGAAAAAATTGATAAATAAGCTGCAAGACTTAAAAGGTGAATTACAGTTTCAAAATGATACAATTAAAAGAATTATCAAAGACTACTACAAGATACTTTACGATGCAGAGGAAATTTCAAAAGAAAAAATACAGCAGTATTTTTTAAAAACAGACTTACCAAAAATTTCAGAGAATATTCAAAATATATTAAATGGAAAAATTTCAATGATAGATATTATAGAGGCTTTAAAAAGGCAAAAAAATTAATAATAATAAGACTCCAGGTCCAGATGGATTACCTGCAGAGCTTTATAAATCATTAAAAGATATACTAAGTCCTATTTCAAAAGGAACATTTATTGGAAGGTGTTGACAGCAGGAATAGAAGGCAGGACCTGAGGGTTTCTCACACCAATCAAGTAATTAAAAGTGTCCATAGTGTCCATCCAGATGGTTCAAACAGGCCAATTCACAGGTGTAAAAGCACCATGGGAACAAAATGATAAGGCACTTCTTCCAAGACCATTAGATATCTGCTCTGTTTCTTCCATGCTCGGAAATAAGGCAGATGGTTGGAGATACATTCCATACTCACCCTGTTAGAGACACATCAAAGAGGATAGAACAAGAGTCAAAACAAAGCAAATACACATTGGCACCTCAAGCTTTCTTCCCCCCCCCCAGGAGAATGGCAGAACCCGAAAAAAATAAGAAATCCCATGCACATAGAACATAGCATTCGGACACATATGTAGGAAGCATACCACAGTAGTTATGGCAGACTTCAACTATCCAGATATCAACTGGGAGACAAACTCTGCAGTAAGTGGGAGATCAAACAGATTCTTAACCAACCTAACCAACAACTTTATCATCCAAAAGACAGAAGAAGGAACTACTGGACCTAATCCTTACTAATCAAGAAGAGCTGAAGTTGCTGCAACCTTGGGTGAAAGTGACCACATCATGCTGAAATTCAATATAATGCAAACACAAACAACAAAAAATAATCCAACCATAGTCTTAAACTTCAAAAGAGCTGATTTTAACAAACTCAGAAAGAACATAGGAAAGATTCCATGGACAAAAATCCTAAAGGGGAAAACAACACAAGAAGCATGGGAAACTCTGAAAAATATCATCATAAAAGCTCAGTCCAGCACAATACCACTGAAAAAAAAAACAAGAAATTCAAGAAGAAACCAGCATGGCTGCATAAAGATCTCTCTGACAAACTAAAAGACAAAAAGGACAAGTACAAAAAATGGAAAGAGGGACACATAACTAAGGCTGATTATCAGCAGACAGCCAGAACATGCAAAGATGAAGTCAGGAAAGCAAAGGCTTAGAATGAACAAGAGAAACCAAGGACAATAAAAAAGTTTCTTTTGATATATTAATAACAAGGGATTATTAATATGTGTATTAATAATCCACTAAAGAGAGAAGAGGGTCCACTAAAGAGAGAAGAGGGCAAGGAAGTAACAGGCAATAGGGAGAAAGCAGAGCTGCTTAACTTACTTTTTGCATCCATCTTCACACAAAAAGAAATTGTAGCCCAACATACAAAAAAAAAAAAAAAAAAAGACAAACTAGATAATGAAGATAAATTGTCGGGACCGACAGATTACATCCCAGAGTTCTGAAGGAGCTGGCAGATGTTATCTCAGAACCATTGTACCATATCTTTTAAAAATCCTGGAGCACAAGGGAAGTACCTGATTAATGGAAAAGAGCTGATGTGGTTCCCATCTTCAAGAAAGGGAAAAAAACAGACCCAGGAAACTATAGACCAATCAGTCTAACATCAATACCTGGGAAAATCCTGGAAAAGATAATAAAAAAACAGATCTGCAAACAACTAGAAGCAAACAAAGTTATAACCAGTAGCCAGCATGAGTTTGTCAAAAACAGATCATTCCAAACCAATCTTATTTCATTCTTTGATAAAATGACTAAATTAGTAGACCAGCAAAATGCTGTGGACATAGTACAATTAGACCTCAGTAAGGCATTTGACAAAGTAGACCACAACCTGCTGCTTAGTAAGCTAGAAAAAGGTGGGATAGACAACATCACCATCAGATGGATACGTAGCTGGCTGACAAACTGTACTCAGCAAGTAGTCCTCAATAATACTACATCCACATGGAGAGAAGTAAGCAGTGGATGGGGCTCCGTCTTACGCCCAGTACTCTTCAATATCTTCATTAATGACTGAGATGAGGGAATAGAAGAGGAACTGACTGAATTTGCAGATGACACTAAATTGGCAGGAGTAGCCAACACCCCAGAAGACAAGCTCAGGATCCAAAAAGAACTTGACAAACTTAAACAATGGGCCCTATCCAACAAAATGAGTTGTAATGTGGGGAAAAGCAAAGTTTTACATTTTAGGCAGGAAAAATCAAAGGTTTAAGTACAGATTAGACAATATCTGGCTCAAGAACAGCAACTGTGATAGGGACCTTGGAGCCCTAGTGGATGATCACTTGACTATGCGCCAGCACTGTGCCTCAGCAGCTAAAAATGCTAATACAATCCTGGGTTGTATAAACAGAGGCATAGAATAAAGATCACGTGAGTATTAATACTGCTTTATAAAACCAAGTAAGACCACACCTGGAATACTACAACCAATTTTGGTCATTACAAAAAAGATATTGAGACCTTGGAAAAAGTTCAGAAAAGAGCAACTAAAATGATCAGCTTGCCTTCAGAAATTGTGGGCACTCAGTCACTGGAAATTTTTAAGAAGAGACTAGACAGTCATTTGTCTGAAATGGTTTTGGAGAAAAGGTAATTTTAAAACTCAGTTTGTTGGATTAGGAATAATAACACTTGAATGACTGGGATAATTTATGTATGGTTGGATGTACTTTGGTCATATATATACTAAATTGAGACTAATGAAGACATTCAGCACTAGTGGCAATTGACAAATGTTTTTAAGAAATAATTATTATATTGTAGGTCATAAAGTAAAATTATTAGGTATTTGAAAGGTGCCATTTGCCAAATTTCCCAACTTGTAAATTTAAATTTAGCATACTTCACAGCACACATAACTGTAAGTTTTCCTAATTAGTCAACTCTTGGATTAGGAATCCTTGGATAACAAGACATTGTCCCTTCTTATTGTGAAATATGCTGTAAAACATATTATGGAGCAATTCATAAATCCATAGAAAAAAATTCATTGCCCCAAATCACTCACTTTGGTATTCTAAAACCAAAACACTTGGCCACTTTCACCATTTTGTTAAATGAAAAAAGAAAGGGGAAACCAAAACAACTGAACTCTCAAACTACTTATGCACAGCAATTCTTGACACTACTTTGGTTAGTGTTTCATAGCACTCTACAGTTTACTTTCATTTTGCAATATTTCATATTTCATATTTCTTTGAGTTTTATTCCAGTTATTATTAATGTAATAAGTACCTCTTTCAGTATTAATTATCTTATTTCCTTATAATTGAACATTGTTTTTTTAAGTAATGACAGCTAGCAATGGAGATTTTTGCTGAACCCTTTGAATCTAATGAGAGCATCTAACATAAATATTAATAATTATTGTGTAACATAGCTTCCTCTTGACTCCTTGACTACTTGTCTGTTCTGAAAAAATTACACCATTACTACTTAATGGTTATACCGTGTAGTTCTGCAAGCAGTGTATCTTAATTGATGTACTCAGTCACACTTCTCTACTGAGTACAAAAAGATAAGTAGAGTTCAGACAACAATACCTTGAGACATTTAAAAGCTAAATTTTGTTATATTTACATAGTAGGTCTTAATTTAACAAATGCAACAGTTAGGCAAGGAAGCTGAAGTCAATATGAACTAGCCAGCATATTTTGCAGACATGAATACTGAGCTTTTGAAAATGTTTTCACCCAGAGCATTTATTTACCTATCTTTGATTGTGAGCAGTCAGAGTTTAGAATTGTTTGCCAATCTTCCAAGATAAACCAAAATTAGAAACAAGCACATGGAAGCTAATATTACTTTAATTATAAGATTATAGTAACATAATCATGCAAGTCCAAATGGCTATTCCCTCTTTCGCACTTTATCTTCATGAGAATTAGGGAAGGTCTTGTTGGAGATACTTTCTCAAATGGTATTTCTGCCCTAGATTTCTTTGACCTGATTGTTGTCTTGGTTGCAATTCTTCTTCCTGTTCCTCAAAGTTATTCCCTCTCCCTATTGCACTGTTTGATACTCTCTAACTAACTTTTGCTTAATCCTCTGCAGATTCAGCAAAATGCTCCACTTTGGTCCATTGGCAAAGTTCATTGACATCACTCAGAGTCCCTCTGTGAGGGAGATGGGGGCTGCAAAATTTTGATGACTAAAATAAAAAAATTAATATAGTAGCAAGCTGCTGTGCTTGATGGCATACTCCAGCTCATTCTTCCATCTTCATTCCTCTGGAGAACCAGTAAATTAATAAAAATTAAGCTTCTTTGCCATCATTACTTATTCCAACTTCTTATTACCCTTTCCACCCTAAGAAAGTATATATTACTCTCCCTAAAGTTATAACAAACATTTCTCTGGCATTTTTGTCCCAATAATTAAATGGTTAAAGATGCCAGGAATATATTTTCATTTCATTATAAAATTTAGAAATATGCACATAAAATCCTCCAAAATTGGTCAACCTCAGTCATTTCAGAACTATATTCCTCTTAATAAATTTATTTGGGCAGGGAAAAAGCCAAGGGTTAAGTTTAAAATTATGCAAGACTTCCGTGAGAGGGGTGGACTTAAGGTACCAAATTTGAAATTATATTACGATGCGGTGGTCTTAACACTAATCAGTGATTGGGTAAATTTGACAAATCCTGAGATACTTCATTTAGAGGGATGGGATTTACTTTATGGGTGGCATGCCTATTTAATATTTAATAAAAAAATGGACTGGGTCTTTAAATCTCATATTTTAAGAATTTCTTTACTTAGGATTTGGAGAAAATATTATAAAAGTGATTTTAAAGTTCCATTATGGGCTATACCTTGGCATGCGATAGAAGGAATAAAAAGAGGAGTAAAAATGGACATGGTGTCTTATAGTCAGTTACTTAGATGGGATGGGCAAAACTGGCAGTTAAGATTACGGGAAGATTTAGCGCAAGAAAATATTATTTATTCTTGGTTTCAATATAGGCAACTAGTAGATAAATGGAAGGTGGATTGTAAATTGGGTTTTCTTAGAGAAGATGGAAATCTTATTAAGCAAGTCAAGGATCAAAGACAAACCCATATCAAGAGAATTTATGGGGTATTAGTTGAAATGGACTCAGAAACGGAATTAATTAAAGATTGTATGATTAGATGGGCGCAGAATTTTGGTGTCCCAGTCTCATTGGACATCTGGGAAACCATTTGGGTGAGAAATGTCAAATTTACACAAGCACAGAACCTTAGGGAGAATTTTTATAAAATGTTTTATAGATGGCACCTTGATCCACAAAAAATGTCTCTTATGTACCCTGACGTACAACCCAAATGTTGGAGATGTGGTTATAAGGATGCTTCCTATTATCATATTTGGTGGTCTTGCAGAGAGATAAAAGCATTTTGGATCAAAATATGGTGGAATATCCAGAGAATTTTTAGAAGGAGGGTAAAATTTACTCCGCAATTATTTTTGTTAGGTATTGTTACAGATTGTGATACAAAGGAGGTTGTATTGATGTTAAATTTGATTACAGCCGCTAGGCTGTTAGTAGGACAATATTGGAAGAAGGAATCTTTGCCTACATTGCAGGAATGGTTTCTTAAAGTAGCTTATCTGGCGGAAATGGCAAAGATTTCGGCTTTCTTAAAGCAACAAACGCAAGAGAAGTTCCTTGCTGTTTGGGACAAATGGATAAAATTTATACAATTTAGATTGGGTATACAAAAATATTACATAGCTTTTTTATAAGTTTTATTTTTATACATATATAGATAGATATTTTATATATATATATATATATATATATAAATTTTTTAATTTAATTTTTTATTTTTATTTCTTAATTTTTAATTAAGCCTATATTCTGCTCTGGGAAGCTCAGGGGGGGGGAAGGGAGGGTTTTTTGTGAGGGGTGGGGGATGGGGTTTTTTTTTATTGTTTTTGTCTTTTTGTAAAATTTATAAAACTTTCAATAATAAAAAAAAAGAACTATATTCCTGTTTCACAATCTTCCCTCTATATGAATGCATTTAGGAGTATCTTGGAAAATTACTGTACAGAGATATTGCTGCTAGTGGTAGTCGTATCTAGGTGCTAACTAGATAGATCCTATCTATTTTTAATTGGCTCTGTATGATTTCAATGTTTTTTGTACTTTTATCTGAGATGCACGTTATAGTTGCATGGATCTAGAGTGAATATTAGTTTATTAGTCACTAATATATATATTCATTTTTTGATTCCTATTGTAATAAAATAATGTTCAGTTAAGGAGTTAACAGGGAAGATCCCAGTGGTACCACTCATTTAGCTTTTATTGGGCAGTGAAAATGTTCCTTTAATTTTGATAGCAGGAAGCAAAGATGGGAGCATTTATACTGGATACATAAGGTAGACCAATGTGTCTTTTGGGGTAATTCTTATGTAGATATTGGAGACATGGTTGCCAGTTATCACTATTAAGAGAATCTTCTGATACGCTGATATATGTCATTGCACCTGTTTTGTATGCAGCTGAACAGAGTTTGTCCTAAGAGCTGCTAGATACCATATTTCAATCATTTCCCCCAAACTCTGGAAGATTAAAAGCAAAATGAAAAATGTAAAAATTATTTTGTCTTCTGTGCGTTGATCATAATCAATGATCAATGCAAATATCATAATTAGGTATATTGACTCATAAGACAATTCAGTTTTTCTAATATGCCTTGGTTTAAAAACAAAGTAATTGTTCTTTGAATTAAATGGAGGATAAAATAGAATAATAAATATAACCTAAGGTTAGGAAAATAATAAAAGTTTAGAAAGTAGGATTTCAGAAAATAGTGAAAATACAAGATTGTACTACTATAACTTTTATAAAATGCTGAAAGAAAGATTATTTGCTGATCAGAAAGTTATAATCAAAGTCTAATAGTTTAGATAATTAGTCTCAGACCCTATAATAAAATTCCTAAAGAAAGATTTGAACGTTCTTACAAAGTAATAGGTAAATTCCACTTCATCTAGTATTGGTAACTTCCACATAATCCAGTGGTTCTCAACCTGTGGGTCGCGACCCCATTTGGGGTCAAATGACCATTTCATGGGGGTTGCCAAACAACACAGTCCGCCATTTTTTACCCCTTTTCCTTAGCTGTACTACTCCCTTTTATTCTATTGGCTTTTGAAAGCCAATAGAATAGACTCTCTTGAATAGAGTCTAATTCTATTGGCTTTCAAAAGCCAATAGGAATTGTCCAGACTGTCTCTGCCCTGCTGAGCCTGCCAAAAGTCCCATTCTACAAACGGTGCTGCAAGTTGTCTCCAGCGAAGGTGAGCTGTCTGGAAGTTTCCACCCCTCCCTGCTGAGCAACTACTAAAAATGTAAGTAAAAGAGGGCCAGGGGTGGGAGGTGGGAGGCCGGCGGGTATAGGGAGGGTTGCTGGTGCACGTGGGGCCTGGCGGGTGCTTTACCTCCCTTGGGCTGGGCCAGCTGATGGCCCAGCCAGTGGTCGGCCTGCGCTGTCTCTGCTATGCCTCAGCCAGCACAGGGGGAGGCACCACACATGTGCAGCGCTCCTGGGCAGGGAAAGTCCTCAACTTATGACCAGTTGGGTATTCCTCGACTTACAACCAGTTGGGGGTCGCGGCATTAAAAAGGTTGAGAACCACTGACATAATCATTTTGTCATCTGTCTGTTACACATTTCTGACGCTCCCTGCAACTATAAAGAGGACATGTGCTTTTGCATAGAGAACACAATCTCCTATTTTGGGGCTTGGATTTGTAGGGGAATTGTGTACACTAAGATTGCTCTAAAGGGATTACAAAAAGTTTAGGAATCTCTGCTTTAGTCATTCCTCTAGTATCTGCATTTAATGGATGTTTTTGAATACCTAACATCCATCCAATACTTTTTGAGAACTAAGCAGCAATATGAGAATGAGGAAGGGAGAGAGAAAGATTGTAAGTGTTTATGCAGAACAGAAAGTACAAAAATATTTCTGAAGTAGAAATATTATCATGTCTCTATGACCTGTTATGTATCTTAGCTATCTCTAGCTTTATTTTGTTCCCTCTTCTTAAGTGCCAAAAACATCAAGGGGGGAAAAACCTGAGTTTTAATAATAAATTTTGGACTATTATTAGAGTTTCATCACTCAGGTGAATTTAGGTAACTTTCTTGTACAAGACAAAAATTCCAGGCTGAATTTATAGTTCAATAGTTCTCCCATTAAGGGCTTATGTGCCATCTGGTGGAGAAATCTAGAACTTTTTGTGTGTGTACATGCATGCAACTGTAAATAATTTACATGCATGTTACATCTCTATTAAAATGTCTCCAGTGTATTTTTTTCCTCAATTTGGCATGGTATGGATTTGAGACTGTTACAAACTGATTAGACAAAAGGGATTACAAGGGACAAAACACAACTTTTTGATAAATAACTTCAAGATGTTAGCTTATTAGTTCTGATGCATTGGAAATAGATAAACATAAATCAATTGCCTGAAGTAGCAAACTTATAAAAAGTCTATAGTGAGTATTTTAACAGGATAGTGGGTTTATTATTTAGGAGTCAACAGTTTGTTAGTCATGTTTGTCACAATAAATTGATTTGATATAGCAATGATTTTGGGTGTTCCATTTCCCACAGTAGTTTCCTGTTCACATTTAAAGCCTTTCCTATTCATTTATAAAGCAAGCCTATCCATAGGAGTAATTGTCATTCAAAACATTCTTATTCTTATTACTTAATGTGATAGGAAGAGAGGTGTATTGGTGATGGTTTTATGAGCAAGTCAGTATCAAAACCCAAGGTTGAACAGGCAATTATTTGTGCTTAAAGCAGTGGTTCTCAACCTGTTTAATGCTGTGACCCCCAACCAGTCGTAAGTCGAGGACTACTCAACCGGTCGTAAGTCGAGGACTACTCAACTGGTGCAGCACCGTTTGCAGAATGGGACTTTTGGTGGGCTCAGCAGGGCAGTGACAGCCTGGACAATTCCTATTGGCTTTTGAAAACCAATAGAATTAGACTCTATTCAAGAGAGTCTATTCTATTGGCTTTCAAAAGCCAATAGAATAAAAGGGAGTAGCACAGCTAAGGAAAAGGGGGAAAAAATGGCGGACTGCGTTGTTTGGCAACCCCCGTGAAATGGTCATTCGACCCCAAATGGGGTCCCGACCCACAGGTTGAGAACCACTGGCTTCCTCCTGTCCAGTCACTTCTGACTCTAGAGGGCAGTATTCATCTCTGTTTCTTATCAAAGGGAACAAGTGTTGTCCAAAGACATTTCCATGGTCATGTGGGCAACCATGTCTATATACCATGGCATACAGAACACTCTTACCTTCTCACCAAAAGTACCTATTTATCTACTTACATTTGCATGCTTTTTAACTGTTTGGTTAGCTGGGGCAAATAATAGGAGATCACCCCGTCATGCAACACTCTAGTCATGAACCTAAGCTGACAGATTTCCAGCTGACAAGCTCAGTGTCTTTAAATGCTGAGCCATCATGCCCCTGCATTTTTGTCTTTAATACTAATATTATTAAATATTAATTTTGCTTAATATCACTTAATTAAAAGGAAATGATTCTCAAGTGGAACTTCTGGGCAAAGGCAGCATTCTGCACCATGGTGTATATATGTTTACATTTTCAACCCATGAGAAAGGAAAAATGTTAGAGTCTACCTGAAACACAATTTTTAGTTTTAAAATATGCTATACATTTAATACACTGTCTGCTATCATTGGACAGATTTTTTGGCCTGCCCTTTTCTCCCCTAAACATTTCTTTTATTCTAGGGAAACTCATCAAGACTGGGCAGCATTAGGGATTGTATCTACTTTCAAACACATACAAATGGGTCAGACAAAATTTTCCATCTTTAGAAAAATACGCTCATTCCAAGAACCCTAGAAAAGAGAAAATTCTTTCTGCAAAGAATTGGATATTGCTGTAAATGCACTGGGCCTTACTAAAGCTTAAACAAGCTCAAAGAATCCCTTTTTTACATCTTTTGAAAACTGAATAAAAGTCATCCAGCTCTGCTGTGGACAAATGATATGAAGACTTGATTTATAGCTAGCATTCAACCTCCTGTGGCTTTCTCTAAGATGAAGCACCAAATCATCTTTCTTTAGGATTTCCAGATAGAATACTTTTACACTCCTATCTAAAATAGTTATTCTTGTTAACAATAAACTGGGTAAAAAAGAAAGAGAGAAGCAGGTTTGTATAGGAACTTTCCAAATAAATGCTTGCTTTTCCTACAAAGTGCAATTTCCACTTAATTTTCTTCCTTCTGCTTGGTATTGGGTCTACTTTTTTCTAAAATAAACAATTCCCCTAATGTACTTATCAACAACACAGATGCCCAAGGAAGTAGCATTCTAGTCTTGTCAAACTCATTTATTCTTTGTTATATATAAATAGAATCAATTTTTTCCAACAAAATTAATTCCATCTAATTTTCTTGTATTTTAGCAATTCAGTTTGTCCCAACACAGTTCTAATTAATCCCTAGAACCAAGTAACAGCCAATACAAATACCACACAACTGATCCAGCAACAACAAAGATTGCAATAGTTAACTGGGATGAAAAATGAACAAAGACAGGAAGAAGAAATATGAACAGCAAGCAATAATTTACAGTATATATCTTTACCTCCCTATCAAAGGACACGAAACTTTCCAAAGGCACTGAAAACAACCTTGTGGGTACTTTGCAAAGACAGGCCTAAAAAGGGTGACCTTTGGCTATTATTAATTATGTGCATAGGAGCAGCAGAATAGAGTTGGAAAATAAGATAATAGGTAACCCTTCTGTATTCTAGACCAGAATTCCCCAACCTTTCAGGGTTGGCGGTCCAGAGTGAGTGCAGGGAGGAAAGAAAGGTTATTTTGTGGGGGAGTGAATGCACATTACTCATATGAGTAGGACTATGAGCACTCGCAACATTTGCATGAGTGGGGCTGCAAATGCCCATGACACTCACAGGAATGGGGTCGCAAATGGCTACGATGCTCCTGATGATGCTTGCACGAGTGGGGTTGCAAACACTCATGATGCTTGCGGTAGCACTCATGCAAATGGGGCCACAAACATCTGCAATGCTTGCATGAATGGGGCACGAATGTTCATGGTGACACTTGAGCAAGTGGGGCTGTGTGCGCATGCCCACACACATGCACTGGCCAGCCAATAGGCCATGGCCCAGTATTAGGGAATACCATAGAGGTTAACAGAGATGATTGGTCTTCTCCTTAGCTCCATTCACTGAACTCTGCACCATACTGGGTTGTACCATAATGCATAATTTCATCCTCTGAGTGCTAATGTTTTTTTTTTCAACCTGAGGAAGCAATCATGGGTAAGTGCAGCTACCACCATCTACCATCAATTAGCAGGAAGTAGTGAGGGAAGGAGGGGAGGTTAGACTGTTAATTGAAACCCACCAAGTTGTTTTTTTTGCAGCAAATTGGTTTTTCCTCACTACTACACGTATTTTGGTTTTGTATTATTTTTTAATTTTAAAACTTTGAATTTTAAATGCTGTTAAAATCCAGAGTTATTACAATGAATGGACAGCCATAGAAATAGAATGGATGTAAAATAAATAAATAAATCCAACTTCTATGGCTATATTTGGCTCCTTTGCCTCACTGAAACTTAGAGACTTTATTAAGTCTTTTAAATTTTGTTTTTGATTCAGCAAATAATTTCCACTTTGTCTCTTTTTTTATTTCAATTTCTACATGATGTTTGATATCATTAAGATGTTACTTCTACTTTTTTACTTAAATTGTTCGCTTTCTTAGGCTGCCTTTTGTTCATTGTATAAGTAATTAGATAATCAACATAGCAAAAAATGCACGTGCATTTTCCATTTTTAATTCTTGTATATAATCATGGCCAGAATTTCCCTATGTTTTGCAAAATTTGATAGATCACACTGCTCTGGAAAGGGGCTATTTTAATATCAAAATGGTGCTACACTTAGTATTCTGATGCTTATATGTTTAATTAGAAGTACAACATTTCATCATAGTCTTTATCATATTTTTGTGGGTAGACTTTTGCTATTAACCTAGCTGTGTGGGACTATACATTTCCATTTGCTTTTGGGGGGGGGTTCGTTGTGTTCGCATTGTAAACTGCACAGTTTGGTTGTTAGGCCGTCTCCAGTTTTGATAGTGCTTTTAGAATTTATACGTTATTTTTCTGCAAGGATTCAATGTCTTCCCCTGCAGTTTCCTTCTTTTTGAGTTGGAGTTGCTGGCACTTTCAATCAATTGGGAACAGACACATCTCTTACACTGTGCAACATATTCTCCCAGATAGGATTCATGTGTTAAAACTTCGAGATCTCCTTAATGCTATTTCTGGGTCTGACTGTGACTGCAGCCACTTCTGAATTGGATGCTATTTCAGATTCCATATACATTTTTTGGAATCTGTAAAATCATTTCATTATTATTATTGTTATTTGCTGCCTCCCTTTATATGCTTCCAATAAATCTAGGTGCTACTGGTAAAATTAGGCTTCAAGTCATCTGGGGATGTCTTCTTTTTAATTGCATTGAACAACCCTGCATGTGTTTATTTTAAGTCCTAACCAAAGCCTTTTGTTGCTACATGGTAGTCTATCATTATTCCTAGCTATAATTTAATCTAATCTGCAATCTAATTTATTCATTTTTTTCTTTAGGGATATATGTATGTATGTATGTATGTATGTATATATATATATATATTGCATCTGAATAATTTTAGGTGTAACAAATTGGATTTGTTGTCATGTGGGGTTTTATTTTCATATTTTGTTGGTAAACTATTTTGCAAAAAAATGGCTATGTCAGGAACTTCTACCCCCAAAATAATTTCCCCCAGTAATCGTGTATCAAGCAAAAGATACCTTATCAGGTTTATCAGGCTCCATTTCTTTGTGCAACCCCATTTTCTCTGGCACTGAGTAGTATTGCACATACATACATACATACATACATGTATACATATGTAGAATCATCCAATGTGAAGTGACAAAATAGAACAATAATGCTAATATGTGGACTAAAGCCTGCAAGAAACCTGGATGTGTATTTGCCTCTTTCCTCATTTACATTAACATCAACATCATAATCTGCAATAATTAAATTCCACATACAAAAAAAGAGGCATCTCATATGCTCCAGTGAGGTGTATCCATCATCTCCAGCAATGTTCTTTTGGTTTCTATGTAAGACAAACAGGTTAAAATTTGTGCAAAAGAGTTTTGTGCAAAAGAATTAATGGATACATGTTTGACATCAGGATTCAAGAAAAAATAGAGTGGTACTAAAGCCTTTTAACTTGCCATGTTATAGATCTTGGAGAAGCCATTTGTGGAAAAAATAAATTTTATTATATAAGTGCATTTGATTAAGAGATTGTTGTATTTACACAAGCAGGTTTCAAGTTATCTCAACAAACCATGCATTTTAAACAACCAGAATTGATGATGATGATGATGATCACAATCACAATCATAATATAATCATACAGTTGGAAGGGACCTTGGAGGTTTTCTAGTCCAATCACCTGCTCAGGCAGGAAATCCTATACCATTACAGACAAATGGTTGTCCGGATTCTTCTTAAAAACTTCCAGTGTTGGAGCATACACAACTTATGGAGGCAGGTTGTTCCACTGATTAATTGTTCTAACTGACAGGAAATTTCTCCTTAGTCCTAGGTTGCTTCTCTCTTTGGTTAGTTTCCATCCGTTGCTTCTTTTCCTACCTTCAGGTGCTTTGGAGAATAGCTTGACTCCCTCTTCTTTGTGGAAATCCCTGAGATATTGGAACACTGCCATCATATCATCCCTCGTCCTTCTAAATATCCAAAAACCCAGAAGAAAGCTCAGGATCCAAAAAGATCTTGACAAACTTGAACAATGGTCCCTATCCAACAAAATTAATTTTAATGTGGAGAAAAGCAAAGTTTTACATTTAAGCAGGAAAAAATCAAAGGTACAACTACAGATTAGGTGAGACCTGGCTCAAAAACAGTAACTGTGAGAGGGACCTTGGAATCCTAGTGGATGATCACTTGACTATGAGTCAACAGTGTGCAACAGCAGCCCAAAAAGTTAATACAATCTTGGGCTGTATAAACAGAGGCACAGAATCAAGATCACATGAAGTATTAGTACCACTTTATAAAACTCTAGTAAGACCACACCTGGAATACTGCAATCAATTTTGGTCACCATACTACAAAAAACATGTTGAAACCTTGGAAAAAGTTCAGAGAAGACCAACTAAAATGATCAAAGGCCTAGAGACTAAAACATATGAAGAATGACTGCAGGTCTTGTGTTTGGCTAGTCGAAAGAAAAGAAGAAACAGGGGTGACATGATAACAGTATTCCAGTATTTGAGGGGCTGCCACAAAGAAGAGGGCGTCAAACTGTTCTCCAAAGCACCAGAGGGCAAGACAAGAAACAATGGTTGGAAACTGACCAAAGACAGAAGCAACCTTGAATAAAGGAGAAACTTCCTAACAGTGAGGACAATTAACCAGTGGAACAACTTGCCTCCAGAAATTGTGGGCATCCATTACTGGAGGTTTTTAAGAAGAGACTTAATAGTCATTTGACTGAAATAGTATAGGTTCTCCTGCTCAAGCATGTCCAAGGTCCCTTCCAGCTCTATTATATTCTATTTTTATTCTATTATCTTCATGAAACTAAACATACCCATTCTCCAGCATGATTGGATGGAGAATCCACGGATGGGTTGTCTTAATCTATCTGCTCCAATCAGACTAAGTCTGAATCTTAGTACCGCCCCTGCTGTGCCAATTGCAGCCCAGTTTAGACTTAGTCTCTTTGCTCTAAAGACGCGTTTTTCTTCACTCCTGGAGCAGAAGATTACAGTAATTTTTCTCTTTCCATTTGATTTAGATTCATTTATTTACATTATTTGATTGTTTTATATATTTTACATTTTCCAATTATCCTTGGAGTTTAACTCCTTCTTACTAGTCTGCCTGCCCGGCTGGGCTGATAGGCTCTGCACGTTCCTACGTGCCTTCCTTCCTCAATTCAATTCTCCAGAGACCTTTCTCTCTCGATCCCCACCAGCCAGCTGATTGTCGGAGGCTTCCTTTTGCAAAGACAAGCCTCACTGATCTCCCGGGAGTCTGGAGGTGAGGGTAAGCTCAGCTGATCATCGGGGGGATCCGCAAGCGGTGTCGGACGTCGTACAGGCCTGGAGGGATCCTTTTTCAGGTCCCTCAGCCATACCAGGCATCAAAAGAAGGGGGGAATCCGCAAATGAGCATAGAACTCGCTCAGGCCTGGAGGCCTTGTTTAGAGACCTTGGCCGAGCATCGCGAGTAAACTGCCAGCTATTTTAACACCGCCGCCCAGCTGATCATCGCAATTACAGTCAGCCTGCAATAGGAGCCCAAGCGTTTCTTTGGAACGAGGGCTCATTGCAATTGAGGCCTTAGGCCTCGCAGGCCTCTGTTAGGTAGCTCGCTACCTCTGAGGCCTCCCCAATGGAAAATTTGGCGCACAGATAGTTGCAGCCGCCATTTTGAGGTAGATGCGGCTGCCAATTTGAACCAGCCACCAGGTTTTAACTGCCTGCAGGAACATTTGACTAATTGCTGTGAATTCCATTGAATTTCTATGAACCTTTGGCTGAATTGGGGAGGGCAAGCTCGTTCCGTAAGGACGCACTGCCTATCAATTAACCCCCACTGCCCCCCCCACTGACTGTCACTGACTGGGCTCCTTCAGTGAAATTACTGAGGGGGGGGCGTTTTTGCTGAAGTTGAGCCCTCAAAAAGCATTAAGCAACTTGCAATTTCATCACCATGGCAGAAAAATCTTCCATTGAACCCGCCAAAAGGAAAAATACTACAGAGGCAGGGGGGAGAAGTGTCTCAAAATGAGCCAAATTAAACAAGGAGACCACCAGTCAGCATATATTGGAGGACGAGTCCCACAGGTTGAGGTCAGTCTCCCCAGGACAGACAGGCACCACCACAGTAGGAAGGTCCATCTTGAACCCCTTTCCTCACACTGTGCCTCGGCCCCAGGGGCCTGGTCTCCCCCCAGGAGAAGTTCTCAATCTGAATTAGTCATCACAAGGGCTGTTCCAGGGACACAAGGGGCAACCCCCACTGCAGTGGGGCTCCGCTCTCCTGAAGCTCAAACATTAAGTCTTGAGCAGCTTCAGCCCATGACAGCCCAAGCCGTGGCTCAATTCATGGCCTCTACCACTACACAGCCACCCACAGCACCTCCACAGTCCCTACATCACTCCCAATCACCAGATCTTATTGATGAAGTCTCATCTGACTTAAAATCAGCAGGGGCCGAACCATCAGGCCTGATCATGTCAGATGATGAAGGCATTTCTTCATCTGACCCTGTTCCTCCTGTTGGTCTCTTTGACCATTCATTCTTCAACTCTCTATTACTCAAAGCTTGCACAACTGCAAATCTTCCTCAAGAACAGGAGACCCCACCTACAACATCATCCAAGGGACCTCATGCCATATATGCTGAACCGTTGGTCTCTCAAAATCATATTCCCTGCCCTCCATTTTTTATTAACATAGTTCAGAAGCAATGGGAAAATTTGGGATCTGTTTCAAACCCCGGAGCCATAGGAAAAATCCTGTTCAATGTGGCTCCTTCCCTGGCCTCCTTATTGGAAATTCCCCAGGTTGATGAATCCCTAAATTCACTGTTCCCCAATGCTAGCATTCCAGGGGATGTAAACAAGGCACTTAGGGCAGAGGATAAAAAAATTGAGGCTGCCTTACGTAGGTCCCATTTGGCATCAGCCTGGGCAACCAACATATTGCCTGGGCAATCAACGTTCATGGCCTTCTTTGCCAGGGCCTCAGTCCTATGGCTGCGTGAGCTCCAGGACATGATTCCTCCGGACCAACTCAGAGCTCATCAAAATCTGGGTAAGTTGGTGGCTGCATCCCAGTATCTGGCCGACGCGTCCTTACACACAGCCAGATACACTGCCCAGACCATCGCTGCGGATATCTCAGCACGCAGACTCCTTTGGCTCAGGAATTGGTGAGCAGACACCAAGGCCAAGTGGCATCTCGCCTCTAAACCTTACACAGGTGGACATCTTTTCAGTAAGGCCCTCGATCCTTACTTAGTAGAAGGTAAGGACAAACACAAGACTCTTGGTAACTCAGCAAGGAAAGGAGATAGGCGTTCGGGGGCCAGTCTATCGCAGGGCAGTTACCAAAGGCAGCCCTTTTGGCCAGCTTCATCCTGGGACTGGGCCCAGGCATCTCGCTCTTCTTTCCAGAGACAAGAATGACAACAGAATCGTTCGGCATATAGAAATCGACCGCAGGCCCAGACCAAGCAGCCCTTTTCAAGGCGCGGGGGGTCGTTCCTTTAAATGAGGCAAGTGATCTCACAGTCTCACCTCCCATAGGAGGCCGGCTGACCCTTTATTCCAACACTTGGGCACCCACTACTACAGACTCATGGGTGTTAGACATCGTCACTCAGGGTCTGAGACTGGAGTTTTGGTTCAGACCACCTGACAGGTTCCGCTCTTGCCCTATTCCCATAAACAGGACTAGAGCAGCTCTTATGTCAGAGGCCATAGCTCATCTATTACAAATACAAGCAATTGAACCGGTACCACAAGACCAAGAAAGACGAGGGTTCTATTCAAACCTCTTTGTCATCCCTAAGTCTTCGGGGGGCTGGAGGGCAATCTTAGACTTAAAAGGTCTAAACTTTACCTGATGTATAGAAAGTTTAAGATGCAATCGCTGCAATCAATCCTGGCTAGCATCAGACAAGGAGACTTCCTTACGTCAATAGACCTGACTAAGGCATATTTGCACGTTCCTATTTTTCCTGACCACCGCAAATTCCTCAGATTTAGCTATGCCCAATGCCACTACCAATACAGAGCCTTACTATTGGGCCTCTCTTCAGCACCTAGAGTATTCACAAAGGTACTGGCAGTGCTGGCAGCTCACCTTAGACAAATTCCAATTAGAGTTCAATGCTACCTAGATGACATATTAATACAGTCATCATCATTCCAGAATGCTCAGTCAGACCTCGCCCTAGCCATCAAGACCTTTCAGGAGCACGGTTTTCTGTTAATTTCCAGAAAAGCCATACCATACCGACAACTCAGCTCCTCCATCTGGGCGCTATTATAGACACAAACAATTGTACGGTCTACTTATCACAGGACTGACGGGACTCTATTCAGACCTTTGTACGTTGGATCCGAAGGGACAAAGTAGTAACATTGGCCTTGTTATCACAGCTACTGGGGAAGAGGGTGTCCTGTGTGCAAATTGTGCCATGGGCACGTCTCCATGCCAGAGAATTACAGTGGCTTCTCCTTCCATTTCAGAGGCTTCACACCAGCACATCCCACCAGAAGGTCCGAGTTCCGTGGTCAGCGTTGAACTCCCTTCATTGGTGGGACTCTGCGGCACTATCATGGGGAGCAGAATTCAAAGAACCAGACAGGACGGACGCAAACCTGTTTGGGTGGGGGGCACACCTCCAGTCACACTGGGCTCAAGGTCGGTGGTCCAAACAGGATCTAAAGAACAATATAAACTGGCTGGAACTCAGAGCCATACATATGGCCCTAAAGAGATTCAGCAGCATAGTACAGGGTCGGCATGTCCTGGTTCTTACCGACAACATTACAGCCAAGGCCCATATAAACAGACAGGGGGGAACAAGATCCAGGCCTCTCATGCAGGAGGCCAAACTGCTGGGGTCATGGGCGGAATTGAATCTTGCTTCCATCAGGGTGGAGCGCACATATCCGGAGTGACCAATCAACAGGCGGACTCACTGAGCAGAGCCACCGTGGACCATACCGAATGGCAACTGGACCCGAAAGTGTTCAGAGAGATCGTGGACAGGTTTGGTTCCCCAACCTTAAACCTTTTTGCCTCCCCAACCAACTCACAACTCCCCAGATTCCTTTCCAGGTGTCCGTCTCCATCAGCAGAAGGGACAGATGCGCTCCGCAGTCCCTGGCCCAGGGAACTACTCTATGCCTTCCCTCCCTTATCGCTTCTTCCTGCCATGATCCGGAAGATTCTTCAAGAATGGCAGAGGTCCTCCTGGTTGCACCACATTGGCCGAGACATCCATGGTTCGCCGACCTGATGGAGCTCTCTGTCTCCCCTCTGTGGAGGATCCCAGCAGGTCGCATCTCCCTCATTCAGGGGGAACTACATCATCCAGACCCTCAGTGGCTCCAGTTAACCGTCTGGCACTTGAGAGGCAGGCCTTAGGCTGAGACTCATATTCATCAAGGGTCATAGCCATAATTCAGCAATCCAGGCAACCCTCGACGAATAGAATATATGATGCCACCTGGAAGAGCTTCTGTAATTGGTGTTCAGATCACAAAATTGACCTCTTGGCCATTTCCGTGCCAATTATATTGGAGTTCCTGATGGATGGCCTGGACAAGGGGCTTTCCACAAGCACCATCCATAGACAGGTAGCAGCACTTACCATGGTAATTACTTGCGGCAGTGATTCCCTGACACATCACCCCATGGTACGCTCCTTCCTAAAGAGAGCTAACAACGCCAAGCCACCGACTGTACACCGATACCCCTCATGGGATCTTCACCAGGTTTTACAGGCTCTTGTTTCTTTACCATTTGAGCCTATAGACACTTGTTTGTTTAAACAATTATCAATGAAAGTGGCATTCCTTGTTGCTGTAACTTCAGCCAGAAGAATTTCTGAGCTGGCTGCTCTTTCAGTGAGAAAAGACCTGTGTAATTTCCATAATGACAGGGTAACCCTTAGGCTAGACCCCTCTTTCATAGCCAAGGTAAATTCCTTGTACCATAGATCACAGGAAATAATTTTACCGGACTTCTGTCCTAACCCATCTAATCACATAGAGGTACAGTGGAACAAGCTGGACGTGTGCAGGGTCCTACATTGTTACATACAGAAAACCTCATCCTTCCGCAAAACTGAGGCCCTATTTGTGTCCTTTCATCCTTCATCACTAGGAGAGAAGGTTTCTTCATCTACAATAGGCAGATGGATTAGAGCTTGTATTTCTCTGGCATACCAGACTCAGTCACTGCAAGCTCCTAGACATATCACAGCCCATTCCACCCGAGGCGCAGCTACTTCAGCTGCTTGGGCTACCCAGGCTTCCATAGAGGAGATTTGTAGAGCAGCAACATGGGCCTCGCCATCTTCCTTTGTCTGTCACTATAAGATGGACAGAGATGCCTCCTCTACTGCTTCATTTGGTCGCAGGGTACTAGAACACGCATTAACATTGGACGGGACCAGGCCCAAACTAATTCCCACCCATAGGGACACAGGGCTTTGGTATGTCCCATCCGTGGATTCTCCATCCAATCATGCTGGAGAAGGGGGCGTTGTCTTGCCTGAACGCCTTTTCTCAGCATGATGATGGAGAATCCACTCCCTCCCATTAAGGTCAATTGGCCTGGTTCCAATATTGAACAGATGCGTCGGACTAAAGTCTGGGTATCGCCTTAGTCTAAACTGGGGTGCAATTGGCACAGCAGGGGCAGTAGTAAGATTCAGACTTAGTCTGATTGGAGCAGATAGATTAAGACAACCCATCCATAGATTCTCCATCATCATGCTGAGAAAAGGCGTTCAGGCAAGACAATGCCCCCATTCCAGCAACCGTTCCTTATGTGTTTTAGCTTCCAGTCCCTGATCATCTTTGTTGCTCTTCTTTGTACTCTTTCTAGAGTATCAACATCTTTTTTACATCATGGTGACCAAAACTGGATGCAGTATTCAAGATGTGGTTACTAGGGTTTTATAAAGTGGTATTAACATTTGATGTGATCTTGATTCTATTCCTCTGTTAAGACAGTCTAGCACTGTGTTGGCTTTTTTGGCAGCTGCAGCACACTCCTGGCTGATATTTAAATGATTGTCCACTAGGAGGCTGAGATCCCTCTCACAGTTACTACTAATTGATTAGGTTAATTAATAAGGTACTTGTAATCTTTTTATATGTAACTTGCATCTGCACAACCTTTTGTCTTCTATTCCTGCTACCTTCTACCTCATCCAAATTTAAAGCATAAGCCTTTAAAAAAAATTATGAATCTGAAAAGGTGCTAGGGTTGCTTTTGATTTTTAATATTAAAAAACCAATGATTTAATGTTTTGAGTAGTGAGCCTTGGACAACAGAAAATCCAAAATAACTTTCATCGTAAACTAGTTGAGCTACAGTTACCAAGTATTTTATTCTGATCCCCATGTAATTTAAACAGATATATTTTTATCACATCTTGTAATCACTTCATTAATGTATGTGTTTATCAATGTAAGAATGTTGAGTTTTTATCCACTGACCTCTTTATCAATGGCTGTTGCTAATCAAATAATTACTATTTCTGTACTTTCTTCTTTTTGTTTTATTTTAGGCCTATATCTAACCACCTCGGTCATATTTGTTTTTGCTTTTGCGTATGTGCCTCTAATTCAGGAGAATAATTCATGAATTCAATGCCTGGTGTGTTCTGGTCTGCAAAATTTAAGGTGCTACAAAATGGAATATTCTGGATATTAAGCAGATTTGCAATGCTTACATTCAGTTTCTTGGAATGAAGGATCTAAGAAAATGACAGCACTGAATAAAAATGGCTGTTCACTATCTTCTAAAGTCAGTTTGGTTCAGTGAATCTTCTGCTTCCAACCTTTGACCCTTGGAATGAAAAAAAAATGGATTTGAATGTGCATTTTTTAAATTGACAAATACTGGGACTCAGACCCATTTGCTGAGAAGTTCTTTCTCTTTCTTCCAAACAATGTGCATATATTCAAAGGCACATTCTCCAGCATGATTGGATGGAGAACCCACGGATGGGTTGTCTTAATCTATCTGCTCCAATTAGACTAAGTCTGAAATTTAGTACCGCCCCCTCTGTGCCAACTGCACCCCAGTTTTAGACTTAGTCTCTTTGCTCTAAGACGCGTTTTTCTTCGCTCCTGGAGCAGAAGACTGTGTATTCCTCTTTTATTTCATCCTAACCTGTAGCCTAGCAGGCTGACAGGCTGACAAAACCTCCCTTTGGGGGGGGGGGGAACTTTCCCTTTCTCCCTTTGAGAGCCTTTCACCTTCACAATCAGCTTGAAAATTGGATTCCCAGAAGCAAGAGAAATCTCCTACCAGGGGCCGTTCCTCTGCATCAGAGGCTCCATTCTTCTAACCAGAGCCTGGAGGCCTTAAAGGCAGGGGTAAGCTTGCCAATTGACTGGGGGGCTCCGCAAGGGACGATGAGGCTCATCAGGCTTGGAGGGAGCCTTTTCTAGGTCCCTCGGCCTCAGCAGACCGCCCCAGCAGCAGGAGAAAGTTTTTGGCACCGATCCAATTTTCAGAGCCTGGAGGCCTTACTAGGCCTCGGCCTGCCTCAGCCTCTCTCAGCTCACCTAATTGTAATCCATTCGCTGCGTTAGGAGCCCAAGCGATTCCTCGGAACGAGGGCTCATTGCAGCTTAGGCCACAGGCCTCAAGGCCTTCTTCTTCTAATGGCCTTTTTTTTTTGGAATCCATTCGCTGCGTTAGGAGCCCAAGCGATTCCTCGGAACGAGGGCTCATTGCAGCTTAGGCCACAGGCCTCAAGGCCTTCTTCTTCTAATGGCCTTTTTTTGGGGGGGGGAATCCATTTGCTGCGTTAGGAGCCCAAGCGATTTCTCGGAACGAGGGCCCATCGCAGCTTAGGCCTCAGGCCTCAAGGCCTTCTTCTAACTGCCGTTTTTTTGCCGCGAACTCTGCGGCCACCATTTTGAATTGACTCACGGTGGCCATTTTGTGTGTGACTGAGGCCCAGTCTGTCTGGAGTTTCTCCTGAAGGCAGTGTTCATCACTGGTGGCAGAGGCTTTGAGACTACAGCGTTGAACCGGGGAGGGCCTGTTTGCTCCCAAGGGATGCGGTGCCCATTAATTCCCCGCCCACCCCCTTCACGGGCTGAATCATCTCTGCAGGCTCCCTTGGTGAGTTACAGCGCCGAGGGGGGGCGTTTTGCCAAGGTTGAGCCCAGAGCAACTCATCATGGCAGAGAAAATCAGCGAGCTGGCCAAGAGGAAACGCCAAACAGAGGCAAGTGGAAAGAACACCACCAAGCGAGCCCGGCCAAGCAGGGAGCCACAGAGGGAGGAGGAGTCCCAAAGACTGAGAGCGGCCTCCCCAGATCTGACAGGCACGATGGGAAGGTCCATTTTTGAACCCCTTTCCTCACATTGTGCCTCAGCCCCAGGGGCCTGGTCTCCCCCCAGGGGAATTCCCCAATTAGATTTAACCACAAGAGGGACCCAGGGAAGGGCATAACCAACCAGGACACCCCAGGACCCCAGGCCACATTCACCCCCACTGCAGCAGGGCTTCGCCCTCCTGAGAACCAGGCCTTGAACCCGGACCTCCTTCAGTCCATGATAGCCCAGGCTGTGGCTCAGTTTATGGCCTCCAACACCCCACAGCCACCCCCCCCCAGGCCATGTATCATCCACAATCTCCAGATTTGATGGAGGATCCCTCATCGGATTTGGAATCTACAGGGGCTGAACAATCTGGCCTGATTTTGTTTGAGGATGAGGGCATCACTCCCTCTGACCCCACCCCTCCTGTCAGTCTCTTTGACCATTCATTCTTTAATTCCCTGCTACTCAGGGCCTGCACTACTGCAAACCTCCCCCAAGAACAGGAGACCCCACCTACAACGTCCAAGGGTCCCCACGCCATATACACCGAGCCCTCAGTCTCGCAGAACAATATTCCCTGCCCTCCCCTTTTTCTGAATATAGTTCAAGAACAATGGGAGAACTTAGGATCCTTCTTAAGACCCGGTGCAGTAGAGGGAACATTATTCAATGTTGCCCGTTCTCTGGCCTCCCTATTGGAGATTCCTGAGATTGAGGAGCCTTGAACTCATTGTTTCCCAATGCTAACATCCCTGGGGACATAAATGAGGCACTTAGGGCAGAGGATAAAAAGATTGACTCTGCATTGCGTAGTTCCCATCTGGCATCAGCCTGGGCAACAAAGGCGGCAACGTCCATGGCCTTCTTCGCCAGGGCTTCAGCCCTTGGGTTACGTGAGCTCCAGGACAGGATCCCTCCAGACCAGCTCAGAGCTCACCAAAATCTGGGTAAGTTAGTGGCTACATCCCAGTACCTAGCCGACGCTTCTCTGCACATGGCTAGATACACTGCCAGACCATCGCTGCAGACATCTCAGCATGAAGGCTCCTTTGGCCCAGGAATTGGCGAGCAGACACCAAGACCAAGTGGAGTCTGGCCTCTAAACCTTACACAGGTGGACATCTCTTTGGTAAGGCACTAGAACCATACTTAACTGAAGGTAAGGACAAACGTAAAACTCTGGTTAACTCATGTCACAGAGCAGTTACAGGAGGCTGCCTTTCAACCAGCTCCATCCTGGGACTGGGCCCAGGCATCCCTTTATTCCTTTCAGAGACAAGAACGACAGCAGGATCGTTCAGCATGCAGAAGCAGACCACAGATCCAGGTCAAGCGGCCCCTTCAAGGCCGAGGGGCCGTTCCTCTAAACGAGGCAAGTGATCTCACAGTCTCACTTCCCATAGGAAGCCAGCTGGCCCCTTATTCCAGCACTTGGACAGTCACCACTACAGATGCCGGCTGGCCCCTTATTCCAGCACTTGGACAGCCATCACTACAGATGCATGGGTGTTAGACACTGTCACGCAAGGTTTGAGACTAGAATTTTGTTCTCAACCACCTGACAAATTCCGCTCTTGCCCTATCCCAACGAGCAGGTCCAGGGCTGACTTTATGTCAGAGGCCATAGCTCATTTATTACAAATATGAGCAATTGAACCAGTACACAAGACCAAGAAGGACGAAGGTTTTACTCAAACCTCTTTGTCATCCCTAAGACTTGGGGGGCTGGAGGGCAATCTTAGACTTGAAAGGTCTAAACCTTACTTGAGGTATAAGAAGTTTAAGATGCAACCACTTCAATCAATCCTGGCCAGCATCAGGCAAGGTGACTTTCTTACCTCAATAGACCTAACTGAGACATGTTTCCTAACCACCGCAAATTCCTCAGATTCAGCTATGCCCACTACCAGTACAGAGCCCTACCATTTGGCCTCTCATCGACACCGAGGGTATTTACAAGGTACTGGCAGTGCTCGCAGCCCACCTTAGACAAATTCCAATCAGAATTCAATGCTATTTAGATGACATACTAATTCAGTCATCATCATTCCGAAACGCTCAGTCAGACCTTGCCCTAGCCATCAAGGTCTTTCAGGAGCACGGGTTTTCTGTTAATTTCCATAAAAGTCATACAACAACCCGGCTCCTCCATTTGGGCACTGTTATAGACATGGACAATTGTACGGTCTACCTGTTTCAGGACCGAAGGAACTCTATTCAGACTCTTGTATGTCGGATCCAAAGGGCCAGAGTAGTCACATTGGCCTCCCTATCACAGCTACTGGGGAAGACGGTGTCCTGCGTGCAAATTGTGCCATGGGCACGCCTCCATGCCAGAGAATTACATGGCTTCTCCTTCCATTTCAGAGACTTGAACTCCCTTCAATGGTGGGACTCCCCGGCGCTGTCACGGGGAGCAGTATTAGAACCAGACAGGATTACCATTACCACAGATGCAAGCCTGTTTGGGTGGGGGGCACACCTCCACACGCACTGGGCTCAAGGTCGGTGGTCCAAACAGGACCTAAAGAACAATATAAACTGGCTGGAACTCAGAGCCATACATATGGCCCTAAAGGGATTCACCAATATAGTACAGGGCCAACATGTCCTGATTTTAACCGACAACATTACAGCCAAGGCCCACGTCAACAGACAAGGGGGGACAAGGTCCAGGCCTCTCATGCAGGAGGCCAAATTGCTGGGGTCCTGGGCGGAACTGAATCTTGCCTCCATCAGGGCGGAGCACATATCCGGAGTGACCAACCAGCAGGCGGACTCACTGAGCTGAGCAACCATGGACCATTCCGAATGGCAGCTGGATCCGAAGGTGTTCAGAGAGATCGTGAAAAGGTTTGGTTCCCCAACCTTAGACCTTTTGCCTCCCCCACCAACTCACAACTTCCCAGATTCCTTTCCGGGTTCCCACCTCCATCAGCGGAGGGAACAGATGCGCTCCGCAGTCCCTGGCCCAGGGAACTGCTCTATGCCTTCCCTCCTCTGCCGTTTCTTCCTGCCACGATCAGGAAGATCCTTCGCGAACGAGCAGAGGTCCTCCTGGTTGCGCCGCATTGGCCAAGATGCTCTTGGTCGCCGACCTGATGGAGCTCTCCGCATCATCTCCATGGAGGATCCCAGTAAATGCATCTCCCACATTCAGGGGGAACTACGCCATCCAGACCCTCAATGACTCCAGTTAACCGTCTGGCACTTGAGAGGCAGGCCTTAGGCTGAGACTCATATTCGTCAAGGGTCATAGCTATGATTCAGCAATCCAGGCGACCCTCGACGAATAGAATATACGATGCCACATGGAGAGACTCCTGTAATTGGTGTTCAGTTCGAAAAATTGACCTTTTGGCGGTTTCAATGCCAGTTATCTTGGAGTTCCTGAGGGATGGTCTAGACAAAGGGCTTTCCACAAGCATCATCCGCAGGCAGGTAGCAGCACTTGCCACAGTTATTTCTTGTGGCAATGAATCCTTAACACATTACCCTATGATACGCTCCTTCCTAAAAGGAGCTAACAATGTCAGACCATCAACTGTACATAGATACCCCTCGTGGGATCTTCATCAGGTTTATAGGCTCTTGTTTCGCACCCTTTGAACTATTGACACTGGTTTGTTTAAACAGTTATCGATGAAGGTGGAATTTCTTGTTGCTGTAACTTCAGCGAGAAGGATATCTGAACTGGCTACTCTTCAGTGAGGAAGGACCTGTGTACGTTCCATAAGGACAGGGTAACCCTTAGGCTAGGCCCCTCCTTCGTGCCTAAGGTCAAGTCCTTGTATCCTAGATCTCAGGAAATAGTTTTGCCGGACTTCTGTCCTAACCCATCTAATGACATAGAGGTTCAGTGGAACAAATTGGATGTGCGCAGGGCTTATATTGTTATATACAGAGAACCTCATCTTTCCACAGAACAGAGGCTCTGTTTGTGTCCTATCACCCTTCATCACTAGGTCAGAAGGTTTCTTCAACCACAATACGCAGGTGGATTAGAGTTTGTATTTCTCTGGCATACCAGTCTCAGTCACTGCGAGATCCCAGGCATATCACGGCCCATTCCACTGGGGTGCAGCTACTACAGCTGCCTGGTCTACTCAGGCCTCCGTAGAGGGAATTTGTAGAGCAGCAACATGGGCATCGCCCTCTTCCTTTGTCTGTCACTACAAGAGGGATATATATGCATCTTCTATGGCTTCATTTGGCCGCAAGGTTCTAGAACATGCATTAACATTGGATGGGACCCAGGCCCAATCTAATTCCCCACCCTAGGGACAGGGCTTTGGTATGTCCCATCCGTGGGTTCTCCATCCAATCATGCTGGAGAAAGGGGCGTTGTCTTACCTGAACGCCTTTTCTCAGCATGATGATGGAGAATCCACTCCCTCCCATTAGGTCAGTTGGCCTGGTTCCCATATTGTTCAGACGCGTCGGACTAAAGTCTGAGTATCGCCTTAGCCTAAAACTGGGGTGCAGTTGGCACAGAGGGGGCGGTACTAAATTTCAGACTTAGTCTAATTGGAGCAGATAGATTAAGACAATCCATCCGTGGATTCTCCATCATCATGCTGAGAAAAGGCGTTCAGGTAAGACAACGCCCCTTTCTCTCTTATACTTCACATGCTTACACTTCCTGGTATGACTAATTTAAATACAGGATAAAAATCCTATAGCTGTCATTCTGTAATATGGGCAGGTGAGAATTGAACTGAAATGAAGACAGAGTATAAGTGTTTCTTCCATTGGAGCTTCTGAGCAAAGCTAGTAAAGTCTATCAGCAGTGTCTCTTCATCCTTACTGGGTAGTTCATGATTTCAGCATATACAACATATTCAAGGAAAACATCAGGAATCACTTTGAACCTTATTGATGAGGAACCAGATAACTGTGGAATGAAATCAAAGAAGTTGTTAAAGATGAATGTGAAAATAGGCTGTGAAAGTAAAGAAACAGAAGAAAGCAAAATGGATTTCAGAAAAAATAATGTTTGTCAAGGTAAGAAGAATGTTTGGAACGTGGCTCAGGTTTCCAAAGACCAACAAACTCACTTGGGATTCCAGGAACAAAGTTTTATTGAAATAAAGCTTTTGCAAAAGCTGGTAGACTTAACTCATGAAGGAAAAAAAGCCACACCCATAATTTTTAAAAGCACATATTTATATCCTCACATGAAGCTGGTTCCTCCCCACCCCTATCGCACTCAACAACCCACCTGCTTATCTCAATCAGCTAATCCAAAGCACCTAAACAGAATATATTTCAGTTCATTTCCTCCAAGGAAAGAGCCCCTCGCACCTGTTGTACCTGTACTGTTTAACCATAACCTTTTGCTGGCATAAGCTCTATCTTTATTTTTGTGTTTCTTCTGCTTGTGGTTATGTCTAGCTTCTGTTGACTTACTTATATGTATCACAACAGCTATCTTGCATGTGCCAAAGCTCCTACAGTTAAAAGCTTGTTACTCCATTTTATAATTGTTAAACTCACTCCTTAAATTTTAGCTAAGATTATTAAGTTTAAATGTTATTACCTCTTACAATCCACCACCTCTCTTTTGATCCTTTTAGAAATTGTTACAATTGAGACAATTGCCACAAACTCACTTCTTCTTCATCATTCTTTGGTTTACCTTTTACTCTTATCATTAGCAATTTTTCTCCATTTTGCATGTGTTTCTGTACCAAAATCACTTGCATATGTTCAATGGAATATTGAATAGTTCTTACCATAATGGGTAAGAGACAGGTCAAAAGCAACAATTCTCCCACTCCTATAAGCAAAATGATTCCCCACTTCTGCCATCCTCCCCCTAATACCTGACCTATCTAGCAGGTGTCCAAGATACCTGTCCATGTTTGCACTGGGATTTCCAATTTTTGTCCTTGATGTACTGGGAGAAGGAAGAAACTGGGTTTGATTGCACACAAGACACATGCTCCATTTCATCCTTTGGGAAGTATTGCATAAGCATATCCACCACAAATCCAATACATCCCATCAGATGCTTTCCATCTTAGAGAAACATTTCCTGGGCTATCCCATAGTTCCTTCAGTTGAGTAATATTTTCAAAAGGGTTGGAGGGCTAAGTTCTATTTTCACCACTCTACCATTCTAAAAGGTTTACCTCCTACTTCTCCATTTGTTTTTATTCCATTTTCACAAACCAACTGTCCTACTGGAGTGCTGAAGTCTACAGAGGCTTCCCTTATAAAACATACTTCACCTATTATTGAAGTTTGGGTAGTCCACCAAACCTCACCTGTGATGTCCAGGTGAGGTTCCTCTCGGCTATACCAGTGAGGTCTGTCTCTCTTGTCTCCCATGGCCATTGTTCTCTCATACTAGTACCACCACACACATAACAATTAGTGACATTTAGGGAGTCTGCTATACTTTCAGCCAAATCAATAAATAGATTCTTAGTTATAGTTGGGATCTCATTTTTTGTTGCTATTTCTTCATAGAAAGAGTGAAAAAGCCTATGTTGTGTGGGAGTTAAGTTTTTTTTTAATTACCTGTATATATATATATATATTCATACATAGTTCAAGTTCTTCTTCTTCATTTACCCACACTAGAGGGGGCTTGGTGCTTTCTGAGCTTGGTTGTTTTCTTGCAGAAATTTCATTACTCAAACTAGGTAACATCATCAGTGCTAATATTAATGATGTTTCCTATTTTGTCTATGGAAGTTCTCAGTCATCCAGGTCATGGTTTCCCAAAAGTGCTTTTTGAAATGGCAACTGGACTTTCTTTGTTTTTCCTTGAGGTTTTGCTTCAGTTCTGTAGAAGCTTCTTGGATGAGAAGCAAAACATCTTCAAAAAAAAACAAAAACAAAGAAAGTCCAGTTGCTTTTGAAAAAGCAATTTTGGGTTACCTATTTTGGATAATTAAATGTCTGCAAGAAAACAATCAAGCTCAGAGAGCACCAAGGACTCCTCCTATCAACCTGGAGCTATATTTTCCTTTATTAGTATCTGTTAAGTCCTCGAGTTAATGGCAAAAGAAGAGCACGCATTCTGTAGCCAACAGTTCTTTATTCTTCTTCTGCTCACTCCAACAACAACAACAACCCAGAGGCTTGCAGGCCTCTCTCTAATATATGGATTCCCAAGCAAAAAGGTTACAATGAGAAAAATGGTGCGCTTTCGCGCCTTGCGCATGCGTGCAGGCTGGCGTCGCTTAGTCTGGTCCTAGGCAGTTTGCAACAGCCCGGGACCATAGCAACATCTCGAGCCTGCTTTTGCAGGCTCAGGACACAACACCCCTCCCCCCAGATAAAGCGTACTCTATACACATATGCGATCTCTCTGAAGGGACGTGGTATCCTAATTCAACATTGAAATGCATGGACTGTGGATGTTACTCCAGGATCACACTTTTGTATGGTACCATGCTATTGTTTTAGAATTATGGTGCCTGACACTCACAGTTCCAACTACACCATACAGTTATAGCATAGCTGCTTTGTTTTTCCCTTGACTTGACAGCAATGTCACAAACTCCTTAAGGTGTTTGGGTGGGTGTTTAACCTGTTGCGACCTCCTCGGACCTTGAGAACACCCTTGGCTTTCCTGTGCAATTACTGGGGTTGAGTTGCCCCCTCTTTGCTTCCCTGGTGGTCCCCGTGACCTGGGTTCTGTTGCCTGGTCTGCTTGCTCGCCCACCGGGCTTGGCAGACCAGGACTTTGCTCCTCCCCATACCCGGTTGATCTGCCTGATTGTAGGCTGTCTGGATCCTCTGAGTCCCACCCAGTATTTCATGGACTTGTGGTATTCTCCAGGTCCACAATGGACCTATCTTGGGAACAGAGTCCCTCACTCCCAAGCCCAGTAGAAGGGTTGGCGGGGTAGCTGCAGTACCCCAATACCCTATTGCTCCCCATTCTGTGCTGGAGGTACCAGAATCAGGATTCACCTCTCTGACTACCCCCTTTTCCATTGATTTCCTTCTGGGAGCAATTGCAGAATTGGGCCAGTTTCCTTGGTGGATGCCAGTTCTCTTGTACACTTTGAATTGTTTGGATACCCCCAGTTATTCTCCCTGTCTGGAGTGCTGTAGTGTGTTTGTGAATAGTGTGTGACTCCCTGGCTGGAGTAAGAAATGGTATGTGCATTGTTTCTTGTCCCCATGAATTCCTGTTGGGCACACTTGCGGAACCTTGGGAGGGGCCTTCCCCTGCCTCTTCATCTGCCCTTGCCTGCTGACAGCAACCTTCCCTCTGTGCACAATAACCCTCCTTCCCCCCAGAGAAAACCTAGGAATGGAAGAGGAAGAGTCTAATCTCATATGCAGCTGATCTATGTGCCATCGGAGAACGCGGCCATCGTCCAAAGACATCTCATAGGACAAAGGTCCAGTGACCTTGCAGACCACAGCTGGAATCCAAAGATGACCGGGCCCATAGTTCTGGGTCCACTTGCAAACACCTTGGTGCCTGTGGCTGTGAAACCAGAGGCGCCACCCTATCAGGGTGCAATCTGTCAAGCTTAGTGATTAGACTGTGATCCCAGCAGAGTTCAACTGGGCTCTTCCCAGTGGATGTACAGGGTGTGGTGTGGTGTGAAAGAAGAAAGTCTGCTAACCTGTGATGCCAGTCACTGTAAGTCAGTTTCTTGAGGGCATCCTTGGTGATGCGCACCATTCATTCAGCCATACCATTGGTGGAAGGGTGGAAAGGGGCCGAAGTCACATGACAGATCATGCTGGCCTGAAGGAAAGCCTGGAACTCAGAAGAAGTGAATTGAGGACCGATATCTGAAACCAGAACATCTGGAAGGCCGTGTGCTGCAAAAATTCATCTCAACACCTGGATGGTCCTGGCAGTAGTAGTGGAGGAAACAGGAACAACCTCTAGCCACATTGAATGTCTATCAACAAGGACTAAAAAGAATTGCCCCTGAAAGGGCCCAGCATAATCTAAATGCACTCTGGACCAAGGTGATTGTGTTTTCTCCCACCTATGCACAGGGGCCTGAGGCATTTCTGGCCGTGAGTGCTGGCACAAGTGACACCCCTGCACCTGGGCCTCTACAGCCTTGTCTAGCCCAGGCCACCACAGATGCCTGCGTGCAAGCGCTTTCATTCTGACAATGCCAGGATGACCCTCATGGAGAGAGACCAAGATTTTCGGTCTCAATGAGACAGGAATAACTACCCTGCTGCCCCAAAACAGGCAACCCTTAAAGGTGGATAACTCATGCTTCTTGAGCCAGAAGCTTTGAAACTCAGTACCTGGACTTCTGTGAGGCCATCCAGACAAAATCCATGAAAGCACATGTGTAAGTGTGAGATCCGTGGCTGTTTCTGCAGCCACATCCCTGGCATTGAGGGGAGATTCAGGCAACTCCTGAATGGAGAGAATATTGATGGCAAGAGCAGGATCTGCTTCTACCAACTTCAGAGGTAGTCTGCTTAGGCCATCAGCATGGCCATTTCCTTACCAGGTTTGTGAATTAATGAATAATCATATGCTGACAAAGAAATGGACCACCTCAGCATTCTAGGGGAAAAAATATGAGGGGTTTGTTTGTTGGTTGTAAACAACCCCAGCAGTCTGTGTAGACCGTGAAATGTCAGCCATATAAAAAATCATGGAATTTTTTAATTCCCGCTACTATGGCCAATGCTTCCTTGTCTATTTGAGCATAATTATGCTCAGCAGAAGATAGAGTCCTGGAGTAATATGCTACAGGAACCTGAGTTCCATCAGCCCTCAAGTGGCTAAGTACAGCTCCCACCTCATAAGAAGATGCATCACAGGCAATGCAGACAGGTAATTTTTCATTGAAATGTGCAAGCACATCATTGGACGTTAGCAAGGCCTTGACCTCATTGAAGCTCTTTTTGTGGACTTTGGTCCACTGCCAAACTGCCTGCTTGTCTAAAAGCCTATGTAGTGGTTCTGCTACAGCAGCTTTGTGAGGTAGGAAAGCATTGTAAAAATTCAAGAGACCTAGAAAAGCCTGCATTTCACTTTTAGACTTGGGGCTAGGAGCCTGCTGTATAGCCTTCAATTTAGATTCAGCAAGGTGAATACCTTGGGCATCTATTCTGAATCCCAAGAAATCTGTAGAAGTGACTCCTATCTTACACTTGTCTTTTTTTAGTTTTAGGCCTGCTCTTTGGAAATGAAGCAAAACAGCCCTTAATCTCTCTGCTAAATTCTGAGTAGATTCTCCAGCAATAAGGACATCATCGAAATAGGGGCAAACTCCAGGGATACCCTCAAGTGTACTTTCCATGATACTTTGGAATATGCCAGGGGCTACATTTACCCCAAATTGCAGTCTCTTGACCTTGAAGCAGCCCTATGTGTTACAATGGTCTGTGCTTCAGCAATTGCTTCATCAACAGGTAACTGTTGATATGCCTGTGCCAGATCGAGCTTTGCAAAAACTTGTCCCCCCTTTGAGGGAGGCCAAAATATGGCTGACTACTGGTATGGGGTACGCGTGCTGTTGCAGTGCCTTGTTTAGCGTGCACTTGTAGTCTGCACATATGCATATGTCCCCATTAGCCTTGAGAGTTGTGACTATGGGGGTTTCCCATGGACTTGAATCTACAGGCTCTAAAATGCCTTGCTGGATCAATTTATCCAGCGCAGCATCAATTTAACCTTTTAGAGCAAAAGGTACTCTCCTAGCTTTAACCCTAATGGGTGTGATGGTAGGGTCAAGCCTCAAAGAAACTGGAGGTCCCTTGTAGGACCCAAGCTGTGGACTAAACACATCTGCAAACTCCTCACAGACTTCTGCTAGGCCCAATGTTTGCAAATATTGCAGTCCAGTAACCTGGATTCCCAAGGCCTCAAACCAATCGAGTCTTATAAGTCTCGTTCGTTCACCCCCAACAACCAACACATCCAATGGACCTTCAAAATCCTTGTACTGCACTGTAAGGGTGGCCTCCCGCTTTACACACACCTTGGAATTTTGAAAATCTGTTAAGATTATGTTCGATGACCTAAGTTTGGCCTGGAACCCACTGCTATTGCAAATCTTTCTAAATGTATGAATGGAAATGATTGAAAGAGTGGACCCAGTGTCCAGCTCCATGACCAAAGGGACTCCTTGCAACCTCACCTTAAGTGACAGCTTCTTTTTAAGGGGTTTGTGTGTGCCTGTTCTGTAAATACTTCTGCACGGTGCGCAGAAACCCACCCTCTGTTGGTTGGGGACCCTGGTACCTTTCAGATGCAATTCTTCTTGAGGTTGTACCTTCTGGTGACCCAGACAGATGGATGCTATGTGGCTTTGCCTGCCACACGCTCTGCAGATGGCAGAACGGAACCTGCAGTCGGCTCTCTTATGGTGACCTCCATCTTCTCTGACTTGATTCACCCTAAACTAATTTTCTACTCTAGCAACATAGGACTCCCATGTCTCTGGGTGAGCAACATCGAATTTGGACAAACGCCCTATCTTCACCATCCTTGCTTCTATGTCTGGGAAGGAGTCTATCAGCCGAACTCACCTCCAGTGACGCTGTACTGGTAGGCCAGACGCTGAATTTAACGCCATCTTCCCTTCCTCAAGGACTCCTTGGGTAAGTCTTACAGCTTTTCTTCTTTAAGCTTGCAAGCGATCCCACCTTCGTCGCCAGTGTTAAGTCCTCGAGTTAATGGCGAAAGAAGAGCACGCATTCTGTAGCCAACAGTTCTTTATTCTTCTTCTGCTCACTCCAACAACAACAACAACCTAGAGGCTCGCAGGCCTCTCTCTAATATATGGATTCCCGGGCAAAAAGGTTACAATGAGAAAAATGGCACGCTTTCACGCCTTCGCATGCGCGCAGGCTGGTGCTGCTTAGTCTGGTCCCGGGCAGTTTGCAACAGCCCGGGACCATAGCAACGTTCCAAGCCTGCTTTTGCAGGCTCAGGACACAACAGTATCTTTATTGGTTATCTCCAAGTTTCAACTTCAATTTTGTAATAACTAATTCAAAGATCGAACAAAGAATATACTGAAATTCTGTATAATAGAAGTGTCCACATCCAGGGTACTTAAGAAACAATCCCTATCTAAAAGAACCTCTAGTATTTGAAGGTGAAATTAGATCAACATTCTGGCCATTACCAAATCACTACAGATATCAATGAATATCCATAGAAATAAGACAAACTATTGGGAAACTCAACTGAATTTGAAAATCTTATAACAAATAATCCTAAACATTTAATAATAATATTTAATAATAATAAAGTTGGAAGGGACATTGAAGGTCATATAGTCCAACCCTCTGCTCAGGCAGGGAAGCTATACCATTTCAGACAAATGGTTGTCCAGTCCCTTCTTAAAATCTTCCAGTGTTGGAGGCAGGTTGTTCCACTGATTAATTGTTCTAACTGTCAGGAAATTTCTCCTTAGTTCTAAATTGCTTTTCTGTTTGTTAGTTTCCATCCATTGCTTCTTGTTCTGCCTTCAGGTGCTTTGGAGAATAGCTTGATTCCCTCTTCTTTGTGGCAGCCCCTGAGATATTGGAACACTGCTATCATGTCCCCCCTTGTCCTTCTCTTCATTAAACTAGATATACCCAATTCCAGCAACCGTTCCTTATATGTTTTAGCCTCCAGTGCCCTAATCATCTTTGTTGCTCTTCTCTGTACTCTTTCTAGAGTCTCAGTATCTTTTTTACATTGTGGTGACCAAAATTGATATTGTAAAGTGGTATTAACACTTCATGTGATCTTGATTTTATCCCTCTGTTAAATCAACCTAGCACTGTCTTGGCTTTTTTGACTGCTGCTACACACTGCTGGCTCATATTTAAGTGATTCTCCACTAGGACTCTGAGATCCCTTTCACAATTGCTACTATTGAGCGCCAAAACTATACCTGTGCATTTGGTTTTTCTTGCATAAATGTAGAACCTTACTTTTTTCACCATTGAATTTTATTTTTTTACATAGCACCCAATGTTCAAGTCTATCAAGATCCTTCTGTATCTTAAGCCTGTCTTCTGGAGTGTTGGCTATTCCTGCCAGCTTAGTGTCATCTGCAAATTTGATGAATTCCCCATCTATCCCTTCATCCAAATTGTTGATGAAGATGTTGAAGAGCCCTGGAGCACCCCACTACACATTTCCCTCCATGTAGATTTACTTAGTTGAATTTATAGACTATTATGAAATATGACTCAGAGTCTCAATAATTCAAAAATTATATGATTAAATTACTGTAGTATTTGAATACTGTAATAGTGATTTTTGTATTAAGTTAGCAGAATCATTATTTATCAACAAAAGCAACATTCTTGAAGCTGTAGTTTCTTCTGGATTGTACTGGGAGAAATTATGACTAATCTAAATAAAGGCTAGAAACTCAAAATAGGGGAACAGAGAAAGCACCAATTCTAGAATCTATGCTTCTTCTCTTAGCTCACAATAATTTTGCAATAGTAGTTTCAAAGAAAGAAAATTCTTCCCACTGGCTGCTAATTATATTCCCACCTCAGGCAGTCATGGGAAAATTAGATTCCATGCTGGTATCCCATTATCCAAAAAAACTTATAGGAAGACAAATGTGGTTATCAGGTGTTAGTAGGCTGGAAGAATTCTCTTTGCCAGCTGTCTTTCTTGTAAACCAGGGGTGTCAAACTGCCGGGCCATGGGCCGGATGCATCATAGTGACACCACGCCCACCCCTTTGCCGCCACGACACATCACATGAGGTTGCGAGTTTGATACCCCTGTTGTAAACCCTCCAGTTTCATCCAAACATATTCTAAATTTTATATTTCCAAATATTCTCCGCTTCACTGCCTACAAATGTGCTAGTAAAACTTTGCCTTGGCTGTAGTTGTAGAATATTGAGTATTACACTGGTTGTCTTGGGAAAGGAGATAGAACAGTAGTAAATTCAGGTTCTTCTGAAAATCAAAGCAGATTTAAGCTTTTCATAAGAGGATTCTGTACCTAGACATGGATCTGGCTATGCTATAAATCTCCAATTTTACACAAGCTAAGCATTATAAGCTGTGCTGAGATAAGAAAAAAAGTAACAGTAACCAATATTTTCTTTTTATCAGGAGAAAAATATGGTATCTTTCACTGAATAGAAAAATGGTGAGAGCCAATTCAAAAATCTGGTCTACAACCATATTCACAATGTAAGTGAAAATTCACATCCATTCTATATGAATAGATTTTAGAATGCATAAGCCATTTAAAAGGAAAAAATACTTTCTGTCAGAAATGAATCAGGACTTCAATTTTTTTTTAAAAAAGTTATAGAGTTTTTTTATAATTCCTCCCACCTATGGATGTATTTATTTTCAATTTGTTATATAAAATTATTCATAACATTCAGAACCTCCAGGAGAGGTTCTCAATTCTGGTAAGTATATAAATAAATAATATAATATAATATAATATAATTCATATTAAAATATGAGTGTTTGTGTGTTTGTGTTGTAATAACATTAACTGTCAATATAACAATATAAATTATTTTACTTTTTTTATAAAGTAAATCCCCTGATGCAAATGATCTCATATAACTTTTTATAATAAATGATTATTTGCAGATTTTTAAATTTATTATTACTATTGACTGTAATGTATATGCAAGCATGATAGAAACAGAATGCAGGCTGGTGTGTGACCCTTCTATTTGGTTCTTGAGCATTGCAATGCTCGGAGCTGAGATAATCCCCCACAGAGTAATTTCAATCCATGCCCTATTGTGTGAAGTTGGATTTTCCCTTTATGAACTTTCAGATATCTAATAAGCTACTCAAAAACTTGGAAAGACAACTGTAATTAAAATTAGAATAAGATTAGAACAGTGTTTGCTTTATATACCCAGATATGTTCCAGGCAGTAACAGCCTAATGAAGAGTTTCATGCCCCTCTAAAATATGCTATACTGCCCAGGATTGGTTGTATAGCACCTTTATCATTCTGGTCAATCAGAAGAGACAGATGGATATGCACAACTTTGTGGCTTGTCAGAAAATGTTGAGAGCACTAAGCAGGGAGGTGAATAGTATTCTCTTAAGGGAAATTTAAGGACCCTAATTGACAGAGAGCATTCCCTGGAGCACTGCAGAGCTTTAGGTGCACTTGCTAATAGACTAAAGCAAAAAGGCAAATGTATAGATGAATTATATTGCCTCACTTAAGGCAACTAGACATAGACTATATTAATAGATGAATGAATATCTTCACTAGAAGTCATGGGTCCACAAACAAAACTAGCATTTTAAAACAAAATTCAGAGCATGATTTCTACAATTCCTTCCTAACTCTTAATAGCAACTCTCTCATGGGTTATATGACAAGGAGGGAGGGAACTAAGGAAAGATCTAGGCAGCAGCATATAAAGTAAGTGCTTTGACAATTTTTTGTGCCTCAATCTTAAATAGATAGGTGCAGAATCTCATTTTTTTAATTTATTTTTTTTATTTTTTTTCATCAACATATGTTAATTTTTCCAATCAACAAAGTTGTCTGGAGTTTGCTAAGATAATACATGTTCAATTCCTAATCCTTCATTCTTTTCTCTAACCAAGAATAAAATAAATTTCAAATTTGATAGTAATCTGTATCTTCTTTGTCTTTCAATCTCATAGTTAATCTGTCCATCTCTGTACATTCCAGTATTTTCCTGATTATTTCTTCTTCTGATGGCAATCCTTCATTCTTTCAGTATTGTGCAAAAATTATTCTCGCTGCTGTGGTGATGTGTAAAATTAAATATAATTTCTGCTTATTAGTCTTTTCAGGCATAATCCCTAGTAGAAAAAGTTCAGGTTTAAAATCCACTTGTTCACCCAATATTTTTTCTAACCACATATGTATATTTTTCCAATAAGCCTTTGCCTTCCCACATGTCCATCAAATATGATAATATGTGCCTATGTTATGTTTACATTTCCAACATCTTAGATAGGTGCAGAATCTCCATCTCCCAGACAAAATGTTAAGCCTCTCACCATATTCTATGTATTCTATGTTCAGTGTTTAAGTCCTGAACCACAATTTGCTTTTGCCCTGTCTTTCTGAGATCTGAGAGCAAGAGAGTCAAAATACTGAAGCTGGCCTTGAAACTTTGTAATCATAAAATGGTGATGTCTTTATAGAAGAAAAGGAGAATTCTGCCTCTGCTGGAGGTCTGTGCTGTATTTGGACTAACTTCCTGATGCCATTCTCATGGTCTTCATAAATGCTGCCTTGTCAAATAACTTTTGCTGTTATGGGAAAGCTGGACTAATAATTTCCTGGAAAAAATGCTATTTGTATTTGGCTTCATCAAATGTAGCATATTTGAAGCATTGTATAAGAAGCATTAGTATTCTTCAGGCAATGAGTACTTTTCAGACTCTAGATCAGAGCTTTTCAACCAGTGGTACGGGTACCACCTGTGGTACATTGGCACCTGGCAGGTGATATACGACCATCCTAGAAAAGTGGTAGTGGGGGAGGGGAATGAGCTGAACCGGTGGCAGCACTGCACAAGCCTGAGTGAGAGATGGCTGGAGCTGCAGGGCTGTCAGGGCTCAGCGGAAGCACCAGGGTCAGTGCCGCTTTCCAGCTGAACTTGGCACTGATCCTGGTGCTTCTGCTGAGCCCAGAAGAAGTGCTGATCAGCTGGAATGTTGCAACATCTCCAGGGTCTTGTGATTTACATTCAGATGTTTGGCAACTGATTCATATTTATGATGGTCACAGTGCTGCTAATCCTCAACAGAAATGCTCACAACAATGAAAACCTTGGACAGTAGGGCAGGCAGATGTGTGGGCAGGCAGATGTCTTGCTCGGCTGTGCCTTGGGGGGCACTTTTTTCAGTGCCATTGTAACTTTGAACAGTCACTAAGTGAACTGTTGTAAGTTGAGGACTACCTGTACTTTATCACTTTTTTCTTTTTTGGGGGGTCATCTAGTTTTTGACACCTTGCTAGGCGACTGGTGGTACTCGGATATTGCCATATCCTAAAAGTGATACAATGGGTGAAAAGGTTGAAAAACCTGGCTCTAGATCAGGGGTGTCAAACTCAATTTCATTGAGGGCCGCATCAGCATTGCGGTTGCCCTCGGGGGGGGCGGAGCTGGCCAGGGTGGGTGCAGCCTACTGGGTGGGTGTGGATGGAGTGGGTGTGGCCTACCGGGTGGGCATGGCCAGCTCTACATTGTTCGTATCAAGAGTGCCTGTGGGGGCCTGGGAAGGAGTGGGACTGAGGGTCTCTGGCAGAAGGAGATAGGTCCGGGGCAAACGCCGAGGCGTGGTCCATTTCTTCATTCCTCACAAAGGGTGACACTTCCCCAGCATGCACCCAGGGGTGGGGCCAATATAGCAGGGGCTGGTTTCTTGCTGTTTCTAGATGGCCTTGTGGAGCTAAGACTGAATGTGTTTCAGCATAGATGGCCACCACAAAATTGTATATTGGCTCCTGGCCAGCCAGGACCAAGGCAGCGGGGGCCATTCCCTCACTGTTTCCAGGATGGCTTCGTGGGCAACATGAAACCACTTCGCGAGCTGCATCCAGCCCCCGGGCCTTGTGTTTGACATGTCTGCTCTAGATGTTGTTGTAGAGTTGTGCATTATCCATATGTAGGTGATAGAATAAAGACAAGCAATTTCTACAATAGTTTTGTAATTTCTTTGCCTATGACATTGGTACTATCAGAAGAAGCTGTGGTAGCTTTTGTATTATACAATTTGTGCAAATTATCAGAAATGTGCTTCAGAAAAAACAATGATTATGGTGCACGTGATCTCAAAATCAGTTATCGTACCACTAACTAGATGTATCAAGACAGTTGAAAGTGACATACCTTTCTTGTGCCTCAACATGTTATTTCATCCATTTTACATGAATCCCTTTACACAAAGAGATGGGTTACTATATTAGCTGCTTTCCCACAGGAGGTAGCTTCTTAAGTCTTCAAATGTAATAGGTGAAAACCATCTAAAATCTCATTAATTTTAAATATAGCTTATTGTGATGACTCCTCTGAATGATTCCCCAGATACCTCTCTAGATGTCAGCTCGGGGCAAGATGAACCAGTTCTTGGCAAGTCAGGAGCTGAGTTAATTAATGGCTCTGAGCAGCAGTCTGGAAGGGATTTGGCTGAGGCTCTAGCTGGGTAAAGTATGCAGTTGCAGATGGCAAGTGACGAGGAGGAACTGCTTTCTGCACCTGATCCAAGAACATATTGGGCAGATAAAAGGCAGAAGCAGAGAAGGTCAGCCAGACTACTTGAGAGGAGAAAGCATTGCCCTTCTTGATGGGCTGCACTGGAAACTGGTTATTTAGCACAGCAGACAGAGGGAGGTGTGTTGAGAACATCGTGTTTGTTTCCTAGCTGTGTGTTTTCTGGTCATCGTAATTCCTGTCTTGCTTTGGATTGACACAGTGGTTTGACTTGAATCGTGCCTTGGAAATTCTGAACTTTTCTTGACTCATGAACTCTCTTGTGTTGTGGATTTAGCTTTGCCTGGTGGGTTTATTTTGTTTGAGAAACTTTGAAATGCTTTGTAGACTCTTTGCCATTGCTCTGTGGACTAACATCGGTTTGCTTGTGACTGGACTTAATTGGGACAGTTCTGGATTTGTTGGTGAAGGACATTGCTGGGGAATATTAATAAACTCACTAAATCACAGTTATGTGTCTGTGAAAGAGTGGGGCAGTACACTTATGGATATCTATTGAAGTTACTGATCATATCTGTCCCCTGGATATTTCATTGACAAGCATCACTGAATTTTCATCAGGTTAACTAGCAGGATAATGGATAAAATATATCCAGTCACATCTGTCATTTTTGATATAGTCTGGTGGTTTTTTTGTTTGTTTTTTTAAAGATGAATGCTGAAAGCAAACATGCTACTTCACTGCTGGTGCACAAAGCAAGACTTACATCAATGCACTCTACATAGATCTGTCCTGAAAGACCATTCAGAAACTATAGCTGGTATTATACTGCTATTGCTCAAGTTGCATTGGATACTGTTGGGCTTCTCTATATATGTGTTTGCTCTGTGGATGGCCTTACTGCTCTTTAGAAAGGTCCTAAGGTCTGGATGGCCTTACTGGCCTTTAGAAAGATCCTAAGATCTAGCTCTTCCCTCATGCATTGGTTGGATATTGTATATTAGTATTTGCTATTTATGGTATGTGAATTACTTTTTTTATTGTGGTATATGTGTTTATGTACGCCTTTTATGTATGGTATGATGAACATGTTGTTTGATGCTTTTATCTCACCAGCTGCTCAGTGTTCCATGCCAGGTTGGTAGGCATATAAATAAAATAAATAAGTAAATATCTGAGCCCTGTTACTTGTAGTGATGAAGGAATCTTTGGGAGACAACTTTTATTAAGACTAGGTTTTATGAATCACAAACATCATTATCAAAAGCTTGAGGAGGACACATTCTGATTTTCTACAAACATTATGTGCACAGAGGAGGTGGACAATACAAGCTAAATAACAATAAATTTCTGAATCACAGATATCTGCATATGTCAAGTGAGGAGGTATGCTCCTTTATTGTCCATCATAGATAGTGAACACAAATTCCTATGTAAGCTTATCCATTTTCTTTCATCCATATCAAAAGTAGTCCATAGTTCTTCATGCATTGTTCTTCCTATGCATTGCTTTTCTTGTCATCTTCTCCTTCAATTTTTCCCTTTCTTGCATTGTTAGCACTTTTCTCTATGTCTTTATCTACATATGTATCTACAATTATGTCTATGCCTCACTTTCATATAAGTTTCATTCCAAGCAATGCATCAGTATGATGCATTCTAAAATGTAACAATTCTGCTTATTCAAATATTGTGCAATTTTAAATATTTTGTGGAGCACAGAGTTTCACACAAATATTGATTGTCACATATAACCAGGAGCTGTGGTAGTATAGTGGTTAGAATGCAGTATTGCAGGCTAATTCAGCTGACTGCTAGGAGTTTGATCCTCACCAGCTCAAGGTTGACTCAGCCTTCCATTCTTCTGAGGTCAATAAAATGAGAACCTGGATAGTTGGGGGCAATATGCTGACTCTGTACACTGCTTAGAGAGGGCTATAAAGCACTATGAAGTGGTATACAAGTCTAAGTGCTATTAGTATTGCTATATCCTTTAGCTAGAGAGTCATCATTTATGGCTAGGCTATGGCTGAAGTGAGTGGAATGATTACAAAAATTAGGATGAAACCTGGGAGGAATCTAGATTCTCTGAATCTTTGCTCCCTGCATTGTGGTGAGATGAGTTTGGAACTAATTTTCTTTTTTGTTTTACTGTCTTAAACCCAACTTAGAGCTTACATTACAAGGCTTTTGAGTTTTCTGCCACAAATGCTTGAAAATATTGGACTAGGTGGATTAAAACAGGGAGGGTTGACTTCTGGTTCCGGTACACGATGATGCCGGTCGTGCCTGGAGACTCGTCTCCACGCCGTCTTGAGTTTCCTTTGCCAGTAGACCCCCTAGGGGGTTGAAAGTCGCCCTGGAGAGGCGATCACCGAGGAGGAGGCTTACTGGTAGATATGGGAGGGTGGCAGCTTCTCCTGTGTCTCCAGCTATCTCCTTAGGGCCGACAGAGCAAAGATCATCCTGCAAGATGGCTGATCACCCTGCTGCACCAGCCGAAAGTCACACTGACATCTAAGCATAATAGACCCACTGTGGATGATCCAGGTGAGACCCTTTTTGTTCCTCTCTTCACCCTATGCTGTTTCTGCCTGCAAAAGCTTCGTTGGAATTATTTCCCTGTTTGGAAGAAGCAGCTTTTGTATGTGTGGGAACAAAGGCATTCTATAAAAGGACAGAATAAAACTTTTTTAAAGACTATATTTTATCCCTATTCACGTTGAGGTACAGAAAAAAATGTTGGTTTTTTGGGAGCGGTATTAATATCTTATATTGGGAGAGTATTTCTTTTTCCACTCTTTTTATAAAAAATAGAAAAAAGGAAAAAAATGGCATTTGAAAAAGACTTTTTAGTTTACTGAGGACATCTACTGGTCAAAAGTTAATATTGCAACTGTTGACTATTTGGAGATGAGATGGTTTTGGCCTTCAAATTTTTTCAAGAGAAAAGATAATTTGACTCAGCTGTAGCCCCCACTAAAAAAGAAAAGAAAAAGAAAAGAGGATTTCTCTTTAACCATTGTTAAAATGGAGAAGCCTCAATCACATTTAAACTGTAAACTTATACTGGAAAAGATCTATGAGGCCAAAGAAGAAATATGTACTACAATAAAAGAGTTTACTACAGAATTAAGAGCCAAAACTTCTACTTTAAACCTCAAAACTGACTCTCAGATTACACCTGACTATTCTACAAAACAGATTATACAAGAAAAGGACTTAATTGAGAATAAAGAGAAATTTATCTTGCCTTACAAGCAGTCCACTTATGGTTTTGAGGACCAGGAGTTTTGAACTTTTGAAGAAACGAGGCGTTATGGATAAGAGAAACAGAGGGCCAATGCAGAGGCTAAAATGGTTTTCATCGAATCAAATGACACTACAAGCAACAAAAATAGATTTATCAGCTGGAAGGAAAGCTCTGCTATGGATACCTGCCTGGCATAAGAGGAAAGTTTGAATAAGATTGAAAAATGAAATTTAAAATTTCATGCATTGGATTAAAGGCAGCCTAGAATTATGGACTGATTTAAGGATTAAGATTATGAGTTAGAAATAAAGAGATGTTTCAGACTTGGATTGAATCAATAATTAATTGAATGTTAATCAAATAAGATGACTTGTTTGTTTCATAACATGGATGTTATTAGCAATGATAACTAATTTTCATATTTGTATGAAAATTATTATTTAATTGAATGAAGAAAATTGAAGAGACGTTTTAGATTTGGATTGAATTAATAATTAATTGTTAATTTAATAAGATGATATGTTTGTTTGATGACATGGATATTATTAGTTATGACAATTAACTGGATGAAATTTGAATTCTGTCTAATGGTTTGAAATGATTTAATGTCTGATATTATTTTGTCAGCTTAAAGAGATTGATTAATTGATGGATTAGATAGGTATAGATTAGATTAATATTTTATTTTAAATAGGGGAGATTAGTGGAAGAAGAAATAAATAAGATTTATGATAAAATTAAGGAACTAGAACATATTTGGAAGGGATATCTGAACTGATAATGTTTTTATTTAAAGTTAATTTGATTACAGTATTGTAAATTTATAAAGGCTTAAATCAGGTCTAGGCTGAATAAATTTAAGCTAGAATTGGATATTTTAAATATACTATGCTATTGGAGGGGAAAAAAGAGGAAACACTTGATGTATTGATTGAACAATGTATATATGTTTTGTTCTAGGATGTTTGATTACCCCAGCACCATGGTGTGTCCTGAGTACTTTGTCTTAAAAATTAAAAAACAATGAAATTTGTTTAAAACAAAAACCAGGGATGGTTGAGGGCAATATGTTATCTTGGAGGTCTTAAGTCAACCAACTCTGTCTTAAAATATTATTAAATAATATTTTCTCTCCATATTATAAACCATTAGTTGATAATCTAACAGTTAGAACAAAGGAAATAACAACAGTGAAATTCAGTAAGAGCTGCTTGTTTTTAACTTTTTTATAAAACAATGGAAAGCTCTGTTTTATGACTGAGAAAGTTCTTTAAAACAGTAATTCATTCAATTGGATACTGTCAGACCCACATAATACCTCTGTCATGGTTCCAGCTAATGAAACACTTCAAAGAACTCCAGAGCTTTCTGGGTTTCGCCAACTTTTATCGTCAATTCATCCCATCTTTTGCTGAGATTGCCCTACCTCTTACAGAACTACTCAAAATAGGCAAAGGAGGAGGGAAGCCATGGCTGGGCCAACCACTAACATGGACAATGGGTTGTCAAACAGCTTTTGAGAATTTAAAGAGACTATTTGCTGCTGAACCTGTCCTAAAGCACCCCTGCCCAGGAGAACCCTTTGTGATTCAAGCCAATGCCAGCGATGTGGCAGTTGGAGCTGTGTTACTGCAAAAGAACAAAAGTGGGGTCCTGCAACCCTGTGCCTACACCTCTAAGAAATTTACTGAGAGCGAGTGGAGATGGTCAATCTGGGAGAAAGAGACCTTCACGATTAGATGGGTGCTATTAAATTGGCGACATTATCTAGAAGGGAGCAAGGTGCCATTTGAGGTATGGACAGATCACAAAAATCTAGAAGCATTGAAAACTCCCCATGAATTGTCCCCAAAACAAGTGTGATGGGCACAGTACTTTAACCGCTTCAACTTCACTCTAAAGTACTTACCAGGAGGAAACCACTTCCTAGCTGATGCGCTATCCCAGCTACCCCAATACAAAAGCGAACGGGAAGAGATTAATGAGGCTATTATCCCCAATCCACAAACTGCTGCTCAACTTACACCTCGCAGGGTCCCAATCCTGATGACCCTGGAGTAAAGAAAATAAAATGAGAGCTCCTCACTGACCAATGGTTCAAAGACAATCAAACCTCCCTGATATGCAGGGATAACTTGGCTTACAAGGGGGGGAAACTATATCTGCCTGAAGCCCTCCATCTTAATGCTCTCAAAAACATCCACATCCTTGACAACCTCATCCCAAGAAAGCAGAACTCATGGAAGCAAGCTTTTCCAAAAGGAACTTTTATTAGGAGAGGCTGATAGCAGGCATACTAGACAGGATCTGAGGGTTTTCTGTTCAGATTGGTGATTTAAAGTGTCCCCAAGCAAACGCCACCCCATAGTTCATCCGGACAGTTCAAACTGGCCAATTTCCAAGTGTTAAGTCCATCATGGGAAAGGGAAGATAACATCAGGCCAGTTCTGGTTGGAACTGAGATGGTTAGGCAATTCTTCACACCTTCTCTCGAGAGCGGAGAGTTAAGCCAGTTGCCGCATTCCTTTCTACCTCCCCTTTTTCTAGTTGACAGTTTAAGGAGAGGAGTTTACAGAGAGAAATAGTCCAGGAAGGCGAAGTGTTACATTGTAGCAATAGAGGAAGCTAAGGCAATAACCCCACCATCATTCCCCCCCCCCCAGGAGTATGGCAGAACCCAGGGAGGGAAGAGAATGGAATTTGGATTAGAGGAAGAAGCAAGGGAAGTATGAAATCAGACAAAGATGGGTTCTGTAGAAAACTGGCAAAGGTTATGGGAAAGAAATGCTAAATTAACTAAACCAGTGGCATATAAAGAAAACTTATGCAAAATGTTTTATAGATGGCAAATGACACCAGTGAGATTAGCAAAAATGGATGGCTTTCAACAATGGAAACATTTGCTTATCCAAATTTAATTAATTACAACAAAGTTGTGACCTCTAAAGATATTTTGGACAATGAAGGGAAATTGAAAGACAGACAAGATTTACAAGAACAACATATTGATCTACCATGGTGGCCACATTTGCAAATCCAAACAAGATATGAAAAAGATGCTAAAACACTGAGATTCTATAAAGAACAGACAGAATTTGATCAGATACTGCTAAAAACAGATGAAAAACTGATTAAGAAACTCTATAAATATTTGTTAAGCTTAAAGATAGAAGAGGAACAAGTAAAAGAAACAATGATAACATGGGCAAAGAACTTTGGACATAATACAGAATTAGAAAACTGGCAAAGGTTATGGGAAAGAAATGCTAAATTAACGAAAGCAGTGGCATATATAAAAAAACTTATATAAAATGTTTTACAGATGGCATTTAACACCAATGAGATCAGCAAAAATGTTTAAAAATACTTCAAACAAGTGTTGGAAATGCAAACAAAAGCCAGGTACCTATTACCATAGCTTAAGAAATGACAGATTCAATTTAGATGGGATGTGCCTGTTGGCATAGTGGTAAATTATATTGGCATATGTTATAGACTTAACACAATTTTAAAAGCAAGAGATTTTTATGTTTCTGTTCTGAAGGCAGGTGCACCACCATCTCCAAGATTTAGAAGAAATGAAAGTAAGTCTGAAGGACAGTTGGCTGCAGGAGCAATGCCATTAGCAGAAGAAGAGTTGTTGGTTCAATCTATGCAGCAGTGTTTGGAGATAAGAGAAGATCCAAGGGAACAGAGAATGACTCGTGCAGCCCGCAAACGTAGAGAAAAAGAACAACAAAAGGTAGATGTTGGAGTTACAACACAAATGGCTACCTCTGAGCCAGTGGGAGGAACGAGACTGAAGAGGTCATTGACTGCAAACTTAAATGCAGTGTTCCAAAGGCTTCAGGCCACTAAAAATGGCAAAGCTCCTGACATGGAATGTTAATGGTTTGAATTCACCACAGAAAAGAAAGAAAGTATTTCATTATTTGAAACAATATAAGAATGATGATATATGTTTGCAAGAGACTCATATTACTTTAAAGGATCAAAAGCATTTGATTAACTCCGGGCTGGGAATACATTTTACAGCTTCTGCTCTGCAGAAAAAAGGAGGAGTAGTTATTTATGTGAGGAAAGATTTATCACTGATGTTAATTGACTCTGATCCACAAGGAAGATATGTTATTATTGATTTATTACTAAATGGTAAGAGAACTCTCGTTATTGGACTATATGCTCCTAATCAGCAACAACAATGCTTTTATAAAATGTTACATCAGAAATTAATTCAATTGGATTATAAATCAGTAATTATGATGAGAGATTGGAACGGTGTTTTAGATTCAAATAAAGACAAGAAGGGCTCTTTTAAATCTCCTAATAATGCAAATTTACTTAAAGTTTTTTGTTTTTTTTATTTGAAGGATGATCTGGAACTTAGAGACATTTGGTGAGAACGGAATACTGAAGAAAGAGACTTTATCTTTTTTTCAGATAGGCATCAATCGTACTCCAGAATTGACTTTTTTAAAATTACTAATGACTTCTTTTCTAGGGTGAAGAATGCCAAGATTTTCCCTAGAATATTGTCAGACCATAATCCTGTATGGTTGGAGTTATTTATTGAAGATGAGAAAAGAAGACTTGGAGACTGAATGAAAATTTATTTAGACATGAGGGGAATATACAGAGATGTAGAGGTTATTTAAAGGAATTTTTTCTTTTGAATATGCATAAGGGTACTTCGATGCCAATGGTATGGGATGCCAGTAAAGCATATATGAGAGAGATTTTGATTCATATGAATAATGCGCATAGACGCAAACAGATGCAGAAATGTAAAGAGTTGGAAGAAGAGATTAAATGTAAGGAAAAGGCTCTTATATTAAATCCATTGGACAATAGTTTAAAGGTTTCTATAACTTTGCTTAAGGAGCAATTTAATATGTTAATAGCTGATCAGATTGCAATTAATTTGAGGTATATGAAACACAATACATTTTGTAAATGCAAACAAACCTGGTAGGTGGTTGACTTACCAACTACAAAAGAAACAGAAATCAAGGATTATAGAAAATATTAATTATAAAAGTAAAGATCTATATCCACAAAACTTGATTAAAAGGAGTTTTCTAGATTTTTATTCAAACTTATATGCTAGTGAAAGTATACAAGTTTTAGATATAGAAAAGTATTTATAGGAAGCACATTTTCCTAGACTTACTACTGATCAACGAGATGAGATTAATGGTTTAATCACTTCTGATGAGCAATTAAGCAATTAAAAGTTGGGCAATTAAGCAATTAAAAGTTGGAAAGGCTCCAGGTACTGATGGATTAACAGCAATTTATTATAAAATGCTATTTGAAGAAATGATACAACCATTGAAGGAACTTTTTAATAACATTCTGTTGGGAGCAGAGGTACCTCCATCTTGGAAAAGGGCTTTTATATCACTGATTCCAAAGGAGGATCAAAACTTGACACAGCCCAAAAATTATAGGCCTATATCTCTTTTGAATACAGATTATAAGATTTTTTTCAAAAATATTGGCAAATAGATTAATGCGAGTTTTGAAGCAATTGATCCATAGCGATTAATCTGGATTTATAACTGGAAGATATATGAAATATAATGTAAGACAAATTGTTAATTTAATTGAGTACTTGGACAAGAATAATCAAATCCCTGTGGCTTTGATATTTTTAGATGCTGAAAAAGCTTTTGATCAATTAGATTGGCAATTTTTATTGAAAATAGTAGAAGAAATTAATTTTGGGGATAAATTTTTGTATGCTCTTAAAGCTATATATCAACAACAATCTGCACAAATTATAATTAATGGGGGATTAATAGAAGCATTTAAAATTGAAAAGGATACAAGACAGGGATGTCCTTTATCCCCATTGTTATTTGTTTTAACAATGGAGATTTTACTTATTAAAATTCGTGAGTCACCTAGAATAAAGTGAATAAAAATAAATAAGAATGATTATAGGTTGAGAGCTTTTGCTGATGATTTGGTTGTGACACTTTCTCAACCGACAGACTCGGTTAGGGATTTGGTTAAAATTTTAATGCAGTATGGGAAAGTTTCTGTTTTTAAGGTAAATAATAATGACTAAAATATTATCAAAAAATATGTCTATGAGGGAAAAGGATGTTTTGACTAAATTAACAGGTTTTGAAATAGTGAGAAAGATTAAATATTTAGGAGTATATATTACAGCTTCTAATGTTAAATTGTATAAAAATAATTATGAGACATTATGGGCAAAAGTGCAAAAGGATTTAAATGACTGAAAAAACCTACAATTATCTTTGTTGGGGAGAATTTCAGCAGTTAAAATGAATATACTTCCAAAGTTTCTTTTCTTGTTTCAAATGATACCTATTTTGAAGAAAGATGCTAATTTGGAGGAATGGCAGAAGGAGATTAATAAATTCATTTGGGCAGGGAAAAAGCCAAGAGTTAAATTTAAGATTATACAAGATATACGGGAAAGAGGAGGACTTAAGGCGCCTAATTTAAAATTGTACTATGATGTGGTGGCTTTAACCTTGATTAGTGATTGGCTCAACTTAACAAATAAAAATATTCTTTCCTTGAGGGATAGGATTTATTATATGGATGGCACACTTATTTAATTTATGAAAAAAAGTTGATCAGGTTTTTAAAACCCATATTTTGAGATGTGCCTTGTTGCATGTGTGGAAGAAGTACTACTATAGATTAAATTATAAAATTCCAATTTGGAGGATTCCTGGACATGTGATAGAGGGAGTATCTAGGGGAGTGAATTTGGATAAGATTTCTTACAAGGAATTACTTAGTTTGGTTGGGCAAGATTGGCAATTAAAGTCTTTGATTGAGTTGAAGCAAGAAAATATTGTATACTCTTGGTTTCATTATAATCAATTGTTAGTGAGGTGGAATTTAGATCAAAAGGTTGGTATCACTTTAGAGGATGTGAATTTGGTAAAACAGATTAAAGATCAAGAGCTCATATAAAGAGAATTTGTAATGTTTTAATAGAATTGGATTCTGAAACGGAGTTAGTTAAAGATTGTATGATTAAATGGGCTCAAAATATTCAACAGCTGATTTTATTGGATACATGGGGGACAATTTGGGTTAGAAATGTAAAATTTACTCAATTGCAAAATTTAAGAGAAAATTTTTACAAAATGTTTTATAGATGGCATTTGGATCCCCAAAAGTTGTCTCTCATGTATCCGAATTTACAGCCCAAATGTTGGAGATGTGGAAATTTAGATGCAACCTATTTTCACATTTGGTGGACCTGTAGAGATATAAAAGCTTTTTGGATTAAGATTTGGTGGAATATTCAAAAGATTTTAAAGAGAAAGATAAAGTTTAGCCGGCAGTTATTTTTGTTGAGTATTATTGTAGATTTTGATGTTAAAGAAATCAACTTGATGTTGAATCTTATAACAGCTGCAATATTATTAGTGGGGCAATATTGGAAGAAAAACTCTCTGCCTACTATGGAAGAATGGATACTTAAGGTGTCTAATTTAGCAGAAATGGCAAAAGTCTCCACCTATTTAAAGGACCACTCAGAAGAAAAATGTCTTATGGTTTGGAGAAGATGGATTGATTACATTCAAAAGAGATATAAAACTGAAAAATATTATCTTGCATATGAGTAGATTTTAGATAATTATTAATAGTTTTAATTATATTATTATTTGAGTTTATAATTTAACATTTGTTTTGAAAAGGAGTTAAAGTGTGTTATGGTTTTGATTGATAGTATAGTTGGTTAATGTTAGTTAGATTATGTTTGTTTATTTGTTACACTGTAATCAGCTCTAGGAAGTGGGGGAGGGTGGGAGGGGGTGGAAGGGGTTTATATTGTATTAAATTTGTAAAACCTTTAATAAAAAAAGAAACTTGAAGCCTTAAAAAGCCCCAGTAAACTGTTACCAAAACAAGCAAGGTGGTCTCAACACTTCCACCAGTTTAACTTTACGTTCAAATTCTTGTCTTGAGTTTATAATTTAACGTTAGCAGACACTTTGTCAAGGTTAACACAGTATAACAGCACCAAAACATGCCATCTAAACCAGTGGGTCTCAACCTGTGGGTTGGGACCCCATTTGGGGTTGAATGACCATTTTGCCAAACAATGCAGTCTGCCATTTTTTCCCCTTTTCCTTAGCTGTGCTACTCCCTTTTATTCTATTGGCTTTTGAAAGCCAATAGAATAGACTCTCTTGAATAGAGTCTAATTCTATTGGTTTTCAAAAGCCAATAGGAATTGTCCAGGCTGTCTCTGCCCTGCTGAGCCCACCAAAAGTCCCCTGCAAACGGTGCTGCACCAGTCCTCGACTTACGACTGGTTGGGGGTTGTGGCATTAAAAAGGTTGAGAACCACTGATCTAAACAATTAGCAGCTCCAGTAACCACATGCTTGCAAGCAAAGAAACCAAAGCCCCTAGATAGCGAAGCAGAAGTAGAGTTCAGACAGGCTTTGGAACAGATTAATGGTTCCTGGGTCATAACAACCTCTGCTCAAAGGATGATGGACTGCTTGGGTGGGTAGAAAATTACATGTTCCCAAAGCCTAGAGACTGAGTCCCAGAAGGTTTTATTGGTGTTGAACAGTTTAGATAAAACCTTGGACATAGTTTCTGAAATATTTGAGTGTAAAGAAGAGCAAGACTTAAATTTTGAGGCTTTAAAGGCATGTTTGCTTAATGAAGAAGAAAAGTGCTATTTTAGAAGCAGCCAGGAGGAGGTGAAATTCCTGAGGAGAGGGTCAAGACTACGAGTCTCCAGAGAAGAAACATTTTGCAAGCAGAGGGCTCAACAAGAAAAGAATTGCTACATTTGTGGAGCAAAGACACATCTGAAAATTGTTTGCAAAGGAACAATTTACAGCGAAAGACATTTGTGCAAGCAAAAAGGACTGATCTGCAAAAGGAACATTTTGGTATTGCAAAAGTTTGCTATAGCAACAACAGAGACAAGTGGTTAATAGATAGTGGGGCAAGTCAAACAATTGTTAATGACTCTGAATTATTTTGCAGGAAGCTATGGCTTTGGCAAATGCTCAGAAAGCAAAAGTCATTGGAAGAGGCAATGTAAAAATTCCATATTTGGAATCAAAGTTTACCAATGTGCTTTGTGTACCTGAGATGGAACATAATTTGTTAAGTGTGTCTAATTTAGACAAACAAGGTTTTGAGGTCATTTTTGTAAATGGGAAGTGTCTCATCAAAAGGAATGGGAATATTTGTGCAGAAGGCATAAAGGAAGATAATCTATATGTATTGCAGGGACAAAAGGTTCGATGTTCCCATATATTTAAGAATGTTCCAGAGGATGATTCATGCATTCTTCTTCTACATAGAAGACTTGGCCATGCAAGCTTTAAGGTTTTGCAGCAAATGCAAGAGTTTGCAGAAGGGCTAAATTTGAAGGGATGCAAAACATATTTGGACTGTGCAGTATGCAAAGCATCAAAGTCAAAGGCATTCCCAGTTAGTACATATAGCACAAGACAAACAAAAAGAGCTCTAGAGCTGGTCCATGCAGATCTGGTGGGACCTATGAAAGCCAGTTTGGGAGGAGCAAAATATGCACTGGTAATTGTTGATGATTATAGCAGGCATTCATTTTGCTACTTGCTTAGAGGTAAAACAGAGGTGCTACAACAATTCAAACAGTGGGTAAGTTTTGTAGAGAGAAGGTAGAGACAACAAGTGTGTCAGTTGCAACTGGCAGAGGTACTGAATTTATGTCAACTAAATTCCAACAATGGCTGGGGCAGTTGGGGATAAGACACAGACATACAAATCCTTACACAGCAACAGAGAATGGTGTAGCTGAAAGAAGGAATGGTGTTTTGCAAACAATGAAAGATTCATTATTAGAGGATTCTGGTATGAGCAGGTCATATTGGGGAGACGCCATAATGGTTGCCAATTATATAGTTAACAGGCTGTGGAGTTCCTCCATTAATAATACTCCATATGCCATTCTATATGGGAGAAAGCCATGACTGGCACATTTGAGAATTTTTGGAAGTACTGCATTGGTACATATTCTGAAAATAATCAGAAGAGAGGGACAGCAAAAAGCAAGAAAGCTCAGGTTTGAGGGCTATGAGCCAGGGTCAAAAGAATATCGCTTTAGCGATGGAAGTAAAAGAATTGTAATTTCAAGGTCTGCTAATTTTGCAGAACAAAATTGGGACAGAATTAATGCAAATTCTGGGTATGTCTCACTTAATGACAGTGATCTATTTAACAACAATAACTCATCTAATGATAAAAAAATGATTATTGAAGATGTCAATGTTCAGGGAGGAGAGGCTGAACAAGACATGAAGCCAGATAGACTTCAGACACAGGACCAGTTAATACCATGTAGGTCAGAGCAATGTAATAAAGGAATTCCGCCTGACAGGTATTCTGCCAGCAAGGTAAAGGTTTGCAATGTGTGGCATGAGCCAAGAAATTATAAAGAGGTGTTGGCATTACCAAAAGCTGAAAGGAGACCATGGATAAAGAGATGAAATCCGTGGGAGACCATGAAGTATTTAAATCAGTGATTTTGCCATAGGGAACCAAAGCTGTGGGTTGTAAGTGGGTATATAAGAAAAAGGTATTGCCAAATAATGATGTACAGTGTAAAGCCAGATTAGTGGCACAAGGTTTTTCACAATTAAAGAATGTGCACTACAATGAAGTATTTGCACCAACTGTGAAAAGTGAGAGTATAAGATTAGCACTGGAGTTGGCAGCGGCATATAAGCATAAAATCTGGCACTTTGATATCACAATTGCATTCCTTAATGCTGAGTTAGAGGAAGACATTTATATGATCCAAGCACCAGGATATGAAATTACAGAACCTAACATGGTGTATAAATTAAACAAGGCTATTTATGGGCTGAAGCAGTCAGCCAGAAACTGGAATATCTGTTTAGATACTGCTTTAAAGGATCTTGGATTTAAGAGTTGCAAAGCTGATAATTGTATATATACTGGACAATTACAAGGAGGGAATTGTCTACTGTTATCATTTGTGGATGATCATTGCTTCATCGCAAAGAATGCAACACAAGTCAAGGAATTTGCTGATAAATTAGGAAAGAAATTTGAATTAAAGAATTTGAGAGAAATAAAAAAATATCTTGGTGTAGAGATACAGAAAAATGAAAAAGGTGGTTATATTCTCAGTCAAAGGAGAAAAATTGAGCAGTTATGGGAGAAATATAATATGAAAGATTGTAATACTGCTCCCACGCCCATGAGTACGGATTTTTTTTTTATTGAAAATTTTTATAAATTTTTACAGAAAGACAAAAAAAATGACAATACAACAACAGCATAAAAGAAGAAAAAAACAAAACAAAACAAACAAAACAACCCTTCCCCAAAACACCCACTCCCTCCCCCCCCCCGGAGCTTCCCAGAGCAGAATATAGGCTTAATTAAAAAAAGTTAAAAAGATTATATAAAAAAAAGAGTATAACACACACACACACACACACACACACACACACACACACACACACACACATATATATATATATATATATATATATATATATATATATATATATATATATATATAAATAAGAGTTATAAAAAGGCTAAATGATATTTTTTATATCCAATTTAAATTGTATAAACTTTATCCATTTATCCCAAACAGCAAGAAATTTCTCTTGCGATTGTTCTTTTAGGAAAGTCGAAATCTTTGCCATTTCTGCCAGATAAGATACTTTAAGAAACCATTCCTGCAAAGTAGGTAAAGATTCCTTCTTCCAATATTGTCCTACTAACAGCCTTGCGGCTGTAATCAAATTCGACATCAATATAACATCCTTTGCATCACAATCAGTAACTATACCTAACAAAAATAATTGTGGAGTAAATTTTACCCTCTTTCTGAAAATTCTCTGAATATTCCACCATATCTTAATCCAAAAAGCTTTTATATTTCTGCACGACCACCAAATATGAGAGTAGGTGGCATCCAAACAATCACATCTCCAACATTTAGGCTGTAGGTCAGGGTACATAAGAGACATTTTTTGTGGATCAAGGTGCCATCTATCAAACATTTTATAAAAATTCTCCCTTAGATTCTGTGCTTGTGTAAATTTAACATTTCTCACCCAAATAGTTTCCCAGGTATCCAGTAGAACTGGTTCACCAAAATTCTGCGCCCATTTAATCCTACAATCTTTAATTAATTCTGTTTCTGAATCCAATTCCACTAGAACCCCATAAATTCTCTTAATATGACTTTGTCTTTGGTCCTTTACTTGCTTAATAAGATTTTCATCTTCTCTGAGAAAACCCACCTTACGATCCATCTTCCATCTATCTGCTAATTGTCTATATTGAAACCAAGAATAAGTAATATTTTCATATACTAACTCTTCCAATAGTTTTAACTGCCAGTTTTGTCCATCCCATCTGAGTAACTGTGTATAAGACACCGTATCCATTCTGACACCTCTTTTTATCCCCTCTATCGCATGCCAAGGTATAGCCCATAATGGTATTTTAAAGTCACTCTTATAATATTTTCTCCAAACCCTAAGTAAAGAGATTCTTATAATATGAGATTTAAAAACCCGATCCACCTTCTTATTAAATATTAAATAGGCATGCCAACCAAAAAGTAAATCCCATCCCTCCAGGTGGAGTATCTCCAAATTTGTTAAATTTACCCAATCGCTAATTAATGTTAAGACCACCGCATCATAGTATAATTTCAAATTCGGTACCTTGAGTCCACCTCTCTCACGGGAGTCTTGCATGATTTTAAACTTTACCCTTGGTTTTTTCCCTGCCCAGATAAATTTATTAATACCTTTCTGCCATTCCCTTAAATTAATCTCGTACGGATTTTTATAATAGTTTAAGTGTGGACAAAGGTGAAGCCTGTGATCAAGAGATATATCACTCAGCAATAGGGAGTTTGTTATATCTATCACACTGGTCCAGACCAGACATAGCTTGCGCAGTAAGCATTTTGAGTCATTTTACTGCTGCACCTACAAAGTTACATTGGATGGGTGTAAAAATGGTTCTCAGATATTTAAAGGGAACCATAAATTTGGGTTTTCAAATACAGATTACTGAGGAATTGAAATTAAAGTGTGATGTTGATAGTGACTATGCAAATGACATAAATACAAGGAAATCAAATTCTGGGATTGTAATATTGTTTGGAGGGACTCTGATTGGATGGAAGTCCAGAAAACAAACAACTGTTGATATTTCAAAGCGGAAGCAGAGTTTATTGCTTTATCTGAATTGTGTTCTGAAGTAACATGGTATGTACAGTTGTTGCAAGATTTAAATATTAATGTAAAAGAATCTGTAAAGGTATTTGAAGACAATGCTGCCTGTATAAAAATGGCAACTGGTGACAGAATAAAGAACAGAAGTAAACATGTAGACATTAAGTATTGTAATGTCAGGGAAGCTGTAAAACGAAAATTGATTAGTTTACATCATTGTCCTTCTGAGGATAATTTGGCAGACATGATGACTAAACCATTGGGTGGTATTCACTATGGAGAATATATTAAGTCAATAGGTCTGATGTCTCTTCCTGTCATGAATGGAGGAGTGTTGGAATATTCATGAGCAAGAAGAGTCATGTGGTAACTCAGTCAGCCAATGTGAAGAAAGTGCTACTGTGTCTGTGCAAAAGGTATTGAGTTAGGAGCTGGATTTCCAGTCTCAGGTTTGTCTCTGTATCTCTCTGTAAGAAGTCTTCATTTGAGCTATGTTGCTGTAAAAAAATGTATGGTATTGTAAATATTTTGATATAAATATAAAGAAGTTCTTTTGAATCAGCTAAATGCAGTCAACTGTGAGAGCTTTTGTTTTATTTTTTCACCAACAGAGAAATTAAAATTCTCTAACACAATTTCAAAATACATGGCTGGTAGTGAAAAAAAGCATTAGACAAGGCTAGGGAAGCATATAAAGCATAGGCAGATAAGAAACAGGTTGAATCAAAACATTAAACATTTAAAACATTTAAAGAAAGTATACTTATCCACAAAGTACTTAAAGTCTTTGCAACTGTCAAAGAAATTAGGACCAAAATACGTAGGACCATTCTCCATAAAAAGAATTATCAACGCAATAACCATAGAATTAGAACTCTCAAAAATGTTAAGACAAGTTTACCAAGTATTTCATTGTAGTTTATTAAAATGTGAACTAAACTCACCCTAAGGCCAGCTGCAGTCCTCCCTCCCCCACCTATCTTGGTAGAGGGAGAATAGCTTTTTGAGATCAGAGAAATCCTGGATTCCAGGAAACACCATGGGTCAACCCAATACCTAATAGTCTGAAAGAATCATCCCTCTTCTCAAAAATGAGTGGGTTCATAAATGACATGTTAGAGTCCCTAGGTTATTAAAAAAAGTTCCACTCCTGATACCCTGATAAACCTGGCTAATCTATTTGTAATTCTCTCTCCTTGTTGTTATTTTTTTTCTCGCCAACTGGATCTCTTATTTTTTTTAAGAGGGCGACATATCAGAACCCTATGTTCTATGTGCATGGGATTTCTTATTCTTTTCAGGTTCTGCCATTCTCCTGGGGGGAGGGGAAGCTTGAGGTACTGATGTGTATTTGCTTTGCTCTATCTCTTGCTCTATCTTCTTTGATGTGACTCTAATCGGGTGAGAATGGAATATACTTTCAGCCATCTGCCTTATTTCCAAGCATGGAAGAAATGGCAGAGACATCTAATGGCCTTGGAAGAGGCACCTTATCATCTGTTCCCACGGCACTTTCACACCTATGGTTTGGCCTGTTTGAACTGTCCAGATGGACAGTTTGGGCGGGGTTGCTATGGACACTTTTAATTACTTGATTCACACGGGAAACCCTCAGATCCTATCTTCTATTCCTGCTGTCAACACCTCCCAATAAAAGTTCCTTTTGAAATGATGCCGTTTTAAGAGTTCTGCTTTCTTGATTGAGATAGGTCCTTACAATGTGTTTGTTAACTGGTTGGCAAAGAGTTTATCTATTTCTTCTAATTGGCTGAGTGGCCTGTAATATACACCTATGGCAATGTCACTTTTTCCCCCTTTTATATTGACCCATATATATTCTGGGGGTGGTACCTTTGATCACATGCATTTCTGTGTTCTCTTACATATAGTGCAATGGCCCTCCTCTTTTTGTAGATCTACAGTATTTCTTTTGAACAATTTGTATTCATCCATCAGTACATATGTCATACCTGCCCACTATGTCATATTATGTCATACCTGCCCTCTTGTACTATTGCTTCTAGTTTACCCTGTTTGTTCCCCAAGCTTTGAGCATTTATGTATTTAAAACTTTTATGCCTGTGGGTATGTTTTCTGCATCTCCTGATTGTTGTTTGAATTTGTCTTTTTTCTTGGGATTTATGACTGGTTTTGAGTTCTAGAGATTCCAAAGATTGATCACCCTTCCCCCTCAATTTTAGTTTAAAGCCCTCCTGATGAGTTGGGCCAGTCTTTTTCTGAGTAAATTTTTCCCTGTTTTTGTGAAGTGCAGCCCATCCCTTGCCAAGAGTTCTTCATGTAGGAAATGCTGTCCACAATTGAGGAAACCAATTTGTATTATCCATCAGTACATATGTCATACCTGCCCACTATGTCATACTATGTCATACCTGCCCTCATGTCATACTATGTCATACTTGCCCTCAAATTTTTCTCGGTGACACCAACCCTTTAGCCAGTGGTTTATTTCTAGAATTCTTTTTTTGCTCAATGGGGGTTGACCTTTTGTTGGGAGTACTGATGAGAATACTACTTGTGCTCCTAGCTCTTTAACTTTATCGCCTAGTTGCTTATAATCTCTCAATACTGAACTCATGTTGTTTGTTGTGTCATTCATCCCAATGTGAAGGAGAAAGAAAGGATAGCAATCTGTGGGCCTAATTATTTTGGTTAGGTTCTCGGCCACATCTTTGATTTTTGCTCCAGGGAGACAACATACCTCCCTGGTTTGTATGTTGGGTCTGCAGATGGATGATTCTGTTCCTTTGAGGATAGAATCTCCTATTACCAACACTTGCCTTCCTTTTTTTGGGGGGTTGCAGTCTGCAGTGCTTTTCTGTTTATCTCATGTGTGTTTGTTGATGTGATTCTTTTAGGGATGTTTGGTGTTGTTTCTTTGTTAGATGTCTGCATGTTTTCTTTGAGGGGGAGATGGTGGGTCTGCATATTTCCATCTAGGGGGAGAAATCAATTGTTCAATTTTAATGGGGCTACTTCTGGTTGGGTTAGATTGGGCAGTAAGGGTTTGTTAGATTATCTGCTACTTCCTTCTTTGAGTATTGTTTTCCTTCTTCGTGTGACATACCTCCATTTGTCTTCCTCCAAGGATTTATCTGTAAGGTCAAATCCTCTGGGAATTATTTGTTCATTATTTGGTTCGGTTTGGGTATAGCTTTCTTGTGTAGGTTGGAGTTTGGCTAGAATTGCCTCTAAATGCCTTACTTTTTCCTCTAGTGGTTTCACATAGTTTATATCTAATGCATGTATAATTTGGGTATTCTTTGGGCATAAGCACATACATGGAACATGTATTGCATACCACAATAATATCATTCACCTGTTCCATGAGTTTGTTGTTTGAAAGTCCCCCTTTTTGGTTGGTGGATGTGCTCTGCTGTTAGCCTTGTTTTTTCCTTCTTAGGTAATTGTGCTTATTTTTTCCTATCCTTTTTTTCTGCCTATGTATGCTTGTTATTTATTTAACCTTTTACTATTATGTTAGTTTTATTTATCCTTTTTTCTCCCTTGTTTTTTTAAAAGCTTTTGAGCTCCAATTTCTTTTTATTCTTTATTAGGAGTCTTCCCTCCCTTCCTATTAGGACTTAATTGTTGCCTTCATTTCCGTTGCTCGCTGCTCTGGCCTCTTGTTTTCTCTGCCAGTTCCCTTCTGTCTTTCAATGCTTGTTTCTGCTCTGGTGAGGCCTTCCTTCAGCTTTCCAGTCGGCTCAGCTCTACTGTCTGGTCTGCTCCTCTCAGCCGGCCACTCAGCTTCAGAGATTGGAGTTCTCTAGCTCTGTTGCTGCTGCTACTGCGTTTCTCCTCTCCTCAAATTTTGCCACCACCAATTCCTCATAACTGACTGATTGTTGTAGGCTTTTGTCTTCTGCCAGACCAGACAAGCAAGAGGTGGGGGCGGAGGCTGCTAATCTCACTGGGGAGGGAACGCTGATCAGTCCTCCACCTGGGCCAAGTCTCCACTGGGAAGGGCTGTGGAGCTGGAAGGAGGCAGGGAGAGAGTAGACTCCTGTGGTAGTCAGGCTCTCTCTACTTTGCTGGGCCCTTTGCTGCCTGGCTGCCCCCTCGAGCTGCGCTGCCTAGTTTGGTGTATGGGTCTAGGCCAGGGGTCTGCAATCTTAAACACTCAAAGAGCCACTTGGACCCATTTCCCAGGGAAAATAAAACACTGGAAGCTGAAAAACTTGTACATGCGTGCACAAGGGGGGAAGAGCTTGATTGAAGAGTTTAATTAAAAAGAAATATAGGCTGCTGTGCATGAGTTCTCTCTCTCTCTTTCTCCCCCCCCCTCTCTTCCTCTCTCATCTCTCTTTCTCTCTCTCTTTCTTTGCTCCCTCTTTCCTCTCCCTCTCTCTTTCTCCCTCTCTCTTTTTCTCTCTCCCTCTTTCTCTTTCTCTCCCTCTCTCTTTCTCTCTCCCCCCTCTCTATCCCTCTCTCCAATCTTCTGCTCACCTGGCAAGCTGGCTTCAAGCTGTTCTCCAACAGGCTGGCTCTCTCCTGCCCTTCCTGCTTCCTGCAGAGATGCAGCAAAGGGAGGAGCCCTGCCCAATAAGCTTGTCAGCTCATCAGTGAGGCCACTCTCTTTTTCACATACACACACACACACACACACAGAGAGAGAGAGAGAGAGAGAGAGAGAGAAGCACAAGTGCCTCCCCCCTCTCTCTGCAAATGGCAGAGGAGGCTGGGAGCTGCAGGAGAAGGCTGAAAGAGCCACATGTGGCTCCAGAGCTGCAGGTTGCCAATCTATGGTCTAGGCAATTACAGATTAGACTGTGACCCTCTTGTTTGCTTCTCACAACATTCTCCCTCCTTGTCTGCTATTCAGTTGCTAGTTCGCTGCTCTCAGTTCCCTTTTTTTCCAGTATTGGGCTGCTTGGTTGTGCTTCAGAGCTGGATTTCTCATTATCTGTTGCCAGCTGCCTCCAGCTCCACGTGCAGCCATTCATTCGCTGTGCTCCTATTTGCTGGTGTTTTCCTCCTTGCCTCAATTTCTTCTTTTCCTTTATCCTTTCTACTTTCCTTATCTAAATTTCTGCTTTTTTTCCCTTCCTTTTTCCGTCTCTCCTAGTACCTTCCTACTTAGTTTGATTACTTCTCTTTCCATGATACAATACTAGTTCTTATGCTGCTACCATCTTGCAAGTCATCTAGACTTCTAAGAAGCCCTCCAAGAATCTAGAGAAACATCGTCTCCTTATTGTCCATTGCAAGCCTGCTCATTACAATCTATCCTTCAGAATGATATTTCTCAGTTATACATTCCACCTATATAGTTTGAAAAAGAAGACATTTCCCTCATAGTTTGAAGTGTTATAATCTAATTTATGTCTACAATAAGCCAAATTAGGGTCTTATCCATATATGGTTTTATAGATAATCATGAGAACCTTGAATTGGACCCAGGGGCTTCAGTTGATGCTATTTCTACTAACATTTAGTAGTTTTAAAACAGTGGTTCTCAACCTGTGGGTCGGGACCCTATTTGGGGTCGAATGACCATTTCACGGGGGTCGCCAAACAAGGCTGTCCGCCATTTTTTCCCCTTTTCTTTGGCCACGCCCCTGGCACCCGGTGATGTATAAGTGGTTGGGGGTCACCACAACACGGGGAACTGTATTATAGGGCCGCAGCATTAGAAAGGTTGAGAACCACTGTTTTAAAATGTCTTCCTATTAGTCCACTGTTAATTAGCCATATTTGCAGAGAAGTGGGATATCTGGGTAAGATTTCCAATGTTTGTACAATAGTGCACAAACTATATATCAACTGACAAAATGGAAGAAATTATATATTTGAACAGGCTATTGATCCATCTTTTAGTAGGAAACTAAACAGAAGGCATACTGAAAATGAAATTGATTTCAGATGAACTTTTTTTTTTCTTTTTCAGGTCATTTTATCCATGACATGATCATTTATGCTTTGGAACCAAGACAATTTTTGTTAATGAAATGGTATGTTTGGCAGATTAGAGGCCTGATATAGAAAAACTATTTCAGATCTCCTTAGGATATTGTTAGCCCAATGCCTTGGAGGAAAAGGTGAAGTTCATTTCAGTTGTGAGTAAATAGATGGCTTTGGCATTCTAACATGTTAGAGAATTTTAATTTCTCTATTGGTGAAAAAATAAATCAGAAGCTCTCACAGTTGACTGCATTTAGCTGATTCAAAATAACTTCTTTATATTTTTATCTAAATATTTACAATGCCATACATTCTTCTTTACAGCAACATAGCTCAATTGAAGACTTCTTACAGAGAGATACAGAGACAAACCTGAGACTGGAAATCCAGCTCCTAACTCAATACCTTTTTTGCACAGACTCAGTAGCACTTTTCTCACACTGGCTGACTGAGTTACCACATGACTCTTCCTGCTCATGAATATTCCAACACTCCTCCCTTCATGACAGGAAGAGACATCAGACCTATTGATTTAACACATTCTCCATAGTGAACACTACCCAATGGTTTAGTCATCATGTATGCCAAATTATCCTCAGAAGAACAATGATGTAAACTAATCAATTTTCCTTTTACAACTTCCCTGACATTACAATACTTAATGTCTACATGTTTACTTCTGTTCTTTATTCTGTCACCAGTTGCCATTTTTATACAGGCAGCATTGTCTTCAAATACCTTTACAGATTCTTTTACATTAATATTTAAATCTTGCAACAACTGTACACCATTATTTTGCAATACCTTTTTCTTATATACCCACTTACAACCCACAGCTTTGGTTCCCTGTGGCAAAGTCACTGATTTAAATACTTCATGGTCTCCCATGGATTTCATCTCTTTATCCATGGCCTGCTTCCACCTTTCTTGTTCAGCTTTTGGTAATGCCAACACTTCTTTATAACTTCTTGGCTCATACTACACATTGCAAACCTTTACCTTGCTGGCAGAATACCTGTCAGACGGAATTCCTTTGTTACATCGCTCTGACCTATGTAGTATTAACTGCTCCTGTGTCTCAAGTCTATCTGGCTTCATGTCTTGTTCAGCCTCTCCTCCCTGAACAATAATCTTCAATAATCATTTTTTTATCATTAGATGAGTTACTGTCATTAAATAGATCACCATCATTAAGTGAGACATACCCAGAATTTGCATTAATTCTGTTCCAATTTTGTTCTGCAAAATTAGCAGACCTTGAAATTACAAATTTTTACTTCCATCGCTAAAGCGATATCATTTTGACTCTGGCTCATAGCCCACAATCTGAGCTTTCTTGCCTTTTGCTGTCCCTTTCTTCTGATTGCTTTCGGAATATGTACCCATGCAGTACTTCCAAAAATTCTCAAATGTGCGAGTGATGGCTTTCTCCCATATAGAATGGCATATGGAGTATTATTAATGGAGGAACTCTACAGCTTGTTAACTATATAATTTGCAATAAATATGGCTTCTCCCCAATATGACCTGCTCATACCAGAATCCTCTAATAATGAATCTTTCATTGTTTGCAAAACACCATTCCTTCTTTCAGCTACACCATTCTCTGCTGCTGTGTAAGGATTTGTACGTCTGTGTCTTATCCCCAACTGCCTCAACCATTCTTGGAATTTAGTTGACATAAATTCAGTACCTCTGTCAGTTTGCAACTGACACACTTGTTGTCTCTACCTTCTCTCTACAAAACCTACCCACTGTTTGAATTGTTGTAGCACCTCTGTCTTTGCTCTAAGCAAATAGCAAAAACTATACCTGCTATAATCATCAACAATTACCAGTGCATATTTTGCTCCTCCCAAACTAGCTTGCATAGGTCCCACCAGATCTGCATGGACCAGCTCTAGAACTCTTTTTGTCTTGTGCTGGGAATGCCTTTGACTTTGATGCTTTGCATACTGCACAGTCCAAATATGTTTTGCATCCCTTCAAATATAGCCCTTCTGCAAACTCTTGCATTTGCTGCAAAACCTTAAAGCTTGCATGGCCAAGTCTTCCATGTAGAAGATGAACACACAAATCATGCTCTGCAATATTCTTAAATATATGGGAACATTGAAGCTTTTGTCCCTGCAATACATATAGATTATCTTCCTTTATGCCTTCTGCACAAATCTTCCCATTCCTTTTGATGAGATACTTCCCATTTACAAAAATGATCTCAAAACATTATTTGTCTAAATTAGACACACTTAACAAATTATGTTCCATCTCAGGTACACAAAGCACATTGGTAAACTTTGATTCCAAATATGGAATTTTTACATCGCCTTTTCCAATGACTTTTGTTTTCTGGCCATTTGCCAAAGCCACAGCTTCTTGTGCTACTGGAACAACCTGCAAAATAATTCAGAGTCATTAACAATTGTTTGACTTGCCCCACTATCTATTAGCCACTTGTCTCTGTTGTTGATATAGCAAACTTTTGCAACACCAAAATGTTCCTTTTGCAAATCAGTCTTTTTGGTTGCACAAATGTCCTTTGCTGCAAATTGTTTCTGGTATTGTAAATATTTTGATATAAATATAAAGAAGTTATTTTGAATCAGCTAAATGCAGTTAACTGTGAAAGCTTCTGATTTATTTTTTCACCAACAGAAAAATTAAAATTCTCTAACTTTACAACAAAAAATCCCAGAAAACAACAATAGAGAAGGAGCAGATAAAACAGATAACTGAACACAAATTCGAGGATAGAGACTTAAAGTTGGAACCTAACAAAACAAAGAAGTATGATTTAAGCCAAGTGGAAAAAATTCACAAGAAATATTGGATTTGGAAAAGACATCTTATACTTTAACATCACAAAACAAATTTGAGAATAAGAAAAAAGATTGGACAAAATGGACTGCAGAGATGTCAGGAATACCACTAAAACTAGAGTGACAAAAATGATAAGAGAAAGAGAGAGAGAAAGAAAGAAAAAGATTTTCAACAAACATGAAAGGGCAAATACCTCATACAAAGATATTGTACTTGACTTACCTTTTATATCTACAGTAACACTTACAAGAATATGGAAAGATTCTTTGATTCAGCAGAACATATTGATTAAGAAAGATACTGGGAAAAGAAAAAGGCTAAAGTGAAAAATAAGAAAATAGATGATGGGAGGATTTCCGGTTGCCACTGGGGGTAGATCTGGGAGCATCTGGGTCTGAAATTCCTTTGCTGGCAAGCCCATTTGGGCTAAAAGCCACACTGGAGGGGTGACTGCTGAAGGGTAAATATTTGGGGAATGGGAGCTGGTGGTAACAGGCTCTCCGAACCCAAAGCAGCCCCCGGAACCAACAAAAGAAAGGTGGATAGCATTTATCTGAGTCACTATCAACAGCCGAATGTCAGGAACAGAAAACAGTTGATTTTGACAGTGAGTAGCCAGTCCAGTGAGATTATTTTCTGTTCCTTATGGAAAGTGGACCTTTTCATGAAATAGCCTATCTTTAATGGAAAGCTGGAAGCTTGAGGGAGGAAGGAGGAGGATTTTTTCCCTCACCCCCCTCCCATACAGGCAGTGTTTTAAGCAATTCCATTGCTAAGGAAGAAATTTAATTGGGACTATTTTAAACTTTGTTTTTGGCTGGAGAAATCTAAAAAATTAAAGAGAATTTATTTGGAAAGTTACCCTAATTATTCTTTCCTTTTTATAATTTTAAAACTGTGTTTTTACTCTGAATATTTTTTCAAAAGAATCAGCATTCCTCTGGGAAAGAATCAGCATTCCTCTGGTGGTTATATTGTAATATTTTTTTTTCTTCTCTTCCCTTTGTTTGCTGTGCATTTAATTGTGGAGCTTGACTCAATGCCCAGACATTTGGCTGTATGCCAGATATTCTTATCTCTCTTTAAAAGTTATTGTGAGAGACTGTTCAGCTTCTTATCTGACTGCCTGACTAGCTGTACATTTCCCATAGCAGGGGAAAGGAAAATACAAAGGAAGAAGGGAATTTAAAAAAAAAATTGCTCTCTTCTATTTTGGTTGCAGTTAAAGTTTGATTGGACTATAATTTGGATAGTATTCATCTCTTCTTGACAACTTTTATTTTCATTTTTTTATTTTTTATTTTTTGCCTGTCTATCTGAAGTCTCCTCCCTTTTCTTTTGAGAGTTTGATTTTTTTTCTACCTCACCTTTTACAGATTGATTTATTACTATTGTCTTTTTTGGAAATTGTTTTTCCTCTGGTGGGTTTTTTCCTCTCTCTAATTTTTTTTTCTCTTTTTTTGCCCATTCCTGCTCCCTCTGTGGATGGTTTTGAGATTTTTTTTATTCCTCTAAAGGATTTGGCTTTTTTTTTCCTTTTTTCTTTTTTATCCTTAAATTTCACCTGACCTTGTCTCCTGGTAATAGGAGGGCTCTGGACTATAAGTGGCCATTGGGCTATCTGGTGGATTATAATTAGCCATTGGGCTTTTTGGTGGATTACAAATAAATACAACAATTAGAAGATGAGTGCCTCAAATTTAGCCAAAAGGGTGAGGAAGGGTTCCTCAGCCCCTGCTTCTTCCTTGGTGAGTCCAGCTATTCAAAAATCAATCACTACTTTTTTACAACAAGATTCTCATCAGATATATATCCAAGCGATACTCTAAGCAATTTCAGCTCAATCTAAAAATAATGATGATCTGAAAATGGAAATGAGAAAAGATTTGGAAAAAAAACTCATGAAGATTTGAAAATTGATCTTCTTAAAATGGATCAAAAAATGGAAAACTTTCAACAGGTGATGGTAGACACTCAACAAAGAATGCAAAAAATAGAAGATAAGGCAGGGGTGGTTGACCAGAAAATTGAAGCATTGCAAGAGGAAAATCAGAGATTGGCGCAAGCAAATGCAAAATTGAGGACAGTATGGCTGTGATAGAGATGGATAATGCATCACACTTTCTAAGATTTCAAAATATTGTAGAAGAGAAAAATGAGAACTTGTTGGAGTTAATGAGTGCATTATTAGCAGAATTGCTTGGAATGGAAATGGATCTAATGAAAAGAGAAATAGATCAGGTTTTCAGAATGAATTCAAGCTATGCAAGAAGAAATAGAGTTCCTAGGGAAGTCCATGTAAGATTTCTTAAAAGATTTATATAGGATGAGATCTTAAGAGGGATAAGAGATCAACCACTGAAATATAAAGATAAAGAACTGGTAGTTCTCAAACAGATTCCCAGAAGGATAAGAGAAGTGTGAAGAAATATCAATTCTTAATGAAGAAACTCTTTAATAAGGGATTGAATTTTAGATGGCTGGTCCCAGAAGGATTACTAATCTTCTGGGACTCAAAAAGATACAGAATAGATACTCCATTTCAAGCAGAGGAATTTTTTAACAATCACAGAGCCTTTTTAGAAAAAGGTGATGCCAAACCCAAGAAATCAGAAGAGATGATGTGTGCAGGAGCACCGAAACAATCGGAGGAGGGAGAATAAAAAAAGATGCAATCAGATGAAGATGTAAGACCGAAAGACCAGAGACAGATCAGCTCCCCTAGAAGATTGAGGTCTAGATATAATTGAAATTATGGAGAAGATTGGAATTTTTTCAATAAATATAAATGGTCTTAACTCCCCATCAAAAAGGAGTAAAATACTTAACAGACTACAAAAATTGAAAATGGACATAATTTGTCTTCAGGAGACACATATTAAAAGACAACATTCCAAAATTTTAGAACAATCAAAGATAGATAAACTTTATTTTTCTTTAGCACAACAAAAGAAAAGAGGAATAGCATTTTATATAAAAGAAAAGAGGAATCCAAAACAAATTTATGCTGATGAAGAAAGGAGAATACTAATGGTGGAAATTACATGGGATCAAAACAAATCTTGATGGTTGCAATGTATGCTCCCAATGAGAAACAGGATCAGTTTTTTCAGCAATTATATGATAAACTAGTGGAGCTAAATTATCAAAATCTTTGCATACTTGGTGACTTTAACATAATAGTTGATGCATTATGGGACTATAAAAGTTATAAACAAGGGGAAAAGGGGGGAAATACCCTACCTAAGTCTTTTTTAAAGATGAAAGATGAATTGTGTATACAAGACATATGGAGAGAAATGAATCCAGAGAAAGTACAATATACATTTTACTCAAATAGGCATAAATCCTGATCAAGAATTGATATGATATGGTCTTCATATGATTTAAAGACTATGATACAAGAGGTGGAAATTGAACCTAATATTTAGGCTGTTCATAATCCAATTAAAATGACTTTGAAAGGAACCAGGAAAAAATTAAGATGGTCATTGAATAAATCAATACGGAAAGAAAAATAATTTCTACAGTTTGCAACAAAAGAAATGGAATTTTTTTTAAATAAATAAGAAAGAGGAAACCTCTATTCAAAATCTTTGGGATACCACAAAAGTGTATTTTAGAGGCTTGGCTATAACTTACCTTACTAAAAAGAATAAAGAAAAGAGACAAATACAGCTTAATTTGAAAGGACAATTTAGGAATTTAAAACTTGAGTTACAAAATGATTCACAAAAGAAGAAGCTGAAGACACAAATGGAATTAATAAAACATAAAGTAAACTTATTGGAGATGGAGACAAGGGCACAACAAATAAAATACTCAAAACAGATTTTTTTAAAAAATGCCAACAAACCAGGAAGATGGCTTACATATAGACTGAAAAAAGAAAAAGAAAAAAACCTGATAGGTAAATTACAAGATTCAAAAGGCAAAATACATCGTCATAATGACGCACTGAAAAAAAATGCTAAAACTTATTATGAGACACTTTACAAGGTAGAGGTGGTTTCTAAGAGGGCAATACAGGAATATCTAAGAAAAGCAAACCTCCCAAAGATACCAGAGAACATGCAACATATGTTGAACGAGAAAATAACAATGATGGAAATTACAGAGGCTATTAAAAGACAAAAAAAAAAAAGATAAAACTCCGAGACCCGATGGTCTCCCAGCGGAATTTTATGTAGCATTACAAGATATAATAAGCCCGATATTGAAAGATATTTGTAATGAAACTTTTTGGGTGATAAAAATACCAAAATCCTGGACAGAAGCCAATATTTCTCTTATACCTAAAGATGATACTGATCTCACACAAATTAAAAATTACAGGCCAATATCACTATTAAATGTAGACTATAAAATATTTACAGCAATAATAATGGAAAGAATGAAGACATTTTTGAATGAATTTATCCATTCAGATCAAAATAGATTTTTGCCTAAAAGACAGATAAAGAATAATTTAAGAATTATTTTAAATGTGTTAGAATATTATGAAAAACATCCGGGGAAACAAGTGGCACTGATATTTTGGATGCACAAAAAGCCTTTGATAATCTTAATTGGCAATTTATGTTTCATCAGCTGCGAGTGATGGATTTTGGTGAAAATTTTATAAACGCAATTCAAGCAATTTACAATAAACAATCAGCAAAGATATTTTTAAATGGAGACTATACAGATAACTTTGATATTAAAAAAGGCACAAGACAGGGATGCCCATTGTCTCCCTTGTTATTGGTCAGGAATATTGGACAAGATGGGGAGATCAAAGGGCTGGAGATAAAAGATCAGAAATATAAATTACAAGCTTTTGCAGATGATTTGGTCTTTATCTTGGAGGAGCCTTTGGAAACAGCCACTAAACTGTTGCAGAAAATAGAGGAATTTGGAGAAGTGGCTGGGTTGAAAATAAATAGGGAAAAGATTAAAGTACTTACAAGAAATCTAACAGAAAAACAGAAAGCTCAATTTGTGGAAAAAACAAATCTCCAGATAGCCCAAAAAGTTAAATATATAGGTATCTATTTAACATCAAAATATACAACAATAAAAGAAGACAACTATGAAAGACTATTGAAACAAATAAAAACAGATTTGGAGAAGTGGAAAAACTTTCAATTATCACTATTAGGAAGGATAGTGACTGTTAAGATGAATATCTTACCTAAACTGCTATTTTTATTTAGACGGTTCCTGAGATTTATATGGTAAAGGAAAAAAGCAAGAATTAAAATTAAACTGTTACAAGACTCAAAAGACAGAGGGGGTTTGGGCTTCCAGACTGGAGACTCTACTACCAAGCTACTATTTTGTTGTGGCTTAAAGAATGGATCACATTGAGAAATAAATAACTTCTTTATTTAGAGTGAAATGATTTGCAACTGGGTTGGCACACTTTCCTATGGTATGAGAAAAATAAAGTACATAAATACTACTCTTAGAGTGGGAGAGAATTAAAAATAAAATTTATATGAAAATACCTGAGTGGCTTTCAACAATGGAAGCATTTGTATATCTGAACTTAATTAACTATGATAAACTTGTGGTCTATAAAGATATTTTAGATAAAGAAGGAAAACTTAAAGATAGGCAAGATCTTCAACAAAATGGTATTGATTTAACATAGTGGTCATATTTGCAAATTCAAACAAGATATGAAAAAAATGTAAAAGTGATGGGATTTTACAAAGAACAGATACCATTAGATAAAATACTCTTGAAAACAGATGAAAATTTGATTAAGAAACTCTATAAATTTTTGTTAAACTGGAAGATAGAAGAAGAACAAGTGAAAGAAACAATGATAGTGTGAGCAAAGAATTTTGGTTATTCTATAGATTTAGAAGATTGGCAAAAACTATGGGACCAAAATATTAAACTTACTAAAGCAACTGCATATAAGGAAAATTTATATAAAATGTTTTATAGATGGCACATGACACCAGTTAGATTAGAGAAAATGTTTAAAAATGTATCAAATATGTGTTGGAAATGGAAACAACAACCAGGCACTTATTACCATCTCTGGTGGATATGCCCTAATGCTAAAAAAATTTGGTTTAATATTCATATGTGGTTAGAAAAGATGATTAAAATACAGATAGAATTTAAACCAGAACTCTGTTTGCTAGGAATATTAGGCCTGAATTATGAAAAAGAGAATGAGTATTTAATATTACATGTGTTAACAGCCGCAAGTATAACATTTGCCCAATTTTGGAAAAATGAAAATTTACCATCTGATCAGATTATAATAACAAAAATATCTGAATGTGCAGAAATAGATAGATTAACTTTAGAAATGAAAGAGAAAGAAGATACAATTTATTTTAAAACATGGGAAATTTTTTACCAATGGTTAGCAATATAATAGAATGAGAAAAGGTTATGAAACTTAAAGAAATAACTGATAATTTGTATTTATATTTCATGATTATTTGTATGAACTTGTCTTTTTCTTCTTTTTTCTTTTTTTCATATTTGTGATATATAGTAAATTATAACCAATAAGTAATATATTACTATTTTAAAGTTATTACAACTAATTAGTATCAAGCATTGTTAATTAGTAAAATGAATGAGATATATTAACTTGTTATTTACATGACTATATTGAAAGCTGTTTAATACTAGAGTAATTATTAAGATTTAATATGTAAATACCCAGATGGGTTAATACCCGGATGGGTTTACTTGCTGAAATGATGTTATTTTGTGGGATTGATCCTATTTTTGTGTTTACCTCCTTCCTTTGGTTTAACCCTTTTGTATGTCTCCCTTTGTTTTACCTCTGTTGACCCTATTCCCTTGTTACCCTTAAAAAACTCAATTAAATACTTGTTAAAAAAAGAGGAGAAAAAAGAAAAAAATGATGGGACCTATCAGAGAGAATATTTAAAAAAGAAACACTTGTTTGAATATGGTTAAAGAAATAGAAAGATTTTGGATATGAATTTTATTTTAAGAGGAAGGAGCCCCTGAAATAACGTAGTACTCTCTTTTCCTTCTTTCTTCTTACTATATTTCTTGATATGAGTAATATAAAATAGTTAGAATGGCTTATATAAAGGAAATGTTTTAGATATTTAAATGTGATTGAGTTTAAGAAAATTACAATGGATTAAAAAAATGTTTTCAATAAGAGTTAAAAGACCAGATGACTAGATTTATTAAATGGAATATTTAAAGATTAAATATATTTTTAATTATGGTAAAAAAGAACAGAAAAAAATTGAAAATAAATATGTATTAGCTTAGGACAGTGATAGTGAACCTTTTAGAGACCGAGTGCCCAAAAACTGGGCCTGCCCCCATTCTACCCCCTGCCCCACCCCTGCTCTGCCTCCACCCCGCCTGCCTGCAGGGTTATCTACTGCCACCAGGGCCTGCTGCAGATCTCCCAGTGGTGCCATGGCAGCCATGTCCTCTGCCCATGCCCCACAGCATCAACTGTGCACAATGGGACGTGAGGGCAGAGTTTTGTCTACGCTGCCAGGCTGCCATGACTGCACTGCTCCGCATGCGCTATGCTCGGGGGCAACCCTTCTCCAGGAGGGCTGCTGGTGAGGAGGGTGTCATGGGGGGCAGCAAGGTTGGGGCAATGGCACCTGTGCCCCAGAGAGGATTCTGAGTGCTGCCTCTGGCACCCGTGCCATAGGTTCGCCACCACTGGCTTAGGGGAAACATGGATTTTCAGTAGCATACTATCTTTTTATTTTTCTTTACTCTTCTTCTTCTCCTTTTCCTTCTCCTTCTCCTTCTCCTTCTCCTTCTCCTTCTCCTTCTCCTTCTCCTTCTCCTTCTCCTTCTCCTTCTCCTTCTCCTTCTCCTTCTCCTTCTTCTTCTCCTTCTCCTTCTTCTTCTTCTTCTTCTTCTTCTTCTTCTTCTTCTTCTTCTTTTTAGACTTATTTATTCCTTAAGAAAGGTAAAAGTATTGGGATGGCTTACATGAGAAAAAAATACTTAAATATTTAAATGTAATTAACTTTGAGAAAATCTTAATGAGTAAGAATGTCTTGAACATTGTGGGAAAAACAAATGTAAATAAGAACTGTAAACAGGATCTATGATGAGACAACCAGAATGACTAGATAGAAAAGAAATATTATATTGATGTGATTATTATCTTAGAAATATTAGAAAAAAATTCTATACTCAATTGCTATCTACCAAAACAACAAGAATTGTATTAACTTAAGGTTGGCAAAAGAGAACATTATGGGAAAAAGAGGAAATCAAGTAAAGCTATTTATGTGGATTATAGATCATAGAAACCAACTGTTAGTGAATGTTTTTTAAATGTAAACCCAGACAACACACTGTTTACCAAATATTAAGGTAACTATGTTAAAAAATCAATAAAATATATTATAAAAAAAGATTAGAATGGAGCTAGATCCCAAATATTTGACAACCAAAAGAGACAGAAAACTCTAAAATTTTGCTTCCATTGTATGATTGTCTAGATTTTTTCCAGCCCAAATATGGTATGGCATACATACTATATATACATAGGCCGCATATAGATAAATTTGTAGTATTTTAGTCAGTGTAATTTATCTAACATAGATGACCAGAATGCCCACTAAAATGTATTATTTGTTTAATTATAACTTATTAGGATAGAGTTAGTAAGGATTTCAGAACATGCTAAACATCAAATATATTTTTTACTGAAAATTGGTACATGCTATACTAATATAACTGATATGTTATATCAGTTATTTAATCTAGACAGGATAGATCTAAAATTCTTCATAGATAAATTCCAAATGTTAGGAATTAATTCAATAACATGAATTAACTTCCTTGCTAAAATTATATGAAAATGCTAACAATTCTCCATATTCTTTAATCACTATACAATAATATGGTCAGTGTGCTATCTTGTGTTTATTCAGTTCCACTTCAGATATTTATAAGTCATAAGTGACATCATTCTCTTGGGGAAAAGGGCTGAAATAACGAAACCAAGAGTTCTGAAATGTTAAATTGTGAACCTCTGTTTTTTGGGGGGTTGCTAATAAAAATTTTGGAAACTCACATTTCAAAAATCTTGACCTAAGCAAAGCTGCAGGGCTTCTGTAGACCTCTTTAAATAAATATCATATATATGTATAACATCCTATATGAAAGTATTGTGGCGGGGGCTCACATTTCAGACACTTCAAGACCAACATGTGCCCTGAATGAAGAAACCTCATGGAGCTTTTTGCCAGGATCAAAGGTTTATATCTGCAAAGGTAAGATATTGACAACATTGGGCACAGCAATTTCTCAATTTAAATAGAAGTAGATCTGGATTGATGAAAAAAATACTTTCTACATTTTTATATCTTACAACAATCAATCAGCAACAGAGGAATTATATGCAGCTGTCTTTGGTCAACAGTGACTTGTCAGACACTTTCCTGGGCAATTGTTCTCATTGAGATTATAAGAGATATCTGATAGTGCTAGAAAATCAACACTACTGGCAACTTCTGCTGATAGAAAACCATGCTGTGTCATCAGTTTTTACTGACATTGCACAGCATGCCTGCTTTTTAAAGAAAATCATACTTGTGACATAGCTGCTTAACTCAGTACTAGTCAAAACTACTTGCAAAACAACATCTCTAAGTGACCTCTTCATACTTTTGAGAATGAGCATACCAAAAAACTGAATATTTTAAAGATAATCAGTATATCTGCAAATGAAAATCCAGTTTCTATGGTTCCCATTTCCACATATCTATAGTTGATGTTGCTGAGCATCACTCATTGAGTTGGCTAGATCAAACAGGGCACACAACATACCTAATGCACCATAGTTATTGGCCAGAAGACAGAATAAGAGGAGGAAGGTAGGAGGATTCATATCCTAATGCTATTGCCTGTATTGTAGATAAGGTATTATTACTGCTATTTTCATTTTTTAAAATGGTTTTACTTTTTGACAAATGAGTTTCATTATTAGTGTATTCTGTGCATGCTTTGGACCTCAGTCTGCATGGTATGAAGGCCCTATCTTGATTTCTTTGTCAGAGACCCATAACATGGTTGTGGTATGCTCCTCTCAAGGGTATGGTGGTCTCTCCAATTTTTGGATAAATACAGCACAGATCATCTCTTGATAGGGTGCTTAAATGTGGTTTCTTGTACTGAGTATGGGGATGAATGGGATGATCTAAATATCCTTTTTCAAGCCTGTGGCTGATGAGGAAGATATTATTTTGATTTATATCTTAACTTTCTATCTTGCTAGCAATAAAGACAACTAATAAGAATATGTTAAAAACATACAAAGTAAACTCTATTTAAAACTATATTTATTAAACTAAAAGGCCTTCCAAACTTGTTTCCTAATAACTGATAAAATGATAACTAAATGCCGCTTTCAAGGGTGTCTATCTTATAGCATGGGAATGGAAACAGCATAAAAGGCTGTTTCTTTTGTGTTTAACAATATAATTTGGAAAATGAGAGCTCCTAAAAATAGAGACAGTGTTGTGTCCTGAGCCTGCAAATGCAGGCTCGGGATGTTGAAATGGTCCCGGGCTTTGCAGAAGCTGCCCGGGATCAGACTGACTGGTGCCGGCTTTGCGCGCATGTGCAAGGCGGGAAAAGTGCCTTTTTTCTCTTGCCATTGTGTCCTGGGATTTGGGCGTATAAAAGGAGGTCTGCGTGCCTTTGCTCGTTGTTGGAGTTTTGGCTAAAACTGAAATAAAGAGTGTTCCTGGAAAGATGTGTCTTCATCATTCGCCATTACTGCGAGGACTTAACTGACAGAATAAAAACAACTAAGCTACTGGCTATTTCAGAGATTCCCAACATTTTTTATTATAAGCATATCTTCTCAACTGAAAAGTTATAAATATGATCAGAAATTTACAGAATTATTATAGACAAACCTTGCTTTTCTTTGTTCAATAGAAATCAATTCAAAATTGCTTTTTTCACTTTCTTCTGAATAATATGCAGTACATTTCCTTTCTTTTATCAGAATTACCTTAGTTGCCAAATTTCTAGAAAAGCAGATAACTGAAATATGTTCTGAATTCATCAGCAAAACCCTGAGGATATAATGAGATTCTTGTGTGGCCAAAAAAATGAAAAAATAGAGAACTTTGCATTACTAATTTATAAGGAGATATATATGTTTAGAAATGATTAATACAGTTGAAATAGAAAAATAATAGCTAACTTTTGAGCCTGTTTAAACTCTTATTTGAATGCCAGCTGGGAAAATTTAAAATTAACACCTACTCTCTGTCTGGATTTGGACCCTTCAAATTTAAGATACTTTTAAATACAAGACTATCCTGTAGGCTGCATAGCTTTTTAAAGTTTATATACCAATATCATATGCTGAGTGCTGCTTTAAGTGACAACTTTCATGTATGGATGAACCCTCGAACAGGACAAATGTTTTCATACAACTGCATAATATATCAAACTATTTTTTTACGAAACCAGTTCATACTTTGAACTGGAAACTGATTAATCATTGATATCATCATGTGCCAGAGAATTGTTAAATTGATAGCTACATAAGAGGGTGGACATATTACATGATCCTTTATAATATGATTCCAATTAAAAATGTTCATGATGAGAATCCCTTGTTGGAAATATTTCCTACTTTGAATGCTTTGAATATTCCCTGCATATGGAATGTTCACTGATCAATAAAGGTTAAATAAGTTAAGTTTTCTTCTTGTTTTATTAGTTTGGCTGTCTTATAAAGATTTCATGATCAATACTGACACTCCTGCCCCCCAAAATTACGTCTCAGATGTAGCTTTCCTCAATGAAGCAAATCTCTACTTACTATTTAAGCCAACAAGTATGAATCAGTTGTTTTCACTAGCATCTGCTCTTTGTTTTTATTGTCTTGTTTAAATTTATTTTTCCAGCTGTCTTTTCTTTAAGGATATTTACAAAACTCTGTAGAGAATTGTAACTGCCTTAACATTGTCTTTTAGATGTTCTTTAAGTTTGACCCAGTTAAAATGAAATGTTTATCCACAGTATTAAGGAACAATTAACTTTTCCACAAACTCATTCACAAGTTAAAGGACGTCACCAGAAGAGAGGATATATTTTCAAAATTTTGCTTATATTATTTGAGTTCTAGTCTGTAGTGGGATTCACCAAGAATGATATGGTCAGGAAGTGAAAAAATGTGGCCTGAGGGAAGGTAATTAATCATCAAATAGATTCTAACAGCAAGGCTGAGCCCATGGAATAACAATACATTATTCATCAATAGATTTCTCTGTGAAAATCTAAATTGTGACCCTGTATTTCCTTCCCACAGACAATTTCAGGTGGCCCCAGAATATTGGCAGTACATTGCTTGGTGAAGTAATCACAGTGAAGAATTGCTTTGCATTCGGCATTTTTGAACCAAATGTAACATATTTTGATAAACTCATTCAGTTACAGATACCATTTAAAAAAATATTGCCAAAATATACAGTGAACCATGCATACAATGAACTTATTAGAATAAGCAGAAAGCAGATCACACTACCGGTACAGCAGTCATTTATTTATTTGTTAAATTTATTTGCCACCTATCTCATTGTGGGGCTACTCTAGGTGGCTTACGATAATAAAAAGGAAGAAAAATTTAAAAAGTGTAAACAGAAGTAAAATAATAGAATGATAAATATATAATGACAAAAGATAAAATGAGAATTGTTCATACTGCAACAATACACATTTTTAAAAATCATTGGATTCAACAATACTGTGTTTACAAGTGCTATATGAGAAGCAATGATATTTTGATATATCATTGTATTCCAAATCTTCAGAGCACCCTTACCAATTCAAACTTCTTTTGTTCTTTCTATTCACAAAACCTTGAATGCCTCTTCAGCACTCCCCCCCCCATCCTCCCACTCATATGAACAGTTAATCCATGTCTAGAAATTCAGGAGAGAGATGATTCATATCTGAGGTAGAGAATATACAAACATGATGTAAAAATGCTTTATTGGCCATATGGGTCACCAGTGTTTGTGTTTTGAAGAAAACTAGAGTGAAGATTATATTCTGTATACGTACATTACTGACATCCAATTACTGTACATACTGTACTGTTCTCAACCTATCTTTCTTTTAACAAATGATATGTTTGGCAACGAAATCAAGAAGAATGGCAGAGGGAAAATTTTTGAGGGAAATCACCAAACTATAGAAAAGTTACCCAGTCTTCTGCTGCACACTGTTTACCTTTCATGTCTGGCTACTATTATGAATTTATATGGCAGCAGGAATTATAGAACTGAAAAGCTTCTGTAAAAGATGAAGGATATTGAAAATATCAATAAGTTCTTCTGGGAGACATGATAATGCAATAACTTAGAGGATGGATTTTCTTAAAAGGTATAATACACTATGGTATCTGCTGAAAAACCACATACCTATGACAAAACAACATGGTCTTAGTTACCAGTTAAAGAGTCTATAGCAGCAGAAATAGAAAGTAGTTCAAATTTTATAAATAGTTGTCAAAGTGATTTGTAAAAAAACAGCAAAGCTTTTTTCTTCACAATAACGTAATAATAAAACACTTCTCTTCCTCCTAAATTATACTTCTGAAGCCCAAGTAGGCCTGAAAAAAATGGAAATATATTTGCAAATGAAAGGGTTTGTAACAAGGTTTATTTTCTACTGCTAAAAAATAATTCTTGGGATGGGATCTGCTCAAAGTTTATCTTTTTTTTTTCTTTCCTTGTGCAAATACCATCTTGTACCAACTCCACTTCCAGGTTGGGGAAAACATGACTTTAGGGGAAAAAATAGAACTTTAAATCTGAAACCCTTGGTGTACCAAACAGGACGCGAGAGAAATAAAAGGGAAAGATGTCCCCCCCCCCCTTGGAAATAGCTTTGAAGTCAGAAATAAATAAATATTTATATTCCAGAGAATTTTTAAAAAGTTCTTTTGTTTTGTTTTGTTTTTGTTCCATCAGGTTTGTAAGTCTCACTTTATCTACACAGCTGTTTTTTATTTGTAAAGCTTTGAAGGTCATAGGCAAAGATTAGTTTTGTTTTTTTTTCCCAGATTTTACCATGACTATCATAATCCTCATCCATCAGCACTGGTTCATTTTTCAGATTTTATTCCTCCATGAAAGGTTAAGTTCGCCACTTCCGGTAGCAAAAGGATGGGGGGAAACCCCCCTTCCTTCACGCTCGGAGGCTTTTTGGGGGGGGCTTCTTGGGAGTTTCTCCCCTTCAGGAAAGTAGGTAGGATAGAGAAAATCAATGTTCTTACCCAGATTCAAGCACACTGTTTACGACCAGCTTAAAATAGTGCTTTTGATTTCCGTTGCTTGCAGCTTGGGCTGGAATCTGAAGTTAAGCCAGCCTTTCTCCTGTTGGTTTCTGGAAGGCTTCTCCTGGACCAATTGGGTCGACCACCATCTCTCCTAGGCCCCTGGGACTTCCTTTATTGCCATCTCTCTGAGGCGGCTTCTGCGTGCAGGAACCAGAAGTCCTGCTTATCATATATCTTACTAACTGCCAGACAGCCCATTTGGTCAATAAAAATGTACTAACAATATAGCAAATCTGTCCATAAAAAATCATTACCTTATTTATAGAATAATTTTCAGAATTCAAGTATGAAGTCTTTGTACCTTGTAGTTTTTGATAAACATTGCTGTCATTTTACAGAGACTGTTCAGAAATATTCTATATACCATACAAGCCTTTGATCCCAACTTATTGAAAGCTTCTTGCAGTCCCAGAGAAGGAAGTTATCATCTTTCTGACATATGTTGCTTTCTGCCTATCCACAGCCCAAATACCGGTCTCACAGCCAATAACATCAAATGGAATCAGTATCATAATTTATATATTTGGCACAACACATATATATGTTAGTACTGTTATGAGTCATGATTCAGAATCTGACTCTGACCTTGAATCTAATTATTTTGTTTCAGCTGAGCCTGGGCTTCAGGAATGTCAGCCTCAAGAATCAATAAGACAGGATACAACTGAGGCTGATCAACCCCAGGCATCTCCTGTTCATCCAGGGCTATCAGATGATGAGGCATGACTCCAAGCCCCAGGTCTAGATGCATACAGAGGCAAGCAGAGCAATACTTTTCGATGAGGATCCTCATTAGACAAAGGGTGAGTAATTCAGCTAGCTGTCTGCAGACAGGTTTAGGTAGCTGCTTTGCTTGCAGTCTTTGTTGTAAACAACCATTTGGAATCCTAGTCTGTGACTTTTGGACCAACTGTTTACCTGATTTGGTTTTCTGTAACTTCTGAAGTATATTTGGACTACATTATCAATTTTTGCACTGTAATTGGCATTTTTCAGGCAAGCATTCTCTGCTAGGCACTTGAATTATATTCCTGTCCACTGTTATTTTCTTCTGAGTACTATGTATTTAAAACTAGTCTGTTTTCCTTACACCAGTTCACCAACCCCTCATCCTCCTTGTGGTAAGCTTCCACCTTGTCATCCTGAATAAGCCCCACTATTGTTGTATCATCTGCGAACTTCACAATATGGTTGGTGGCAAACCTAGCACAACAGTCATGGGTCAGCAGGGTGAACAGCAGCATATTTATAGTGTCCTACTTAGAATAATCTCTCTGAGGTCAGTCTTTTATATGCCAGATACTTACAATAATGAGAGATTGATCTGTAGGGTTGACTCTAACTCTTCTCACTATATCTTGGGAGGCTCCATGCATTATTTTTCAAATAGAAGTGTATGCCACTGAGTCCTCCCAGGCTTAAGTCATCTATGTACACATTCTATGTTAATTAACCCAGCCCAATGAATACACGTGCTACTAGGGTTAGATAGTTTTATAGCACAATTTCCCACCCTTTATTTAATTAAATTTCAATGGATTAATATAGTAACTGATACATTGATTAATACATTTGGACTATTTATGTGTGGGTTGTTCCCTGATCATTTCAGAGCAATTTATAGAAATATTATTAAAACCACAGAAATATAGTATGATCAAACATAAAAACATAATTAAAGTAATAAACTGATATACTTTAATACAATTGAAACAACTAAAAGGCATAAAAAGTAGGTTTTAAGTCTCCCTTTTTAAGTATAGTAAGGAAGAGTCTTGTTTCAATTCTAGTGGGAAACTTTACACAACATGGGTTCTGTCACAAAGAAATAATAATTGAACATAAATGTTAAGTACATATGAAATAGATTAGCAAAGGTTCCCAACAATGATATAAATTAGAGGTAGAATGTATGATAATAAGAAGAATTGTAAGTAACTATGTAAGAACTATACAGCAATGTAGATATCTTGAGTTGGCACTGGAAGGTAATGAGCATCTTCATTTTAACTATTAAAACTGAAGATTATGTGGGACTTTTGGAGGTACCATTTATTATTTGGTATGAACTACAGTTTTTGGAGCATCTTCAAAGCTGAATCTAAAAAATTGGAATGAAGATTTTGATAATGAACAAATACCAGCTAGCTAAAAGATTGAAAAAGAAATGAAAGGTTCTCAGCCATAGTAATATTCATACATTTTCCAATATTTCAACATAACTATATATGCATGGGTGAAAATGAATTCTATTATGTGATTTGTGATTGACACAATGAGGTTTCATTGGCTGAAATTCACTTGTAGGCAGTTATCTGCAAAAGTTATTCCATCCTTATATACTCTGTTTATGTTTTGTATAACCCTCCCAGTTTTCATGAGGCCCAGAAAAAGTGCCTATGCTATGACCCCCTTTAAACTAATTTTGCCTTGGCTTCCGGTTTGTGATCATGGTGCTGGCAGATGTGCGGAGTGATCGCTCTCTCTGCTGTCCGGTTTTCTCCTGCCAGAGGACCCTGAAAAGGGTCAAAAGTTGCCCTGGAGGAGCAACGAGCATAAAGAGGACCCGCAAGTGATCACAGAAGAGTAGCAGCCCTCCCATTTGATCCAGGGCAGCTCTTTGAACTGACAAGGAAAAGATAGGCCATTAACAGGGCCCATCAGTTGTTATCAGCCGAGGCCAAAATTACCAACAAGCACTTTGAAAACACTGCAGAGGAATTGGGTGAGATCTTACCTTCTTTGTACCCCAAGTATTTTCCTGTAAAAAAGCTTCTTGAAATTTCTTCCCCCTGTGAGGAGAGAGGGAAGGGAACGTCTTCCTCCCACCCCACCCCACTTTGCATCTTAAGAAGACAGAACTCTTGGAATAATTCTTCCAACAGGAATCCTTTATTAAGAAGAAGTGGTTGCAGGCGTGCTAGACAGGACTTGGGGTCCAAGCTCTCCCATTCAAGATTTTAAGGGGTTCCCCAGAAGTCCCACCCAATCACCCCCCTTCCAGTGATAGTTTCATGCATCACAATTCCACCACTTTGCTCCTTTCTTCCGTCTGGATGGAGACTTCAGATAAACTACATGAAAGGTAAATAGCCCCTTTGTTATGGTAAGGTTCTTTGGTGCTAACTACATTCTTTGAAGTTGCAATAAACACACTCAAATCCTTAGAAGTATACTGAAGGAAGTGAGGGCCACAAAGCCCCTTTGTTCTCCCCCTTCTCTCCGTCTTATGGCAGAATCCAGAGAAGGCAGAATTGGGGTTTTCTATATTTGATGATTAAAGATGAAATATAATTGGATTTTGACATCCGGCCCCTCTTAAAAATAAGAGAGATCCACCTGCAAGAAAACAAAACAAGTATAAAAGTTAGTCAGGCTTGTTAGGATACTCTGTGTGAAACTTCTTCAATAGCTTCGGGGCTCTGACATGACGTTTGTGGACCCACTCGTTTTGTGAGACAGGGAGGTGTTTCCAGGCAACTAGGTACTTAGTTGCTCCGTGATATCTCCTAGAATCAAGGATTTCCTTTATTTCAAAGTGTTGTTCACCCTCCACCATGATTGGAGGTGGTGGGGGGGGGATTTTTGGCCGTAGAGGTGACTAATGCTCTCTTTTCAGCAAGCTGCAATGAAAAATTGGGTGTATTTGCCTGAGATTTTTGGGTAATTCTAATTCTACTGTTACTGGATTTATGATTCTTTTAATTGGAAAAGGTCCTATATATTTTGGTCCAAGTTTTTTACAGGGCTGTAGGGACTTTAGGTATTTTGTTGATAAGTACACCATTTCACCTATAATGAATGGTGTAGGCTCAACCCTTTTTTTATCGGCTTGTGCTTTGTATGCCTGCCTAGCTTCATCTAGTGTTTTCCTAACTATTGGCCAGGTGTTTTGTAGGTTTTCCATCCATTCTTTCAGTGAAGGGATCGTTGGTTTGTTTGGGGTTAATTCTGGCATAGGGTTGAAACTTTGACCGTTGGCTATTTGAAAAGGAGTGTAGCCTGTGCTGGAGTGGACTGCATTATTGTAGGCAACTTCTGCAAAAGGAAGTAAGTCCGTCCAATCACTCTGTTGGAAATTTAAAAAACATCTCAAATATGGCTCAAGTACTGAATGGCACCGTTCCGTTTGTCCATCTGTCTGAGGGTGATGACTAGATGTCAGTCCCTGAGTGGTCCCTAAGAGGGATAAAAATTCCTTCCAAAATGCAGATGTAAATTGCACTCCCCTATCAGAGATGATGCGTTGGGGTGCCCCGTGCAATCTGTAAATGTGCTGGATGAAATGTTTTGCTAAGGCCTTTGCAGTGGGAATCTTTTGGCAAGGGATAAAGTGCACCTGTTTGGAAAACAAGTCCGTGACTGTCCAGATAACAGTATTCCCATTGCTTTCTGGCAATTCCACTATAAAATCCATGGCTATTTCCCTCCAGGGGGCTGAGGGCCTTGCCACTGGTTGTAATAGCCCTGGCGATTTCCCTTGCAACCTCTTTGCCGGTGCACAGGTTGGGCAGCTGGCAACATAACTTTCTATGTCCTTTTTTATTGATGGCCACCAAAATTGCCGTTTAATTAAGTGTAAAGTTTTTACAAATCCAAAATGCCCTGCTGATTTTGTGTCATGGCAAAGCTGCATGAACGTGATTCTTTGGGTTGTTGGTATATATAACTTTTCCCCTACCCAAGGCAACCCCTCTCTCATTGTGCACACATTTTTGTTTTTCTGGAACCATTCATCTGTTTCCAAACTTTTTCTGAATTCAATTCCAGTTTGGCTGTCCAGTTGTGGTTTTAATTTGGCTTGGGTTCTTGTGGTTACTGGTGCTGCCAGTTGTGACTCTGCCATTATTGGTCTAGAGTCTGTGGTTTGTGCGCTGTCATATTGAGGCATGCGAGATAGAGCATCTGCCAGGAAGTTCTTTCTCCCTGGTAAATGTTTGAGCTTAAACTGGAACTGGTGAAAATGCTGAGACCAGCGGGCTTGTTTGGGATTGAGTTTCCTGGACGTTTTCAGGGCTTCTAAATTTTTGTGATCGGTCCCCACCTGGAAGGGGATTTTGTTGCCTTCCAGGAACTGTCGCCACGTGAGTAATGCCCAACGTATCCCATAAGCCTCCTTCTCCCATACGGGCCAGCGCTGTTCTGTGTCCGTGAGTTTCGTGGATGTATATGCACAGGGTTGCAATACTGCATCATCATTTTCTTGTAATAGCACAGCCCCCACTGCCACATCACTTGCATCTGCCTGGATTATGAAGGGCTTGTCCATATCTGGGTGCCTTAGTACTGGTTCGGCAGAAAAAAGTCTCTTTAGTCTCTCAAACGCTGCTTGGCACTCCATCGTCCATGTTAGTGGCTGGCTAGGTTTTAGTGAGGATGCTCTCTTCGTTTTTAGTAAGTTCGTGAGGGGCAAGGCTATCTGGGCAAATGAGGGGATGAATTGGCGGTAAAAGTTTGCAAAGCCCAGGAAACTTTGTAGTTGCTTTCTTGTGCGGGGTGGTGCCCAATCTAATACTGCTTTGACCTTCTCCGGGTCCATTTCAATGCCCTGTGGGGATATGCGATAACCTAGATAGTCTATCCTTTCCTGGTGGAATTCGCATTTTGAGAGTTTGGCATATAGGTGGGCGGCTCGCAGCTTCTTTAAAACCGCTCTGACAAGGTTGACGTGTTCTTCTTTTGTTTCAGTAAAGATAAGAATGTCGTCCAAGTAAACAAGGACCCCCTTAAACAGGTGCTCCCTTAGAACGTCATTGATTAATTGCATAAAGACTGCAGGGCCCCCTTGTAATCCAAATGGCAAGATTTTGAATTGATAGCACCCCATGGGGCAGTTAAATGCAGTCTTCCATTCGTCCCCTTCCTTAATTCTCACGCGATAGTAAGCTTCCCTTAGGTCTAGTTTAGAAAAAAATTTTCCCTTTCGATAGGTGTGACAGCATGTCTTTCATGAGGGGCAGAGGGTATAGGTTGCTTTCACTGATTGTATTCAGGGCCCTGTAATCCACGCATAAACGTAAAGAGCCATTCTTCTTCTCTCTAAAAAGGACTGGGGCAGCCACTTTAGGCTTGGCTGGCTCAATGAAACCTCTCTCTAGGTTTTTTTTATGAATCTTTCCATTTCCTCCTTCTCCTTTGGGCTCATGGAGTATAATCTGGGCTTTGGGAGTTTTGCCCCAGGTTTGAATTCAATGGTACAGTCTGTGGGTCGGTGGGGGGGAGCTCATTCACCCTCTCCTCACTGAAGACTTCAGCAAGGTCTCTATATTCCTCTGGTATTTCTGTTAATCTTTTTTCCTCTCCTATGGATGCTTTTTCTATTCTTGATTGTGGTAGCCTCCCTTGGGGTTTTAAGTCCATAGGGTCCCCCTTCGGGAATTTGATTTCTGTCGTCCTCCAATTTACCCAGGGGTTCCATTTTTTCAACCATTCCATCCCTAGAATCATTGGGCATTCCATGCCTGGGGTCACCACAAACTTTATGTCCTCTTCATGTTTGCCCAGGGAGAGGTGTATTGGTAGAGTGGCTAGGGTAGCTGGCACCCCCCCTGCTATGGATCCATCTAACTGGCCAAATGAGATTGGTTGTTCCAGTCTCCTGGATGGGATGCCCAGATTCCCCACTAGTGTTGGGCTAATGAGGCAGCGGGTGCAGCCAGAGTCTATTAAGGCTTTCACCTTCACAGCTTCGGGCATGGGGGGGATTAATATAGTCACTGTTTTGAAGATGGGTGTGATGCATCCACTTACCAGGGGTTTGCCCTCCGAGCTGTCATCTGAGGCATCCACCAGCCCTGTGGTGTAGGCTGGAGTTCTTTCCCCTTGGTGAGCAGAAGTGGGGGGTTCTGCAATTTCCATCATTCTCATGGCCGTTTCTTTTGGCTTAGCTAAAGACTTTCCGGATTTGTTGATTGGGGATCTGTCTGGGTTGTGCTGGGGGGCTTTGGAGCGGCATTCTATAGCTCGATGCCCTTCTCTTCTGCACTTGAAACACCCCATTTGCTTCTTGGTTGTAGCCGATGATTTCACCGGTTCGTGTGTCAGCTCAGGCGGGGGGCGGCTCCATTGTTTTCCTCGGCGGTGCCTCTTCAATATGTCGATCTCTGCTTCCTCTGCCAAGATGTACCATTCCTCAAGTCGGTGTGGGTCCCCTCGGGGCGGGCAAGCATCATATAGATCATAATTTAGTCCGTCTTTGAAATGGCTAAGGAGGATGTCTTCTGGCCAATTCAGTTTGCTGGCAATGGCCCGGAATTCTTGTGTATATTCAGCTACCGGGCGTTTGCCTTGCCTCATCATTTTTATCCTTTCATGGGCTTTGCGATCAGCCAGGGGGTCTTCAAATCGTCTTCTCAGAGAGGACATGAAATGGTTGAAGTTACTGAGTTCTAGGGCATTGGAGTCATGCAAGTTCACCACCCAATCTGCAGCCGGTCCATCCAGGGCAGATTGCACGATCCGGATGTGGGCTTTGTTGCTGGGAATGCCCTGCCTGTATTCCTCCATGTAGCTGAGGACTTGGGTTAGGAAAAACCCCAAGCGTGTTGGCTCCCATTTGAATTTCACCTCCAACGGTGGACGTCTTGGAATGGATCGGTGCCTCCGTTGTTGGTGGTAGTGTCTTCTGTCCAGATTGCCATCTATGGTCCGGTAGGGGGTGGGGGCTACTGGATCGGTAGATGTCCCCGGGGTTGCAGGTTCCATGTCCCCCTCAGTGTCTCTCCCTTTGCGGCTCCAGGAACTTGGGCGGCCGTAGGGTTCAGGATTCTCCTCTCCTAGGGAGCTGAGAGTTCTCTTCATCAGGTCAATAGCTTTCTCTAGGATCCAGTCTGAGTACGGTGCCCAGCTTCCTCCCTCTTCACTTGCGTGCAGGGATTTCTCCATCTCCTGTTTCCATTCTGGTTGCTTGGTCCCCCGTCTCAGGGTCACCTTTCTTGATTCCTTTCCCCACTCACTTTTCTTTCCAACGCCCATTGACCAGCGAGGCTTGGGGTCCTGTGTCTCCACCACTTCTTCTCCTGAGGAATCTGACCTCTCGGATCCCAACATCTGTCAAGGTTCCAACTGGGTCAGCGGCTCTCTTTCCAGGGAGTTTTCCCCCCTCTCTTGCTCCATTGTCCGACATGGTAAATTTTTGCAAAATCCCCCGGCAAGGGTCTCCCTTCCAGGTGGATTAATTTTGCAAGTCCTGTCTAATGTAAGGACCCACCCCACTTTGCATCTTAAGAAGACAGAACTCTTGGAATAATTCTTCCAACAGGAATCCTTTATTAAGAAGTGGTTGCAGGCGTGCTAGACAGGACTTGGGGTCCAAGCTCTCCCATTCAAGGTTTTAAGGGGTTCCCCAGCAGTCCCACCCTATCACCCCCCCTTCCAGTGATAGTTTCAGGCATCACAATTCCACCCCTTTGATCCTTTCTTCCGTCTGGATGGAGACTTCAGATAAACTACATGAAAGGTAAATAGCCCTTTTGTCATGGTAAGGTTTTTTGGTGCTATTTACATTCAAACTCTTTGAGGTTGCAATAAACACATTCAAATCCTTAGAAGTATACTGAAGGAAGTGAGGGCCATAAAGCCCCTTTGTTCCCCCCCTTCTCTCCCTCTTATGGCAGAATCCAGAGAAGGCAGAATTGGGGTTTTCTATATTTGATGATTAAAGATGAAATATAATTGGATTCTGACAAAAATGGCAGCACTGACTACCTAGGGAAAATAAAACCTTAAAAAGAACAACTAAATAATTGGATTCACATTTTCTTGATATCTGGAGACCCAAAAAGTTCCTACTTTCATGGAGATCTGCTATCTTATCTACTCATAAAAAAGATGAAAAAGAAACTGGATAAAAACCTAGCCCAGGTTTTGAAAAAGACTTTAAATGCTATTGGGGACATCTTGTGGCAAAGCTTGGTAAAGCAAGTGAATATTCTTGACAAAGAGACCTGCTCATAGCCCAGATCTGTCCTTAGTATTATCTAAAAGAGATAAAAAAGCTGAGAGAATAGCTGGGTGGTGAAATTGATTCTTAAGAACTGTGGAGGTGAACACTTACTGACTCTTGTTTAATAAATAGCCTTCACTAAAGGACCATCTATAACTATGTCAGAAATGGAAGAGGACCAGCAACAAACTTCAGCTAATTATAAACTTATACTTGAAAAAATTCTTGAAGATACTGAGATAATTAAATCTAGACTGTAAGCAAAGGCACCAGCTTAAATCTACAAAGTGAAACCCTGATTGCAACCAAAGAACTTACAATCCAAAAAACAAGAGAAGCGGAAGAAATTAATACCAAGAAAGAGGACTTTAAAGATCAACAAGTACAATGTACTGAAAAGTTAGACAATCAAACCCTGAATGCAACTAAAGAACTTACAACTCAAAAAACAACAGAAGCGGAAGAAAGTAATACCAAGATGGAGGGCGTTAAAGAGCAACAAGTACAGCTTACTGAAAACCTAGACCAGTGGTTCTCAACCTTTTTAATGCTGTGACCCCCAACCGGTTGTAAGTCTAGGACTACCCAACTGGTCGTAAGTCATGGACTATCCAACCAGTCGTAAGTTGAGGACTTTCCCTGCCCAGGAGCGCCGCACATGTGTGGTGCCTCCCCCTGTGCCGGCCGAGGCATAGCTGGCAAGCGGCAGAGACGGTGCTGGCCGACCACCGGCTGGGCCACCAGCTGGCCCAGCCCAAGGGAGGTAAGGCACCCGCCGGGCCCCACGCACACCAGCAACCCTCCCTGTGCCCGCCGGCCTCCCACCTCCCAACCCTGGCCCTCTTTTACTTACATTTTTAGTAGTTGCTCAGCAGGGAGGGGGATAACTTCCAGACAGCTCGCCTTCACTGCAGACAACTTGCAGCACTGTTTGCAGAATGGAACTTTTGGCAGGCTCAGCAGGGCAGAGACAGCCTGGACAATTCCTATTGGCTTTTGAAAGCCAATAGAATTAGACTCTATTCAAGAGAGTGTATTCTATTGGCTTTCAAAAGCCAATAGAATAAAAGGGAGTAGCACAGCTAAGGAAAAGGGGAAAAAATGGCAGACTGCATTGTTTGGCGACCCCCGTGAAATGGTCGTTTGACCCCAAATGGGGTCCTGATCCACAGGTTGAGAACCACTGACCTAGACAATCAGACAACTATAAAATGGGACATGACTTTCTACTTAAACCTGAAGAAGCCTGAGGAAGAAGAAGACCAGATTGAATTGAAGATAACTATACTAGAGCAAATATATGAAGATAACTATACTAGAGCAAATTTGAGCTACCAGGGCAACAACTTAATGATTATAAATGGGCCAGTTTCTCTAGAAAATTGATAACTAATGGTCTTCTTTAATTCAAGTAACATACACAAGAATGAAGGGAGATCTATCTGATGATCTAAAAGCATTGGTATGGAAGCCTGGTTGGCATAAAAAGAAAGCTAGAGTTAGATTTAAAAAATGGGGTCTTTTGATTTATTAGAGATGATCCTAAAGTTTCATCTAATGGGCTAAAGGGAGATTTTGAGATGAAGGGAAATTTGATTACTAGAGTTAAATATTGTTGGGAAATGATAAAAAATAAGGATTTAATTGGCTTAATACTGAGGAGTTAGACTTTAAGGGAAATGAAAATTAACTATTAGGAAATAGCTTTGAATTATTGTTTAGCCCAGATAATATAGAGGATGGACTTGAGACAATAAAGGATACTCCATTAATAAGTGGTGATGTATTAGGATGAGAAATAGAAAATGTTTAAGAAATAAAGAAGATATTTAAGTAAGTAATATATGTATTTTAGATATTATAACTTCTATGTAGTGAAATAAAGGAAATTTGGGTTACTCAAAACTTAAATACTATGGATATTAAAGCTTAATTTGAATACTGCAATTAAAAACTAGGTAAAACTTATAAACAGGATATGGATATGTATAAGCAAAAAAATATTGATAAATGTTTCAACTGAGTTTGATATAATTAGAAATTTACTAGCTTAAACACGATATAGCAAGTGTTAAGGGAAATAGAGAAGGGATTTTTAATGATGTAACCTGAGATAAGTATTAGAGATTTTGTTATTGAACTATTGATTACCCAATCACCATGTTGCTTTCTAAATACTTAAATGTAAAACTGGAAAAACAATAAAATATTGTTATTAAAAAAACCAACTTTTCCTTAAACAAACACAAGATTAACTATGCAGAGTATGTTGAACATACAATCAAAAGATCACAAGGGACATTTGGGTACTGTTCATTTCACAGAATCATAAACATTATCTTTAATATGTAAGCAGTCACTTTATATTAGACATTTAGTAGCACATTCATTAATGGAAATATGTCTATGAAATTTTGTAACTGAAATTAACTAGATATGGCAGACAATTTTCTAGGAGATTAGGGAATCAACAGATAACCATGCCTTATTAAACTTAGGAGTCTAAGATATTGCCTTGTTCATAGCAAAGTTTACTTTAATTATTGCTTTGTTAATACTGAGGAAATTTTACCACAAACACCTCTGCCTGCTGTTGTCTTTATTTTATATTCTTTATATATTCTATAGAAGCTAGACTTTTCTATATGTTTTCATAGATTTCTTCCTTGTAAATTTTGTAGTAAATAGACAGCATCAATATCAGTAAAGCAGCTAAATGAAAACAAGGAATCCTAAAAATAATGTGCTATGAATAGCTAATGCAAAATGAGAATAATTGATATTTGAGGTTAGCAAGTAATAAAGGGCATATATCCTGGTTGACAATTTGTAATGAACAAAGATTGAAATAACACAATAATGATTTTTAAAAATAGCATTTTCGTTTGTAAAATTATTTATATAACTTTAGAATCAATAAGCTATCCTTCAATAATAACATTTTCAGGGCACCTTACAGGACATACAATGGAAAATACAAAGACAATACAACTAAAAACGAGCAATCACAGTGAAAAACTATCAAGATAACAAAGGTATCAAGTCTCGAAGTGGCCAAGGTTTGAGACATGTGGACATCAACTCCCAGAATTCCCCAGGATAGCCATGCTTGACAATAGGTTAACCAGATAAATAAGTAATATATTGTATAAGCATGAGAATAACTGAGGACAGAGGGACTCTTCTGGAGCATTTAATATCATTTTTTTCTGTTTTAACCATCCAAAATAACTAGATGTGAATATATCTCAAAACTCATTTATATATTACTATTCATTTATATGCAAATTTAAAAACTTATTTGAAATTCAGATCCTTTTGAGACACTTCAGTTTGATATCTCTCCATTTTGAAATTATATTCTCTTTTTGTCTGTGAGAGGATAATATGTTTGTGCCATAGCTATAACTAGAGCTAGATAAATAACTAAAGTTCCTATACTTGGGTAAATAATATAAGAAATGTTGGATAGAATCAAAACTTCTTCAATCACAAAATACTTCAAAAATGATTAACTGGAACATTTGGAAATGTCAAAATTCAACAATACCTTGCATCACCCTTCTGAACCTTATCTATGTCATTGCATTCAGCAATAAAGCATTTTTGGATTAGAAGTATTATATGTCTTATGACTGCTAAAACTGAAGACATTAATTGATGCCATTTGGAAATTAGCTGGAAAATGAATGCTACCAGGGAAAGGTCCTGTTTCTTGTTCTCTGGGTTTCTACGACAATTTTAATATGTGCCTCATATGTTTGCTTAAAAAACTGAAGCCTTTGGGAAGGTTAAATCACTTCATTTAGAGTGAGAAATCACATTTTTAAAAATTCTTTCATGATATAAAAATTAAGCAGAAATCCATACAGGTAGAAGAGCAGATCCTTGGGATTGATTTTATTCAGTATAATATCACTATTACCTGATGATCAGAAAAAAAGAAGAGTCAGTGAAAGCTAGACATGGAACCAGTAGAAGAAGAATAAACAATCAAATTATTTATATAAACTATTTGAATTATATTGAATAGTATTCAAGAAGCTGTTTTATATCAATTCATATCAAATTTGATATGATTTATTAGTTCATTAACTGTTGTTTTATTGGTAATGGGTCTCCAGAATATAATCTGACAAAGCCAACTGGGTGATCTTGGATAGGAAACAATGGCAACTACTTCTGAGAAACCTTGCCAAACAAACTGCAGGGACTTGGCTGTCTCTGAGAATCGGACATGATAGAATCGAGGACCACATACACACACTCCACTGGCAGCCAAGGACAACATTAATCATAAATAAAATCCATCTCATTGACCTCATTAATTTCTTCACACACTCAGGAAAACAGCCATGTCATGAAAGTTTTATGTCAGATGTCTAGCTAGAGAATTTAAGAAAGAAACTCCTGGGACATTGTTCTTCCCAAAAGTAATACTTTTATTGAATATACTACATTGGCACAAAAGAAGCAAAACCAGCTCTGAATTTCTCACTCAAAGTTCCGTATAATTAAACAAGAGTTCCCTCTTTGGCTGCACCCCTTAGTCCATTGCGTTGTCCAATCACCTACACTCCGTTCCCTATGGGAACTGTCTGGATCATTCAAACACCTGTGTAGTGTGTCCTTGAAGGGGGAAACAATGCCTCACAATCTGAAGTCTTGGCATTCCATTCCCATTCTAAGCAATTCAACTACTCCTCTCCCTGTTGTTGTCAAGCTGAGAGCAGAGAAGAAAATAGATGAAAAGTAAATCACTCTTGACACTTTATAAAATGTTTGCAAAATTGAGCCACTTGAGGAAAATGGTGTTCCAGAGGACAGGCACTTCAACAGAAAAGAATTATGGTTCACCTAGCATAGATATATGATAAAGTGATTATGAGGCTGAATTATGAATAAGCAAGTCTTAGCTTTAAAGTACACCACTCTTGACAAATTACTGTTTTTCAGCATTCTGCCTTTGCAGAACTGGGGCAAAATAGTGACCTATATTGCAAAATTTTGAGATTCACATATGTAGCATTTTGAAAACTTTGAATGTACTTATGTTTATTACCTCTAATTGTCATTTGTGATTCCATTTGAATCTTTAGTATAACTGAGTGCTGTTGCTGTTTCTAGAGTTTCTGATACTGCCCATTAAGCTTTCTAAAAATTCTGCATCCATATTTAAAGCTTGAAAAAATTGTGATAAAGCTGACAGAAACCTCCATATCAAGATAGTAAAGAAAGTGGCTAGGGAAGATGTAATTTTTAATTCAATAATCCAATGCTTAGGACTAATAAAAAAAGAAGCACACATGTAAATCACTTCAACCTTAATAATCCTCAGAGAGAATGAAAAATGAAAAGGATTATATAAAACCCCAATCATAAATGCCATTGTCTTTAATCTTTAACCTAGAAAAACTCTAAGTGTTATGTATCAATAACATTACTGAAACTTCTCTATAAATTTCCCTTCCTTTAAACAATATATTGCTCAAATATATAAATACTTCAGCATACTACAAACTTCAGCAGGTGAAAATATTAATAATAAAGGAAATTGAAAATACTTGAATTTCACTATGGCCTCATTTTCACACAGTCTGTTTGTTTAAGATTCAGAGTATGACCTGAATTGGCTCCTGAATTCGGCCCTCACTGTAAAATATATAGGGTTTATTTATAATTTATGATGTTTCCTGCAAGAGAATCGTTTATCTAAAGATATGTTAGAGAATTTTAATTTCTCTGTTGGTAAAAATAAATCAGAAGCTCTCACAGTTGACTGCATTTAGCTGATTCAAATAACCTCTTTATATTAATATCAAAATATTTACAATACCATACATTCTTCTTTACAGCAACATAGCACAATGAAGACTTCTTACAGAGAGATATAGAGACAGACCTGAGACTAGATAGAAAAAATCCAGCTCCTAACTCAGTACCTTTTTTTGCACAGACTCAGTAGCACTTTTCTCACATTGGCTGACTGAGTTACCACATGATTCTTCCTGCTCATGAATATTCTAACACTCCTCCCTTCATGACAGGAAGAGACATCAGACCTACTGACTTAATACATTCTCCATAGTGAACACCACCCAATGGTTTAGTCATCATGTCTGCCAAATTATCCTCAGAAGAACAATGATGTAAACTAATCAATTTTCATTTTACAGCTTCCCTGACATTACAATACTTAATGTCTACATGTTTCCTTCTGTTCTTCACACTGTCACCAGTTGTCATTTTTATACAGGCAGCATTGTCTTCAAATAACTTTACAGATTCTTTTACATTAATATTCAAATCTTGCAACAACTGTACATACCATGTTACTTCAGAACACAATTTAGATAAAGCAATAAACTCTGCTTCCACTGTTGAAATAGCAACAGTTGTTTGTTTTCAGGACTTACATCCAATCAGAGTCCCTCCAAACAATATTATAATCCCAGAATTTGATTTCCTCATGTTTATGTCATTTGCATATCGACATAACACTTTAATTTCAATTCCTCAGTAATCTGTATTTGAAGACCCAAATTTATGGTTCCCTTTAAATATCTGAGAACCCTTTTTACACCCATCCAATGTAACTTTGTAGGTGCAGCAGTAAAACGATTCAAAATGCTTACTGCGCATGCTATGTCTGGTCTGGACCAGTGTGATAGATATAACAAACTCCCTATTGCTGAGTGATATATCTCTTGATCACAGGTTTCACCTTTGTCCGCGCTTAAACTATTATAAAAATCCGTACTCATGGGTGTGGGAGCAGTATTTTTTTTTTAAATTTTATTATTTTATTTTCATTACAATCATAAGAAAAAAAATTCAGATACATAACAAGTTCAAATACAACACACAAATTCCGGCATTGCTCACCCATTTCCCCCCAAACCGCATCCCCCTCTCATCTCTTCACTTCCCCCTTCCTTCTTCTTCCTCACTCTCCTCCTCTCCTCCCTCTCTCCTCCATCTTTCTACTTGCTTATCCCTCTCCTCTTCTTCTCAATCGGATGCGGTCTAGGGGAAAATGCCCGAGCAATCCTCTGTCACCCAAAAAAAAAAAAAAAAATCTTAAAAATATAAAACTATTCCTACTTATCTGAACTATTGAACATACTACCCATATTTTCCCTTCCCCCCTCCCCCCACCCCCTTTTCCCCCCGGCTTCCCAGAGCTCAGTACAGGGTTACACACACACACAAAAAAAACTAAACATAATCAACTTAAATTTACTACTTATACAATAACCAAAATCATAATAACCCTTAACTCTCTGCAAACTTCAATTCATAATTTAATAAAAATCCATTATTCATAAAATAAATGAAACTTTGTTGTTCCATACTTCTTCTGAATATATTCTATCCATTTTCTCCATACAGAAACATATCTCTTTTGTGAATGGTCCTTTAAATAAGCAGAAATTTTAGCCATTTCTGCTAAATTAGAGACCTTGAATACCCATTCTTCTAAAGAAGGCAGAGAATCTTTTTTCCAATACTGACCCACCAATAGTCTTGCTGCTGTTATTAAATTCAGCATTAAAATAGTTTCTTTAACATCAAAATCCACAAAAATACCCAAAAGAAATAATTGGGGAGTAAATTTAATTTTCCTTTTAAAAACCTTTTGAATGTTCCACCAAATCATAATCCAAAAAGCTTTAATATTTTTGCAAGTCCACCAAACATGAAAATAAGTTGCATCCAAGGAACCACATCTCCAACAGTTGGGTTGCAAATTCGGATACATACAAGATAACTTTTTAGGATCCAAATGCCATCTATAAAACATTTTATAAAAATTTTCCCTCAAATTTTGTGCTTGAGTAAATTTAACATTTCTAACCCAAATTATCTCCCAGGAATCCATTAAGATCGGTTCCTGTACATTCTGAGCCCATGTGATCATACAATTTTTTACTAACTCTGTTTCCGAATCCAATTTTATTAACTCATTATAAATTCTTTTGATATGAGCAAATTTCTGATCTTTAATCTGAATTACCAAATTTTCATCTGATAAAGTAATTCCCACCTTTTTATCTACCCTCCATCTCTCCATTATTTGTAAATATTGAAACCATGATTGTAAAATATTTTCTTGCCTTAACAAATCAAAAGACTTTAATTGCCAATCTGTACCTGACCAAATGAGCAACTCTTTATACGAAATATTATCAAAATTCACCCCCTTAAATACCCCTTGATTTGCCTGTCCAGGAATCCCCCAAATGGGTGTTTTATAGTTTAATTTGTAATAATACTTCTTCCAGACTCGAAGTATGGCATTTCTTAAAATATGTGACTTAAACACCCAATCTACTTTCTTATCAAAAACTAAATATGCGTGCCAACCAAATAATAAATCCCAGCCTTCAAGAACCAAAATATTTTTATTTGTTAAATTGAGCCAATCACTTACTAAAGTTAAGGTGGCCGCATCATAATATAATTTCAGATTAGGTGCTTTAAGTCCACCCCTTTCTTTAGCATCTTGTAAAATCTTAAACTTAACCCTTGATTTCTTGCCACCCCATATAAATTTATTGATACCCTTCTGCCACTCTTCCAAATTTGCATCCTTTTTCAAAATGAATAACATCTGAAATAAAAAGAGAAACTTTGGTAGAACATTCATCTTTACTACTGAAATTCTCACCAACAATGATAATTGTAGTTTTTGCCAGTCATTTAAGTCTTTTTGTACCTTTATCTACAACTGTTCATAATTATTCTTATACAATTTCCCATTAGATGTTGTAATATATACTCCTAAATACTTAACCTTATTAACTACTTCATAACCTGTTACTTCAGCTATAGTATCTTTTCCCTTCATAGACACATTTTTCAATAAAATTTTAGTTTTATTCTTATTCATCTTAAAACCAGAGACCTGTCCATACTGTGCTAAAATTTCAACCAATTCATTAACCGAATCTATTGGATAAGATAATGTCACCACCAAATCATCAGCAAAAGCTTTCAACCTATAATCAATCTTGTTTATTTTTATTCCTTTTAATCTAGGGGATTCTCTAATTTTAATAAGTAAAATTTCCATAATTAATACAAATAACAAAGGGGATAGAGGACAACCTTTTTCTATTTTAAATTGCTCTGTTAATCCCCCATTAATTATAATTTGTGCTGATTGTTGCTGGTACACAGCTTTAAGAGCACACAAAAATTTATCTCCAAAATTCATTTCCTCTACCACTTTCAATAAAAATTTCCAATCTAATTGATCAAACGCTTTCTCCGCATCTATAAATATTAAGGCAGCAGGAATTTGATTATTCTTATCCAAATATTCTATTATATTAACCAATTGTCTTACATTATTTTTCATATATCTTCCCGTTATAAATCCTGATTGATCAATATGAATCAGTTGTTTCAAAACCTGTATTAATCTATTTGCCAATATCGTTGCAAAAATCTTATAGTCCATATTTAACAAAGATATAGGCCTATAATTTCTAGGTTGGGACAAGTCTTGGTCATTCTTTGGAATCAGTGATATGAAGGCCCTTTTCCAAGATGGAGGTAACTCTGCTCCCAACAAAATGTCATTAAAAAGTTCCTTCAATGGTTCTATCATTTCTTCAGATAGCATCTTGTAATAAATTGCAGTTAATCCATCAATGCCTGGCGTCTTACCAACCTTTAATTGTTTAATTGCAGAGGTAATCTCTTCAGCAGTAATTGAAGCATTAATCCCATCACGCTGATCAGTCGTAAGTCTAGGAAAATTGTTGTAAATAGTTTTCTATTTCTGAAATTTGTATAATTTCACTAGTATATAACTTAGAATAAAAATCTAAAAAAGCCTTTTTAATCAAATTTTGTTGATACACTTCTTTACCTTTATAACTTATTTTGTTTATAATCCTTGATTTCTGCTTCTTACGTAATTGATAGGTCAACCATCTACCAGGTTTATTTGCATTACAAAATGTATTATACTTCATATACCTCAAATTAATTGCCATCTGATCCACTATTAACATATTAAATTGTTCCTTAAGCAGAGTTATAGAAGCTTTCAAATTATTATCCATTGGATTTGATAATAAAAACTTTTCCTTATATTTAATCTCATCTTCCAACTCTTTACGCTTCTCAATTTGTTTAAGTCTATGAGCATTATTCAGAGATCAAAATCCCTCGCATGTATGCTTTACTGGAATCCCAAACCATTGGCATCGAGGTGCCCTTATTCGTATTCCAAGAAAAAAATTCTTTTAAATTCTCATTTAACCTCCAAGACCTTCTAGACCCTTTATCCAAAGAAATTTCCAACCATACAGGACTATGATCTGAAAAAAATCTAGGAAATATCTTAGTATTCTTCACTCTGAAAAAAAAGTCATAGTAACTAGAAAAAAATCAGTTCTAGAATAAGATTGATGCCTGTCTGAAAAAAAGGTAAAATCTTTTTCCTGAGGATTACGTTCTCTCCAAATATCTCTGAGTTCCAAATCATCCTTTAAATCAAAAAAGGCTTTAGGAAGTCTCGCCTGGTTGCAGACTTTAAAAGAACCCTTCTTATCTTTGCTTGGATCCAAAACACCATTCCAATCTCCCATCATAATAACCGATTTATAATCCAAAGAAATTAGTTTCTGATGAATCATCTTGTAAAAATGTTTTTGTTGTTGATTGGGAGCATATAATCCAACAAGAAGAGTTCTGTTATCATTTATTAAAAGATCAATAATAACGTATCTGCCTTGTAAGTCCGAGTCAATTAATTTTGGTGAAAGCTCTTTTCTTGCATATATAACTACACTTCCTTTTTTCTGCAATGCAGGAGCTATAAAATGTACCCCCAGCCGAGGGTTGAACAAGTATTTTTGATCTTTGGAAATAATATGAGTCTCTTGCAAACAAATAATATCATTTCTATATTGTTTCAAATAGTAAAAAACTTTCTTTCTTTTCTGTGGAGTGTTAAGCCCATTAACATTCCAGGTTAGAAGCTTTGCCATTCTTGGCAGGTTGAAGCCTTTGGAACAAAACCTCTAGACTTGCAGTTGATGATTTCTTTGGCCTTGCTCCTCCCACTGGCTCCAAAGTAAAGTGTGATCCATCATCAACCTTTTGTTGCTGTTGCTGTTGTTGTTCTCCTTCTCTACCTTTATAGGCAGCACGTGTAATTCTCTGTTGTTTTGGGTCATCAGTTAATTGAATAGATTCAACCAATAACTCTTCTCCTGGGAATGGCTTTAAGCCTACATTTGATTGTGTTTCTGCCTTGCTCTCATCTTTTTTTGATCTTGGAGATGGTGGTGCCTCTACTTTTAACACAGTCATATAAAAATCTTTTGCTTTAGAAATTGTATTAAGACGATAACGTAAGCCAAGATAAGTCACCACTATCCCCACAGGTATATCCCATCTGAATTGAATTTGTTGTTTCTTAAGTTCATCAGCCAGAAAAGCAAAATCTCTCCTTCTCCTAAGGATTTTTGAAGGTATTTTTTTTAAGATTGTCACATCTTGAGTTGCAATCTGAAATCTGTGCTTATAAAAAGCCTGAATAATTTCATTCCGCAATGATCTTCTAGCAAAATAAACCACCACATCTCTTGGTAGCTTCCTCTGTCTTGCGACCCATGAATTAACTCTAAAAAATCTTTTCTATATCTCTCAACATTGCTTCAGGGTTGCATTCCAAGATAGAAGCCAATTCTATTGCAATTTCTTCTTTCAAATTCTCCTGAATATTCTCCTTCAAACCTCTTATTCTCAAAGCAAACTCCATTTCTCTGTATTGTGACATTAAAATCTCATTCTGTACTTTGTCTGCATTGTCTTCCATCTTATCAACTCTATATTGAATATTTCAACTTTCCCCACCACTTCATCCACCCTGTCATCAATTTTTTCTACAAGTCCAGCAAGCCCCTCAAGTGCAGAAATAATATCTACCCTCATCTGGTCATTTTTTTTCTCTATAAGTTCTGCTGTCTTTTGTATAGTTTTCTCATAAATGTTCTCCAAAGCATCTTGCAAATCTTTAAGTGTTATTGACTGAGGTGGTGGTGAGGGTGGAGAAAGTTTAGGTCTGGGTTGTTGTTGTACAGTCTGAGTTGCTGAAGAAGGAGTTGCAACTTTAGGAAGAGAAGCAGGTCCAGGATGTATTGAAGCCATTTTAACAAAAGAAAAAAATTTTTTTTAAAAAAAAAAAGAATTAAAAACTAGTAAAAATAAAAAGAACAAAAACAGCAAAAAAGAAGTTTACTCTTTAAAAAAAAGGAATTCTCTTAAACAAATCAGGTCCATTACATTGTTAAAGCTATTACCAGGAAATCCATCAATAAAAAGTACTACTGGAAGCAGTATTGCTATCTTTCACATTATATTTTTTCAATAACTGCTCAATTTTTCTCCTTTGACTGAGAATATAACCACCTTTTTCATTTTTCCGTATCTCTACACCAAGATATTTTTTATTTCTCCCAAATTCTTTAATTCGAATTTCTTTCCTAATTTATCAGAAAATTCCTTGACTTGTGTTGCATTCTTTGCGATGAAGCAAAGATCATCCACAAATGATAACAGTAGACAATCTCCTCCTTGTAACTGTCCAGTATATATACAATTATCAGCTTTGCAACTCTTAAATCCAAGATCCTTTAAAGCAGTATCTAAACAGATATTCCAGTTTCTGGCTCACAGCTTCAGCCCATAAATAGCCTTGTTTAATTTATACACCATGTTAGGCTTTGCAATTTTATACCCTGGTGCTTGGATCATATAAATTTCTTCCTCTAACTCATCATTGAGGAATGCAGTTGTGATATCAAAGTGCCAGATTTTATGCTTATATGCCGCTGCCAACACAAGTGCTAATCTTATACTCTCGCTTTTCACAGTTGGCGCAAATACTTCATCATAGTGCACATTCTTTAATTGTGAAAAACCTTGTGCCACTAACTTGGCCTTATACTGTACATCATTATTTGGTAATACCTTTTTCTTATATACCCACTTATAACTCACAGCTTTGGTTCCCTGTGGCAAAGTCACTGATTTAAATACTTCATGGTCTCCCATGGATTTCATCTCTTTATCCATGGCCTCCTTCCATCTTTCTTGTTCAGCTTTTGGCAATGCCAACACTTCTTTATAACTTCTTGGCTCATACACACATTGCAAACCTTTACCTTGCTGGCAGAATACCTGTCAGGTGGAATTCCTTTATTACATCGCTCTGACCTACATGGTATTAACTGCTCCTATGTCTCAAGTCTTTCTGGCTTCATGTCTTGTTCAGCCTCTCCTTCCTGAGCATTGACATGTTCAATAATCATTTTTCCATCATTTGATGAGTTATTATTGTTAAATAGGTCACCGTCATTAAGTGAGATATACCCAGAATTTGCATTAATTCTGTCTCAATTTTGTTCTGCAAAATTAGCAGACCTTGAAATTACAATTCTTTTACTTCCATTGCTAAAGTAATATCTTTTTGACCCTGGCTCATAGCCCACAAACCTGAGCTTTCTTGCCTTTTGCTGTCCCTTTCTTCTGATTGCCTTCGGAATATGTACCCATGCAGTACTTCCATAAATTCTCAAATATGCCAGTGATGGCTTTCTCCCATATAGAATGGCATATGGAGTATTATTAATGGAGGAACTCCACAGCCTGTTAACTATATAATTGGCAGTCAATATGGCTTCTCCCCAAAATGACCTGCTCATACCAGAACCCTCCACACTTGTTGTCTGTACCTTCTCTCTACAAAACGTACCCACTGTTTGAATTGTTGTAGCACTTGTGTCTTACTCTAAGCAAGTAGCAAAACGAATACCTGCTATAATCATCAACAATTGCCAGTGCATACTTTGCTCCTCCTAAACTGGCTTGCATAGGTCCCACCAGATCTGCATGGACCAGCTCTAGAGCTCTTTTTGTTTGTCTTGTGCTATATTTACTAACTGGGAATGCCTTTGACTTAGATGTTTTGCATACTGCACAGTCCAAACATGTTTTGCATCCCTTCAAATTTAGCCCTTCTGCAAAATCTTGCATTTGCTGAAAAACCTTAAAGTTTGCATGGCCAAGTCTCTATGTAGAAGATGAATGCACGAATCGTGCTCTGCAAGATTCTTAAATATATGGGAACATTGACCCTTTTGTCCCTGCAATACATATAGATTATCTTCCTTTATGCCTTCTGCACAAATATTCCCATTCCTTTTGATGAGATACTTCCCATTTACAAAAATGATCTCAAAACCTTGTTTGTCTAAATTAGACACACTTAACAAATTATGTTCCATCTCAGGTACACAAAGCACATTGGTAAACTTTGATTCCAAATATGGAATTTTTACATCGCCTTTTCCGATGACTTTTGCTTTCTGGCCATTTACCAAAACCACAGCTTCTTGTGCTACTGGAACAAACCTGCAAAATAATTCAGAGTCATTAACAATTGTTTGACTTGCTCCACTATCTATTAGCCACTTGTCTCTGTTGTTGCTATAGCAAACTTTTGCAACACCAAAATGTTCCTTTTTGCAAATCAGTCTTTTTTGGTTGCACAATGGTCCTTCACTGCAAATTGTTGCTCTGCAAACAGTTCCTTTTCAGATGTGTCTTTTCTCCACAAATGTAGCAATTCTTTTGTTGTTGAGCCCTCTGCTTACAAAATGTTTCTTCTTCAGAGACTTGCAATCTGGACCCCCCTCTTCAGGAATTTCATCTCCTCGTGGCTGCTTCTAAAATGGTGCTTTTCTTCTTCATTAAGCAAACATGCCCTTAAAGCCTCAAAATTTAAGTCTTGCTCTTCTTTACACTCAAATATTTCAGAAACTGTGTCTCAGGTTTTATCTAAACTGTTCAACACCACTAAAACCTTCTGGGACTCAGGGAATTTAATTCCATGTTGTTATAAGTCCAAAAATAAACTTTGCATTTTATTTAAATGCTGTTCCATTTGCTAAGGCCACTGAATCTCCTCCAGTTGAATCCAATCTGGAAAACAACTTAGAATTATTAACAATTGTTTGACTAACCCAGGGGTAGGCAATCTTGGCTGTTTTACGACTCGTGGACTTCAACTGCCAGAATTCCTGAGCCAGCCATGCTCAGGACTTCAAATCCCAGGAATTCTGGGATTTGAAGTACACGAGTCATAAAGGAGTTAAGGTTGCCTACCCCTGGACTAGCCTCACTGTCTATTAACCATTTTTCTCTGCTATTACAATAGCTAATTTTTGCAACAGCAGCTTGTCCAAGTTCTGTGTTTCTCTCTTGTAAACAGTCTGTCTTGAAATGAGTTTCTGCCCTAAAGATGAAGCAATTATTTTTCTCCTGTTTTTTCCTCTTGGTAATTCTCTGCTGAGATGTAATCCAATCTCTGCAGACAAGTCAGTCTGCTGCTTTGCTCTCTCTGTTCCTTGAACTCCCACCTCAGGAATTTCTCCTTGTGGCTTCTTCTAAAATGGCTTCTAAAATGGTGTTTCTGTTCTTCAGAAATCAAACAGGCTTTAAGTCCTTCCATACTTAATGCTTGTTCTGTTCTGCATTGAAAAACAGGTGAAACGATGGCCCACAATTCATCAAGATTATTTAGTACTAACAGCACTTTCTGAGATTCAGGAATCTGATTCTTCATTGTTCTTATTCAACAGTTTCTGCATGTGGAACAAATGCTCTTCTATACTCTCATGTGGCAGCAGCTGGGCTCTGTTCAATTGCCTTGATAATTGCACTATATTGCATGCTGACTCACTCACATGCCTGCTTTTCAACTGCAGCCAAACTTCTTTTGCAGTTTTTAAGTCAGCTACATTTAAGAATTGTTCATCTTCTATGCTTAATATGATGAAAGTCAGTGCCTTATCATGCCTCTGTTGATTTTATAGATTTTAAAGATTTTATAAAGAACAGACAGAATTTGATCAAATATTGTTAAAAACAGATGAAAACTTGATTAAGAAACTCTATAGATTTCTGCTAAATTTAAAGATGGAAGAAGAACAAGCAAAAGAAACAATGATAGTGTGGACAATTTTTTTTGGATATTCTTTAGATTTGGAAGACTGGCAAAAACTATGGGATAGAAATATCAAATTGACTAAAGCAGTCTCATATGAAGAAAATATGTATAAAATGTTTCACAGATGGCATATGACACCAGTAAGATTAGCAAAAATGTTTCAAAATACTTCAAATAATTGCTGGAAATGTAAACAAAGGCCAGGTACTTATTATCATATCATGCCCTAAAGCAAAAAGGTTTTGGGGTAAGATACATACATGGTTAGAAAAAATAATTAAAAGAAAGATAGAATTTAAACCAGAACTGTTTTTATTAGGAATATTAGGACCTAACTATGAGGAGAATGAATATTTAATATTGCATATACTGACAGCAGCGAGAATAGTATTTGCCCAATATTGGAAAAATGAAAACTTACCAACTGAAGAGGTTTTACTTAAGAAATCTTAGAATGTGCAGAAATGGATAGACCTTAGAGATCAAAGAGAAAAAAAAATCAATTTACTTTAGAACATGGGATAATTTTTACCAATGGTTAGGAAAACAAACTAGTGAGAAATGAGTGTGATATGTTATTTTGAATATATATTAACAAGAAGAATGATATGCATTAATTAATTGATACTGTTTATGATTATTGGTTATTATACTTATTACAGTTACTTATTACAATATCAACTATTTATGGTTCCCTTTAAATATCAACTATTATTAACTGAACATATGTACCCAGACAATAGGCTGTTTGCTAAAGATTGAAAATGCAATGTCAACCCCAACCCCCCTCAACACCAACTCTGATTCCAACCCCATGCTAAACCTTAATCCTTATCCTGACCCTATTCTATTCCCAACTCTACAAAACTCAATAAAATTCTATTAAAAATGGAATCACTGCAATTAAAAGATGAAATAACTAATAATGAGTTTTATTGGGCCAATATTGTTTGGTTAGGGAGTGTGCAGGACTACCTAATTTTGATCACTTTGATTTGAAGGTAGAAATGACAATGATAATAAAGATAAAAGTGACAATATTATTCCTCCTTGCTGCATCATGGTGATTTACATTAATAGAAACAGTATTTTGTTTTAAAATCCCATTTCGAAAAGATTCTGTACTTCTACTAGTTTTATTATATTGAAATTTCAGGGAAACTGATGAGATTAGATTAGTGAGAAGAAATGATTGCTGAATGGAGCAAGTTCAAAATACATTCAAAAAAATCAGTTCTGATTTATACCAGTTTGTCTTGAATCCAGGCCACAATGCTAATTTGTATTCCTATTGCCAACGAGTCTTCAGTTCTTATGTAGAAACTTTGACAAAAATTGTCAGAAATCAACCTTGCAGTTTTGTGAGTACCTTACTCAGAATAAAATATGGTACTATCAAAAACAGTACCGTAGAAAACAGATTAGAAACATAAGTTAAGATAGGCAAGAAAATGGCAAGTGAGCACCTGTCCACCTAGATAAGTTCAAATCACCAGGACCAGATGTGGCGCAGCAGTTAGAGTGCAGTGCTCCAACCTAGAACTAAGAAGAAACTTCCTGACAGTGAGAACAATTAATCAGTGGAACAGCCTGCCTCCAGAAGCAGTAAATGCTCCAACACCGGAAGTTTTTAAGAAGAAACTGGACAGCCATTTGTCCGAAATGGTGTAGGGTTTCCTGCCTGAGCAGGGGGTTGGACTAGATGACCTCCAAGGTCCCTTCCAACTTTACTACTATTACCTATTACCTCTAAAGTATGCTTTTGCCATGTCCCAAACATTTTGAATAGAAGTATCTTCCTTTTTATTGATCTTAAAAAAATCCATTTCTTTTGTTGCTAATTGTAAAAATTCTTTTTCCTTCAAAATAGATTTATTCAGAGACCATCTCAATCTTTTCTTAGATCCTTTCCATGTAATTTTAATTGGGTTATGGTCTGCCCAAATATTTGATTCTATTTCAACTAACTGTATCATAGTCTTCAAGTCATGGGAGATCCATATCATGTCCATTCTTGACCAAGATTTATGCCTGTTAGAGTAAAAAGTATATTCTGTCTTTCCTGGATTCATCTCTCGCCATATATCCTGCAAACATAGTTTATCTGTAAGGACCCACCCCACTTTGCATCTTAAGAAGACAGAACTCTTGGAATAGTTCTTCCAACAGGAATCCTTTATTAAGAGAAAATGGTTGCAGGCATGCTAGACAGGACTTGGGGTCCAAGCTCTCCCATTCAAGGTTTTAAGGGGTTCCCCAGTAGTCCCACCCAATCAACCCCCCTTCCCAGTGATAGTTTCAAGTATCACAATTCCACCCCGTTTCTTCTTTCTTCCGTCTGGATGGAGACTTCAGATAACTACATGAAAGGCAAATACTCTTCTTTGTTAATGCTAATGTTCTCTGGTGTTAACGCTTTGAGGTTACAATAGGTTACAATAAACACACATTCAGCATTCAGCTCTTTGAAGTCTACTGAAGGAAGTGAGGGCCATAAAGCCCCTTTGTTCTCCCCCTTCTCTCCCTCTTATGGCAGAATCCAAAGAAGGCAGAATTGGGAGTTTCTATATTTGATAATTAAAGATGAAATATGATTGGATTCTGACATCCGGCCCCTCTTAAAAATAAGAGAGATCCACCTGAAAGAAAACACAAGTATAAAATTTAGTCAGGCTTGTTAGGATACTCTGTGTGAAACTTCTTCAATAGCTTCGGGGCTCTGACATGATGTTTATGGACCCACTCATTTTGTGAGGGAGGGAGGTGTTTCCAGGCAACTAGGTACTGAGTTGCTCCATGATATCTCCTAGAGTCAAGGACTTCCTTTATTTCGAAGTGTTGTTCACCCTCCACCATGATTGGAGGTGGTGGGGGGGGGATTTTTGGCCGTAGAGGTGACTGATGCTCTCTTTTCAGCAAGCTGCAATGAAAAATTGGGTGTATTTGCCTGAGATTTTTGGGTAATTCTAATTCTACTGTTACTGGATTTATGATTCTTTTAATTGGAAAAGGTCCTATATATTTTGGTCCAAGTTTTTTACAGGGCTGTAGGGACTTTAGGTATTTTGTAGATAAGTACACCATTTCTCCTATAATGAATGGTGTAGGCTCAACCCTTTTTTTATCGGCTTGTGTTTTGTAAGCCTGCCTAGCTTCATCTAGTGCTTTTCTGACTATTGGCCAGGTGTTTTGTAATTTTTCCATCCATTCTTTCAGCGAGGGGATCGTTGGTTCGTTTGGGGTTAATTCTGGCATGGGGTTGAAACTTTGACCGGTGGCTATTTGAAAAGGAGTGTAACCTGTGCTGGAGTGGACTGCATTATTGTAGGCAACTTCTGCAAAAGGGAGTAAGTCCGCCCACTCGGTCTGCTGGAAACTAAGAAAACATCTTAAATATTGCTTAAGTACTGAGTTCATTTTTTCAGCCCCCCCATTTCCCTGAGGGTGGTGGCTAGATGTCAGTCCCTGAGTGGTTCCTAAGAGGGATAAAAATTCCTTCCAAAATGCAGACGTAAATTGCACCCCCCTGTCAGAGATGATGCGTTGGGGTGCCCCATGCAATCTGTAAATGTGTTGGATGAAAAGTTTTGCTAAGGCTTTTGCAGTGGGAATCTTTTGGCAAGGGATAAAGTGCACCTGTTTGGAAAACAAGTCCGTGACCGTCCAGACCACAGTATTCCCATTGCTTTCTGGCAATTCCACTATAAAATCCATGGCTATTTCTCTCCAGGGGGCTGAGGGACTTGCCACTGTTTGCAATAGTCCTGGCACTTTCCCTTGTAACCTCTTTGCCGTGGCACATTTTGGACAACTGGCTATATAACTTTCAATGTCCTTTTTCATGGATGGCCACCAAAATTGCCGTTTAATTAAATGTAAAGTTTTTACAAATCCAAAATGCCCTGCTGATTTTGTGTCATGGCAAAGGTGCATGAAAATTACTCTTTGAGTTGTTGGTATATATAACTTTTCCCCTATCCAAGGCAACCCGTCTCTCATTGTGCACACATTTTTGTTTTTCTGGAACCATTCATCTGTTTCCAAACTTTTTCTGAATTCAATTCCAGTTTGGCTGTCCAGTTGTGGTTTTAATTTGGCTTGGGTTCTTGTGGTTACTGGTGCTGCCAGTTGTGACTCTGCCATTATTGGTCTAGAGTCTGTGGTTCGTGCGCTGTTATATTGGGGCATGCGAGATAGTGCATCTGCCAGGAAGTTCTTTCTTCCTGGTAAATGTTTGAGCTTAAATTGGAATTGGTGAAAATGCTGGGACCAGCGGGCTTGTTTGGGATTGAGTTTCCTGGAAGTTTTCAGGGCTTCCAAATTTTTGTGATCAGTCCACACCTGGAAGGGGATTTTGTTGCCTTCCAGGAACTGTCGCCATGTGAGTAATGCCCAACGTATCCCATAAGCCTCCTTCTCCCATACGGGCCAGCGCTGTTCTGTTTCCGTGAGTTTCTTGGATGTATATGCACAGGGTTGCAATACTGCATCATCATTTTCTTGTAATAGCACAGCCCCCACTGCCACATCACTTGCATCTGCCTGTATTATGAAGGGCTTGTCCATGTCTGGGTGCCTTAGTACTGGTTCGGCAGAAAAAAGTCTCTTTAGTCTCTCAAACGCTGCTTGGCACTCCATTGTCCATGTTAGTGGCTGGCTAGGTTTTACTGAGGATGTTCCCTTCGTTTTTAGTAAGTTGGTGAGGGGCAAGGCTATCTGTGCAAATGAGGGGATGAATTGGCGGTAAAAATTTGCAAAGCCCAGGAAACTTTGTAGTTGCTTTCTTGTGTGGGGTGGTGCCCATTCTAATACTGCTCTGACCTTCTCTGGGTCCATTTCAATGCCCTGTGGGGATATGCGATAGCCTAGGTAGTCTATCCTTTCCTGGTGGAATTCGCATTTTGAGAGTTTGGCATATAGGTGAGCGGCTCGCAGCTTCTTTAAAACCGCTCTGACAAGTTTGACGTGCTCTTCTTTTGTTTCGGTAAAGATAAGAATGTCGTCCAAGTAAACAAGGACCCCCTTAAACAGGTGCTCCCTTAGAACGTCATTGATTAATTGCATAAAGACTGCAGGGCCCCCTTGTAATCCAAATGGCAAGACTTTGAATTGATAGCACCCCATGGGGCAGTTAAATGCAGTCTTCCATTCGTCCCCTTCCTTGATTCTCACTCGATAGTAAGCTTCCCTTAAGTCTAGTTTAGAAAAAATTTTCCCTTTCGATAGGTGTGACAGCATGTCTTTCATGAGGGGCAGCGGGTATAGGTTGCTTTCACTGATTGTGTTCAGGGCCCTATAATCCACGCATAAACGTAAAGAGCCATCCTTCTTCTCTCTAAAAAGGACCGGGGCAGCCACTTTAGGCTTAGCTGGTTCAATGAAACCTCTCTCCAGGTTTTTTTTTATAAATCTTTCCATTTCCTCCTTCTCCTTTGGGCTCATGGAGTATAATCTGGGTTTCGGGAGTTTTGCCCCAGGCTTGAATTCAATGGTACAGTCTGTGGGTCGGTGGGGGGGAAGCTCATTCGCCCTCTCCTCACTGAAGACTTCAGCAAGGTCCCTATATTCCTCTGGTATTTCTGTTAATCTTTTTTCCTCTCCTATGGATGCTTTTTCTATTCTTGATTCTGGTAGCCTCCCTTGGGGTTTTAAGTCCATAGGGTCCCCCTTCGGGAATTTGATTTCTGTCGTCCTCCAATTTACCCAGGGGTTCCATTTTTTCAACCATTCCATCCCTAGAATCATTGGGCATTCCATACCTGGGGTCACCACAAACGTTAAGTCCTCTTCATGGTTGCCCAGGGAGAGGTGTATTGGCAGAGTGGCTAGGGTAGCTGGCACCCCCCCTGCTATGGATCCATCTAGCTGGCCAAATGAGATTGGTTGTTCCAGTCTCCTGGATGGGATGCCCAGATTCCCCACTAGTGTTGGGCTAATGAGGCAGCGGGTGCAGCCAGAGTCTATTAAGGCTTTCACCTTCACAGCTTCGGGCATGGGGGGGATTAATATAGTCACTGTTTTGAAGATGGGTGTGATGCGTCCACTTACCAGGGGTTCGCCTTCCGAGCTGTCATCTGAGGCATCCACCGTCCCTGTGGTGTAGGCTGGAGTTCTTTCCCCTTGGTGAGCAGAGGTGGGGTTTTCTGCAATTTCCATCATTTTCATGGCTGTTTCTTTTGGCTTAGCTGAATACCCTCTGGGTTTGTTGATTGGGGATCTGTCTGGGTTGTGCTGGGGGGCCTTTGAGCGGCATTCTACAGCTCGATGCCCTTCTCTTCCGCACTTGAAACACCCCATCTGCTTCTTGGCTGTATCCGATGATTTCACCGGTTGGTGTGTCAGCTCAGGCGGGGGGCGGCTCCATTGTTTTCCTCGGCGATGCCTCTTCAATATGTCGATCTCTGCTTCCTCTGCCAAGACGTACCATTCCTCAAGTCGATGTGGGTCTCCTCGGGGCAGGCAAGCATCATATAGATCATAGTTTAGTCCGTCTTTGAAACGGCCAAGGAGGATGTCTTCTGGCCAATTCAGTTTGCTGGCAATGGCTCGGAATTCTTGTGTATACTCAGCCACTGGGCGTTTGCCCTGCCTCATCGTTGTTATTCTTTCACGGGCTTTGCGATCAGCCAGGGGGTCTTCAAATCGTCTTCTCAAAGAGGACATGAAACGGTTGAAGTTACTGAGTTCTGGGGCATTGGAGTCATGCAGGTTCACCACCCAATCTGCAGCTGGTCCATCCAGGGCAGATTGCACGATCCGGATGCGGGCTTTGTCGCTGGGGATGTCCTGCCCATATTCCTCCATGTAGCTGAGGACTTGGGTTAGGAAAAACCCCAAGCGTGTTGGCTCCCCTTTGAATTTCACCTCCAACGGTGGACGTCTTGGAATGGATCGGTGCCTCCATTGTGGGTGGTAGTGTCTTCCGTCCAGATTTCCATCTTGGGTCCGGTAGGGGGTGGGAGCTCCTGGATCAGTAAATGTCCCTGGGGTTGCAGGTTCCACGTCCCCCTCGGTGTCTCTCCCTTTGTGGCTCCAGGAACTGGGGCGGGCGTAGGGCTCAGGAATCTCCTCTCCTAGGGAGCTGAGAGTTCTCTTCATCAGGTCAATAGCTCTCTCTAGGATCCAGTCTGAGTACGGCATACAGCTTCCTCCCTCTTCACTTGCGTGCAGGGATTTCTCCATCTCCTGCTTCCATTCTGGTTGCTTGGTCCCCCGTCTCAGGGTCACTTTTCTTGATTCCTTTCCCCACTCGCTTTTCTTTCCAACGCCCATCGACCAGCGAGGCTTGTGGTCCTGTGTCTCCACCACTTCTTCTTCTGAGAAATCTGGCCTCTCGGATCCCAACATCTGGCAAGGTTCCAACTGGGTCAGCGGCTCTCTTTCCAGGGAGTTTTCTCCCTCTCTTGCTTCGTTGTCTGACATGGTAAATTTTTGCAAAATCCCCCGGCAAGGGTCTACCTTCCAGGTGGATTAATTTTGCAAGTCCTGTCTAATGTAAGGACCCACCCCACTTTGCATCTTAAGAAGACAGAACTCTTGGAATAGTTCTTCCAACAGGAATCCTTTATTAAGAGAAAATGGTTGCAGGCATGCTAGACAGGACTTGGGGTCCAAGCTCTCCCATTCAAGGTTTTAAGGGGTTCCCCAGTAGTCCCACCCAATCAACCCCCCTTCCAGTGATAGTTTCAAGTATCACAATTCCACCCCGTTTCTTCTTTCTTCCGTCTGGATGGAGACTTCAGATAACTACATGAAAGGCAAATACTCTTCTTTGTTAATGCTAATGTTCTCTGGTGTTAACGCTTTGAGGTTACAATAGGTTACAATAAACACACATTCAGCATTCAGCTCTTTGAAGTCTACTGAAGGAAGTGAGGGCCATAAAGCCCTTTTGTTCTCCCCCTTCTCTCCCTCTTATGGCAGAATCCAAAGAAGGCAGAATTGGGAGTTTCTATATTTGATAATTAAAGATGAAATATGATTGGATTCTGACATTATCTTTCATTTTTAAACAAGATTTAGGTAAAATATTACTTCCTTTCTTCCCTTGTTTATGGCTTTTGTAGTCTTGAACTGCATCCACAATTGCATTAAAGTCTCCCAGTATACAAAGACTATGATAGTTTAAATCCACAAGTTTGTCGTATAGTCATTGAAAAAATTGCTCTTGTTTCTCATTGGGGGCATATATTGCCACCAACAATATTTGTTTTTGATTCCATGAAATCTCCACCATTACTATTCTTCCTTCCTCATCAGAATAAATTTGTTTTGGATTCAACTTTTCTTTTATATATATCACTATCCCTCTTTTCTTTTTCTTTTTTTTTTTCAATTTTTATTATTTTATTTTCATTACAATCATAAGAAAAAAAATTCAGATACATAAGAAGTTAAAATACAACACACAAATTCTGACATTGCTCACCCATTTCCCCCCAGACTGCATCCCCCTCTCATCTCTTCACTTCCCCCTTCCTTCTACCTCCTCCTCTCCTCCCCTCCCTCTCTCCTCCATCTTTCAACTTACTTATCCCTCTCCTCTTCTTCTCAATCGGATGCAGTCTGAGACTATCCCTCTTTTCTTTTATAATGCCGAAGAGAAATAAAGTTTGCCAAGTTTTGACTGTTCTAAAATTCTAGAGTGTTGTCTCTTAATATGAGTCTCTTGTAGACAAATTATGTCCATTTTAAGTTTCTGTAGCCTATGAAATATTTTACTCCTTTTTGATGGGGAGTTGAGACCATTTATATTTATTGAGTATATTCCAATTTCCTCCATAATTTTAATTATTTCAGGATCTCAATCTTCTAGGTGAGCTTATCTGTCTCTGATCATTAGGTCTGACATCTTCCTCTGATTGCATATTTTTTGGTATCTCCTTCTCTGTTGGCTTAGAAGTCTCTCTTAAATTCCATATCACCTTTCTCCAAAAAGGCTCTGTACTTATTGAAAAATTCCTCTGCTTGGAATGGGGTGTCCAGTCTATATCTTTTTAAATCCCCAAAAAACCAGTAGCCCTTCTGGAATCAATCATCTAAAATTCACTCCTCTATCAATCAGTTTCCTTGTTAAAAACTGATAATCTCTTCATGCTTCCCTTATTTTTCTAGGAATCTGTTTAAGAACTACACGCTCTATATCTTTATACTTCATAGGCTGGTCCCTTACAATTCTCAAAATTTCATCTCATCGATTTCTTTTAAGAAATCTGACATGGACTTCCCTGGGCACTCTATTCCTTCTTGCGTAGTTGGAGTTGACTCTAAAAACCTGGTCCAATTCCCTATTCATTTGGTCCTTTTCCATTCCAAGTAAATCTGCCAGTAGTCCACTCATTAAGTCTAATAAGTTCTCATCTTTCTCTTCTATCACATTTTGAAATCTTAAGAAATACGATGTCTGTTCCATCTCCATGACCACCATATTTTCTTCCAATTCTGTGCCAATCTCTGGTTTTCCTCTTGTAGGGCTACTACCACTGCTGACTTTTCTTCTATTTTCTGCATTCTTTATTGTGTATCTATTATCGCCTGTTGAAATGCTTCCATTCTTTGGTCCATTCTTTGGTCCATCTTAAAGATATCATTCTTCAAATCTTCATAGTTTCTCTCTATGTCCTTTTTCATATCCATTCTGCAATCTGCAATTGCCTGGAGTATGGCCTGTGTATCTTTTTGTTGAGCTTGTTGGGTTTCCTGCTGTAGAAATGTAGTAACATATTTTTGAGGAGCCGGACTCACCGAAGTTGAGGCAGGGACTGAAGAATCCTTTTTCACCCCTTTTGCCAAATTTAGAGTACTCATCTTCAAATAGTTGTAATTTGTAATCCAATAACAGGTCCAATGGCCACTTGTAATCCAACATGGAGGCCCATGGCTGATTGTAGTCCACCAAAATGCACAAAAAGGTGAAGGAAGGATAAAAATACTAGTCCAGTGCCTTCCTATTATCAGGAGACAAGGCCAAAAATAATTTAAAAAAAATAAGAGAGAAAAATCAAAATCAAAAGAAGAAGTAAAAATTATCCAAAAAAAGAATAATTATCGAGGAGCCCTAGAAAATGGGGAAAAAAAGATATGGACAAAGAAGAACCCAAGTCTCTAGAAAAAAAGTAAGAAAAAATAAGCCAGAAAAGAAAAAAAAACCAAGCCTACAAGCAACAGTAACCAAGTTTTAATGCAATTGCAGCTTTACAAGATCTTCTTGTGTGGTTTCCTTACTACAGAAAATACAACCAGACACAGATAGCAAAAAGCCAGACACTAGGCAAAACAAAAAACAAGAAAACCCCCAAAGCTCTCTCTTGAAGGTCTCTAAAAGATAAGAATGTCTGGGCATTGAGCCAAACTTTGCAACTGTGTATCCAAGGTCAAAAAGAAAAAAAATAAAGAAGAAGATAAAATATAACCAACAGAGGATGCTGTTTCTTTCCCTGTTGTTTGAATAGGGAGAAAAAAAGTTTAAAAAGTGAAACAGCAAGCTAAAGTTCTGTAGCAAGGCAATTGAGCTGGCTTCTTCCGAAAAAAAAGAATATATATCATAGCAATCTTGCTTTTCCATCCACAATAAAATATAATAAGATCTTCTATTTCTACTAATTCCATTAAAAAAGACTTCAAAAATTTTATAATAAAGCTTAAACCACTGCTTTGGGGGAGGGGGGGAAACCAAAAACCCCTTCTCCCTCCCTCCAGCTTCCAGCTTCAGCTCAAAGGCAGGCAATTTATTTCAAAAGGTCCAGTTTGCCATAAATATTGAAGTTATCTCACCCGGAGCAGTTGTTCTCAATCAGCTATCTTCTGTCTCCGACAATCAGCTGGTGATGGTGGCGATCACAGAAACACTCCGCCCTTCTAATTGCAGTGCATCTTCATCACTGTCCTTCAGATATTCTTCCAAAGCCATTTTTTCTTTTTCAACCATCTGATGTATTTGCAGCATTCCACGTCTACCTATTTGCCTTGGTAGATAGAGTCTGTCAATGTCACTGCGTGGATGAAGGGCATGATTCATTGTCATTATTTTTCTGGTCCTCCTATCCATTGCTTTTAGTTCTATATGAGTCCAGTCCACTATTCCAGCTGTGTATCTAATGACTGAAATTGCCCAGGTGTTGATTGCCTTTATGGTATTTCCTCCATTGAGTTTGGATTTTAAGATCTTCTTCACTCTCTTGATATATTCACTTCTAATCTTTTTTTGACTTCAGTGTGCTTGATGTTGTCAGCTTGAAGGATATCCAAGTATTTGTAGCAATCTTCCTCATCCAGACTCTTAATGTTCGTGGGGCATCTTGATTCCTTTAGTTTTCACTATTTTTCCTTGTTATTATTATTGTTGTTGTTATTGTTGTTATTATTATTGTTGTTGTTGTTAATGTTTAGTAAAAACAGCAACAATCCACAAAGGATGAAGAGGAAAAGGAAAAGAAGAATGATTCAATGATTCAGATCTTTCAATATACAGTGTACTGTTGATATGTAAGAAACTAGGTAGACCATTAGGGCAATGACAGCAGTTGCTTCATAAGTGAAAAGTAAATGAATGAAGATTGTATTACTGATCTCATGCAATATTGAAAGCATGAACCCTCAATGATTTCTGTGCCAGTTTTTATTTATATAGGAGTTGTCATGCCTCTATCTGAGCCTGAATCAGAGGAGGAAATGGAGCCAGAATAGGACCCTATCGAGGCTTGTGGCTTCGGAGGACTGTGGGTAGAAGCAGGCTGAGGCAGGCCAAGTCCCTTCAGGTTTGGAACAGGGGAGACAGAGTTCAGGCAAGAAGCAAGACCTGATCCTGGAGCTAGGAGAGTGGACAGGAGGAGGGAACAATCAGGCAGGCTCACTTGCTCAGGAGGAGAGCGCCCCACCCCACCCCACAATGCACACCTGGATTGAGATATAAGGAGCAGCTGTGGGGTGGGACTTTGTCGGGAACAAACGTTGAATCTTGAGGAAGTGTCTTTGGAAAACCTGTGCCTTTGTTCTGTGCCTTTGGAAAACCTGGACCGGCTGACCACGTGGATTTCCTGAATTACGACCTCAGACTGCATTTTGACTTTTCTCTTTGCAAACTCTGCAGGCAAGTTGAGATTCAAGCAGACTCATTAAGCTGATGTTTTGTTTTGTTTGTTATCTTTATGGCCTTGAGGACATTCATATAATAATCAAGCTGTATTGAAACTGCCTTCAGCCATAGTCGGCTGGAAGATGAGTGTGTGTATTTGGGCTGGAGGCTTGCCAGCAAATATGGGAGCATTTGGAGGAAATTTGCAACCATTAAAGAACTGTTTACATTGCCAGCTGTCTGCATTGCCTTTGTGCTGTGCCCTGGGTCATCACAGGAGCTGTGGTAGTGCAGTGGTTAGAATGGTGTACTACAGTGTCAGAATCCAATTATATTTCATCTCTAGTTATTGACTATGGAAAACCCCATTTCTGCCCTCTCTGGATTCTGTCATATGATGAAGGGGAAGGGGGGGTGAACAAAGGGGTTTTATGACCCTCACTTCCTTCGGTACAATTTCAAAGGGATTGAATGTGGATACCACCAAAAGGACTAAATCATAACAATGGGACCATCAGCTTTCATCTACTCCTCTCTGAAGTCTCCTTTCCATCGGCAGTGAGGAAAAAGTGGGTGAAATGTAATGCCTGGGATTATTGCTGGAAAGATGGTGGGGTGGGGTGGGGCTGCTGGGGACCCCTTAAAAGCTTGAACCATAGGGCTTGGCCCCAGGTCCTATCTAGAATGCCTGCAACCATTTTCTCTTAATAAAGGATGCCTGTTGGAAGAAATATTCCAAGAGTTCTGTCTTCTTAAGATGCAAAGTGGGGTGGGTCCTTACATACAGGCTAATTCTGCTGACTTCTGGTTGCCAGGAGTTCAGCAGTTCAATTCCCACTGGCTCAAGTTTCCATCCTTCCAAGGTCAGTAAAATGAGGATCGAGATTGTTGGGGGCAATATGCTGAATCTGTAAACCACTTAAGAGGACTGTAAAGCACTGTGAAGTGGTATATAAGTCTAAGTATTATTGCTTATCAGACCCTCAAACTATCTATTCATTTCATTTTATTTTTTGAGTTCTGCCCTTCTGTTGGGAGGGGAAGGTTTCACTCTTTGGGGAAGAGGAAACTCTGTGGGCTTTGGGGTATATTTCCTTTACTTTGTTTTTCCCCCTTCAATGCATCTCTCTGGGTGTGAAAGGAAGGAGGAATGTTCCTTGGGCTATCTATCTTATCTCTACTTTGCTGGGAAGAGACCAGGAAGAAAATGAAATCACCTGAGAACAGCAGCTTCTCACACCGGCTCCCATAAAAACTTCACACCTGTGAATTAGCTGAAATCATATTGGACCACTGGGGAGGGGTTAAAAAGGAGAGTTTTAAAGTAACATTTTGCATGGGAATTATTCAGATTTTGCCTTGCTATCACTATCTCTCAATAAAAGTTTCTTTTGAAATGATGCTAGTTTCAGGAATTCTGCTTTCTTGGGACTGCTAGCTGAGACAGGACCTTATATTAGGCAAGATCTGCAAAGTAGTCAATCCGGAGAGGTATTGGCCCTACCATGGGGACCATGCACACCATGTCACTCCAGGGCAGTGAGCAGGATGAGACTGAATGCTGGGAAGAGTCCGCCATCAAGACTCACCTTGAAGAGAGCCCCTCTGGATGGATGGAAGAGACAGCTGCCATGGAGGAGTCTATGGGGCCAAGATGATCGGTTGGTATGGGGAAAAGGGAAGAGTGGGACAGAAGGGCCCAATGGGTAATTTTCACCCAGGGCAGCTGGAAGCAGAGCTTGAGGTGCAAAATGGAACTGCTCTACAATGACGAGGAGGCTAAGGGAGAACAGGACCCAACTGAACAGATCCTGAAACAAGCACTACACTTTGTGGTGGAAGCTTTTCTAAAAGTGAAATCCAGGCGGTACAGAGGGAAACGTGATGAGCAACTCAAAGAAGCTATGTGTGTTAAGAGCTAGTCCGGAGCCACTGAAACTGAAGTGGGGGTGATTGGCTCTACCAAGATGGTAGTGAGTCACTCCCATAGGGATGAATGTCCTGCAAGCAGCCATGGAAAGAGCCCCACAGCCTGAGTCAAAGTTGGTTCCCCTTGGGTTGAAATTCGATGGGGAACCCCAACAGTTGGGATTCTTCCTCACTCACATTCTAACATACATGCAAGTGTACAGAAGAACTCTCCCTAGGAAGGAAACTAGAGTCAGGGTCATTACCCTGGCCCTAGAAGGCACTGCAGCCCAATGGATGGTAACTCTGTATAATTCCAATGCCCTGGCGCTCTGAAACTTTAATTGCTTCAAGATGTCCCTGAGGTAGCATTTCAAAGACCATCTGGGTAATCAGAAGATGCAAGACTGCATAAAGACAGTGAGGCAGGGATGCCACCCTCTAGCCAAGTACACAGAGGAGTTCAGAGACCTAGCATGCCACCTCAACTGGACAAAGGCATCTTGGTGATCTGCTTTAAAGATGGGCTCATTATTCATTTTATGAATAATGGATTTTTATTAAATTATGAATTCAAGTTTGCAGAGAGTTAAGGGTTATTAGGATTCCAGTTATTGTATAAGTAGTAAATTTAAGTTGACTATGTTTAGTTTTCATTTTTTTCTTTTCTTCTTCTTCTTTTTGTAACCTTGTACTGAGCTCTGGGAAGTCGGGGGGGAGGGGGTGGGGGGAGGGGGAAGGGGGAAAGTATGGGTAGTATGTTTAATAGTTCAGATTTTGGTGATAGAGGATTGCTCGGGCATTTCCCTCAGACCGCATCCGATTGAGAAGAAGAGGAGAGGGATAAGTAAGTAGAAAGATGGAGGAGAGAGGGAGGGGAGGAAAGGAGGAGGTAGAAGGAAGGGGGAAGTGAAGAGATGAGAGGGGGATACGGTCTGGGGGGAAATGGGTGAGCAATGTCGGAATTTGTGTGTTGTATTTTAACTTCTTATGTATCTGAATTTTTTTTTCTTATGATTGTAATGAAAATAAAATAATAAAAATTAAAAAAAAAGATGGGCTCATCTAGTTATGCGATCCCCGAGCTGCATCCTAAAAATTTGTCTTGTATGTACCCGAACCTGCAACCTAAATGTTGGAGATGTGGTTGCTTGGATGCAACCTATTTTCATGTTTGGTGGACTTGTAAAAATATTAAAGCCTTCTGGATTATGATTTGATGGAACATTCAAAAGGTTTTTAAAAGGAAGATTAAGTTTACTCCCCAGTTGTTTCTTTTGGGTATTTTGGTGAATTTTGATGCTAAAAAACTATCTTAATGTTGAATTTAATAACAGCAGCAAGATTATTGGTGGGTCAATATTGGAAGAAGGATACTCTGCCTTCTTTAGAAGAATGAGTATTTAAGGTTTCTAATTTAGCAGAAATGGCTAAAATTTCTGCTTATTTAAAGGACCATTCACAAGAGAGATATTTTAATGTATGGAGAAGATGGATAGAATATGTTCAGAAGAAGTATGGAACTACAAAGTTTCATTTATTTTATGAGTAATGAATTTGTTTATAAACTTATGATTTAAAGTTTGAAGAGAGTTAAGGGTTAGTATGATTTTGGTTATTGTATAATTAGTAAACTTAAATAGATTATGTTTAATATGTTTGTATAACCCTGTACTTTGCTCTGGGAAGTCGGGGGGAGGGGTGGGGGGAAGGGGTGGGGGGAGGATGGGTTGAAGTTTAAGTAACTCAGATAAGTAGAAATAGTTTTATTGTATATAATATTGATGTTTCTGGAGAGAGGAATTGCTCGGGCATTTCCCCTGGACTGCATCCAGAGCGAGAAGATAGAAGAAGGTGAGAAGTAAATAGGAGGTTGAGGAGGAGAAGAAGGAGAGGGGGTGAGTGAGGAAGAGGAAGAAGAGGGAAAAAGGCAAGTTGATTAGAGGGAGGACGCGGTTTGGGGGGAAATGGGTGAGCAATACCGAAAGTACTGTGTATCAATTTGTTTTATTTTTTATCTGAAGTATTTTTAAGAATGTTATGTATTGTAAAATTGAAAATAAAAACTTTTTTTAAAAAAAAGAATAAAGATGGACTCAACAACGATTTATATAATGTTTGCACTGCCCATAGAGCCCCAGTCCACCTGCATGACCAGTGCATCCTGGCCAAAAAAGTGGAGATCAACCAGAATACTGGTCAGGCAGGGTTTGGAAGCAGTCTCCACTGGAAAAGAAAGGGGAGGCAATTATGTTCAACTGCTTGCTTCAAAGTTGGCAAGAAAGGTCATCATGCTCTGGAGTGCTGCATGAAAACCCCTGCCAAGAAGGGAGACTGGCAGTCTAGAGGGAAGCCAATGAAACCTACTCAATGCCCAAAGGACACAGTCCCAAAGAGTGTGGAGATTGTGGAGTTCCATCCAATCCCAAAATGGGGAGGGGGAATTCCGACCCCACCAGAAGACAAATCAGGGATGCCTGAAAATGACTATGAAGATGACCCTTTGATAAGTGGGCTGATCACATCAGTAACAATGTCCATAGAACTGTTAATCCTGGGCAAGGAAGAAAGGATGGTCCTAAATCAGAGCCCTACTAGACTCTGGCTGCACCAGGTGTCTGATCAGCCCAAATGTGGTAGGGAAATTGGGAGTCTGATTGAGAAGATTAAAGAATACAATTGCATTCTGCCAACTCGATTGGTCCATTGTAGAGGGCGTCCTGACCAGTTTTGCCACAGAACCCCTGGGACTAGTCATGGCAGGCTAGTCAGAGACTCTAATCTTCATAGTGGCATCTGGCATGGAATAGCCTCTTGTCTTGGGGTTGACCTGGCTGAAGAAATGGTGAATTGGAGGGAATTGGAAAGACAGATGCTTGAAATTCCCTAAAGGAAAAAAAAAACCTCACCAAATAAGCGCATAACCACCCTAAGAAGGAACTAGCTCAAGAAGTAGCAGCCACATTCAGTGGTGAGACCTTGCAGAATATACTTAGAGAGTCACCACCTGGCTGAAGTTTTCAGCAAGAGGAGTTTGGATGATCTCCCCTCTCACCGACTCAGACTGTGCCACCGAAATCATTCTGGGAGCTAAACTTCCAAAACCAAAGCTGTATTCGATGGCTCCCAGGGAATTAGATGAACTGTGCTGGTTCATAGACAAAAATCTGGCCTGCGGTTTCATCCAGTCAACCAGATCCTGGGTGGCAGCACCTGTATTATTTTGAGAGAAGAAAAATGGGTATCTTCATCTCTGCATTGACTATAGGGGCTTAAATGTGGTATGCATGGAAACTATATACCCCTTGAGCCTCATGAAAGATATACTGGTCCACCTCTCAAAGGGAAGAATATTTTCTAAGTTAGATCTGCAAGAGGCATACTACTAGATCAAAATTAAGAAGGGGGATGAGTGGAAAACTGCTTTAAACTGGCCTAGTTGCTTCCAATTTAAGGTGCTTCAATTTGGACTACAGGAGGCCCCACCATATTCATGCAACTGATTAATGAAGTGCTTCATGAGCACATGGATGATATATTAATTTACACCAAAATGAAAGTTCCATGTGAAACTAGTCACGACAGTCCTGAGCAAACTCCGTGCAGCTAAGCTGTATGCAAAATTGTCCAAGTGCGAGTTCCACAAGGAAAAAAATAAACTAACTAGGTTACTGGATCTCACACAAGGGGGTAGTGATGGATCTGGAAAAAGTGTAGGCCATCTTGGAATAGGTGACCCCCCGCACCAAAAGGCAATTACAGAGTTTCTTGGGCTTTGCAGATTTCTATCAGCAATCCATCCCCTCCTTCACACAGATTGTGCTCCCTATTACAAATATATTAAAGGGAGTGGATAAGCCAAAGCCCAGCAAGCCATTGAAATGGACTATGGAATGCCAAGCTGCATTCAAAAAGCTAGAGAAACTTTTCTTGGTGGAGCCAGTTCTAAGACACCCAGACCAGAGAAACCGTTCATAATTCTAGCCGATGCTAATGATATAGCGGTACTGTGCAGTACTGCTCCAAGAGAATGAAAAAGGCCAATTATAGCCCTGTGCTTATACTTCAAAAAAGCTATCAGAAACCAAACAATGCTGGTGGGTGGTCTAGGAGAAGGAAGCTTATGTTGTACAGTGGGCTCTCCTCATCTGGAGGCACTTTCTGGAAGGTGTTGTGGTTCCTTGACTGCCAGTGGATCTGGCAGATGAGTCAGATAAATCGGATGAGGGGGAAGGGGTGCCTGGCTTCACATCGGAGTTTGCAGAAGGCTTTGAGGAACAAGAAACTCAGGACAGACATGGAGCCAGGCCCATCTACTCTCTGCTCAGGCAGAGAGACAGTGTTGGGGATCTGAACTGAGTGAAAAGGAGGAACAGCTGGGGCTTGTCACAGATGCACGTATGCATGGAGAGGAGAGGCATGCAGGACAACCAAGGGGGTGGGGTGACTTTCCAGGAAAAGTAAGAGGCTCTAGGAAGCCATCCCCTGGCTGGACTATAAAGAGGAGAGGTGTAGGAGGTGCCGGTTGCCGCAAGCAACCGTTCATGCTCCAGTATGTTGTTCCTCTGTCAGATGTCTTTTGCCAGGATTCTTTGCCAGATTTGTCAGTTTTCTTTGTGTTTGGGTTAAATTGCTAATTCAGCCTTCCTGCTGGGAACTTATCTCCACCAAGTGGGAGCAGAGACTGCTACTGTAAAAATAAAAGGATTTTTTTTCCTCATGAGTAAGCTGTTGAGTAGCATTTATGAAGGCTGGGTCAGAACAGAAGGGAGCAAGATCCTTTTCCAAGTATGGACTGATCATAAAAACTTAGAGGTTCTTAAGATTCCCAGAAAATTGTCTCCCAAACAAGCACAGTAGGCACAACATTTTCATTGGTTCAGTTTTACTCTCCACTACTTACCAGAAAGAAAGAACTTTCTAGATGATGCTTTATCAAGAATGCCATAATATAACAGCATAAAATCAGAGGTAGTCAAACCCCTACACTCTTCACAACAATTATCAGCCCCAGTAATTATGAGGGCATAGGCGAAAGACACCCCGCTGCTAGACAACACCTCTACGATGGCATTTAAGCAAGCTCTAGAGAATGACGAATGATTCCTAAGCCATAAAAATCTCTGCTCAATATGGGATGGACTAGTATGGGTAGAGGGGAAGCTGGACTCAAAGACTGAAAACAATGCAAGCCTCCCATGATTCAAAACTTACGGGACACTTTGGGTTTGTAAAAATCCTACATTTATTCAGGAGGCAATTCCAGTGGCCATCTTTTAAAAAGGACATTGAAAGCTATGTGGCCAGCTGCCCCACTTGTGCGGCAGCAAAACAAAGACAAGGAAAAACACCTGGTCTTTTGCAGTTGGTAGCAAACGCTTCAGCACCCTGGAGAGAGATATCTATGGATTTTATTGTAGAACAGCCAGAAAGCATGAGAAACACTGTCATTTGGGTAGTGACTGACCTGTTTTCAAAGCAGGTCCACTTTATCCTGTGCCAGAAGATTCTAACTGCCAAGACTCTAGCAAAACTGTTCCTCCAACATATCTATCGATTGCATGGTTCTGGAAGGCACCTCTAGAGTACAGAACCTCTAGAGTACAGAATAGGGCTTGGACCTATTCCTCTAGAGTACAGAATAGGGCTTGAGTTCTAGTTATCATCCCCAAACGAATGGGGGGGGGGACAAAACAAACTTGGTTCTGGAACAGTACTTACGATGTTTCATCAACTACCAACAAGACAATTGGACTGACCACTTACCATTTGCTGAAGTTGTGTATAACAATGCTGTACACTCTGGCATGGGATACACCCCTTTCCAGGTGGTCACAGGACAAGTGTTTAACCCAATGCCTGAACTTCCAGCCAATGAACCCTCTATCCCTTCCCTTAAGGAATGGATTAATCAATTGCAAAACACCTGGCTGGTTGTCAGAAAAGCTCTAGATGAGGCCAGAGAAGCCTATAAGGCTCAGGCAGATAAAAAGACAATGAACCTAAACCTTTCTACATTGGGGAAAGGATATACCTGTCTATTAGGTTCTTGCAGTCATTAGAGCCCTCTGAAAAGCTAGGACCAAAATTTGTGGATCCCTTCCTCATCAAACACATCATAAACCCAATCACAATAGAACTGGAACTTCACAAGGTGTTAAGGCAGATCCATCCTGTATTTCATTGCAGTTTGATAAAACCTGATATAGCCTCACCTTTACAGCCATTTATAGTCCCAACACTGCAACCCATTATGGTAGAGGGTGAGCAACATTTTGAAATCAAAGAAATCCTAGACTCATGTACACCATGGAGCCACTGAGTATCTAGTGGCTTGGAAGAACCTCCCAGCATTCCAAAATGAATGGGTCCATAAAAAACATGTTAGAGCCCCGAGATTGCTCAAAAGCTTTCATACACATTATCCAGACAAACCTGATTAAATTGTCATTTCTTTTTCTCCCCATTTTATTGTTTTCTATTTCTCCAGGTGGACCTCTCCTTCTTTGAAGGGAGGAAACATGTCAGACCCTCAAACTATATATTCATTTCATTTTATTTTTGAGTTCTGCCATTCTGTTGGGAGGGAGGAGGTTTTGCTTTTTGGGGAGGGGGGAAGCTCTGTGGGCTTTGGGATGTATTTCCTTTACCTTATTCTTTTTCCCTTTGATGCATCCTTTGGATGTGAAAGGGAGGAGGAATGTGCCTGGGACAATCTGTCTCATCTCTACTTCACTGTGAAAGACTGGGAAGAAAACAAAATGCCTGAGAACTGTGCTTAACACTCCAGTTCCCATAACAACTTCACACCTGTAGATTGGCTGACCATATTGGACAATTGGGCACTGGAGAGGGATTTCAAAGGAGAGTTTTAATGTAATGTTTTGCACAGGAATTATTCAGATCTTACATTGCTATTCTGTTATCACTATCTCTCAATGAAAGTTCCTTTTGAAATGATGCCAGTTTCAGGAGTTCTGCTTTCTTGGGAGTGCTAACTGAAGCAGAACCTTACACATTGTAGCTGCCCCCACATGCACCATTCTGAATTGGCTGGTACATCTTCCAACAAGCCATCAGAGATATTTAAAATAATTATTATTTATTACTCCCTCCACATTCTTCTTTCCTTGTCACATTGTCATGCAGATTGACAGGTATGGCTCGGTAAACTAAAAAACAGAGTCCAGGTTTGTCTTGATAAGCCAAAAAAGCATTTATTCAGCTAAGCCAGCGGTTCTCAACCTATGGGTCGCGACCCCATTTGGGGTCGAACGACCATTTTACGGGGGTCGCCAAACAATGCTATCCACCATTTTCCCCCCTCAGGGGGCAACGCTGCGCGGCGCGTCCGTGTGACGGGGGTCGCCATCACACAAAGGTTGAGAACCGCTGAGCTAAGCAAAGGTGGGTCCTCTGAAAGGTGGAGGAACTCTGAACACAGTGTAAGGCAGATATTTATACATTTCTTTGCTTTCACTTAGTTACATAAGAGGAAGCTGGCACACAACAGATAAAAATATAGAAATTATAAAAATAGTCAAACACACCTTCTGCGGTTCTGGTTACATGCCTACCACAAGGTAGTGGTTTCCTTAGGAACTTTCTATGGCCTGAACATTAGCCTTGCCATCTCAACATATGAGCAATCATCAGATTCCTGATCAACAACATTGCTTTCGGAAGCAAGGGGAAAAAAATAAAAACAACCACTGCAATCAAAATCCCTCAAAACAATGGAAAATGTTGTAATGGTATGTGGAAAAGACCTTGGGAGATGAGGTGAAGAACTGTTGCCTAGGGAATAGTCAGATAAGAGACCACATAGCCTGCAGCTGGGGTAAGATGCTCAGAGGGAATCCTCCCTAATTTTTTAGGTGGAGAGAATTGTACTTTCAAATTTGAAAAACAATTAAGTTAGCTTTACAATAAAGTAACATTTACTTACCTGATTGCTTACAGAAAATATGGAAACACCATAATAATTGTAGAATTATTCCTTAACCCATCCCATTATGATCTACAATTTAAATTTTCTTTAAAGAGCTTGCAAATTCAAGAATCAGTTTATTTAAAATTGTCAGAACCCATTCTTTTTCTGGGGGGAGGGATCTATTTCATTTCTTTTTCATTTCTTTCTGAGAGTTCTGCCATTCTCCTGAGGGCAAGGGGGAAGGCTCTGTGGTATGTTTTTCTGCTTTGCTACCATTTATTGATTTCATGGAGCCCCAGAATGAATCATATCAGATAGAGGGGTACAGTTCACATCAGAGTTTTGGAAAGCATTCCTGGGACTGTTGGGGATTACACAGGGGTTGTCATCTAGTCATCATCCACAGATGAATGGTAGGACTGAACGGCTGAACTCAGTACTGGAACAATACCTAAGATGTTTCATTAATTACCAGCTGAATAATTGGACCGACCTACTCCCATTCACAGAAATCGCTTATAACAATGCAGTACATTCCAGCATGGGCTACACTCTTTCCAGATGGCAATGGGACAAAGTTTTAACCTGATGCCTGAACTTCCATCAAGTGATCCGACCATCCCTTCCCTGAAGGAATGGATTGCACAATTACAAAATACCTGGCCAGTATGAGAAAGGCATTAGATGAAGCCAGGGAAGCATATGAATTCCAAGCAGATAAGAAGTGAAGCGAACCCAAACCATTCCAAGTAGGAGAGAAAGTCTGCCTGTCAACAAAATACCTAAAATCCCTGCAGCCCTCAAAAAAGCTAGGACCAAAATCTGTGGGACCATTTCCCATTAAAAGAATAATCAATCCTGTCACAGTAGAATTGGACTCCCAATGACACTCTGACAGGTTCACCCAATTTTCCACTGCAGCCTTTTAAAACATGAACTGCAATTGCCCTTAAGGCCAGCTGCAGCTCCTTCCCCTCTCCAATAATGGTAGAAGGTGAACAGCATTTTGAAATAAAAGAAATCCTAGATTCCAGAAAATATCATGGTTCCACCCAATATCTAGTAGCGTGGAAACACCTACCACCTTCTTAAAATGAGTGGGTTCAGAAACATCATGTTAGGACCCCCCGACTACTTAGTAAGTTTCACGCTGCATACCCAGGTAAACCAGACTAATCCTTGTCTCCCCTTTTTCTGGTTTATTTTCTATAGGTGGATCTCTCTTTTTTCTAAGGGGGGTAAGATGTCAGAACCCATTCTTTCCTGGGGGGGATTTATTTCCTTTCTTCTTAATTTCTTTCTGAGGATTCTGCCATTCTCTTGAGGGGGAGGGGGAAGGCTCTGTGGTATGTTTTCTGCTTTGCTACAATGTATCCTTTCCTTTATTTCTACATACTTACTCTTTGAATTGTCTCTCCCTTGACGTCATCCTGGGGTGAGAAAGGAATGTGCTTCCAGCCATCTGGCTTATCACTCGCTGAGGAAAGGAAGGTGCAAAGACCCAACAACATCTTCACAAGCATGGGAACAGACCCTGTTATCAGCTCCATTCCCACAGTGGACTTAACACCTAGGGATTGGCCCATTCAAACTGACTGGATGAACTGTTGGGGTGGGGTTTGCTTGCAACTCTTTTAACCTATTGATCTGAGCAGTAAACCCTCAGATCCTGCCTTCTATGCCTGCTATTAGCTTTTCCTAATAAAAGTTCCTTTTGGAATGAGTCCTTTCAAGAGTCCTGCTTTCTTGGGATGAGGATTTGAAGTGGGCCCTGACAAAAATACTACATAAGAGGAGATCCTCAAGAGCTAATACAGTAAAGAAATCAGGGTATCAAGAGCAGGACAAATAGTATTGATAAGCACTTGAGAAAATAGCTTCTGTAAGCTCTCAAGGTTATATTTTGAGAAATGGGATTCACTTATTCTTTGAAAGAAATTAGAAAATTTACTTGCAAATAATTTTACTTTTTTGCTAATCTAGCATATACATTGTTGGATACAAGTTTGAAATGTAAAAAGGGATCATAGGCATCCAGAACATGTAGAGAGGGGAGAGGAAGGAGTGGCTAAGGAGAGCAAATGACACAAAACCAATAACTTACATTTTTGGGTTAAATGTCAGGATGCAAGAATGTAAGAATTGGAGTTCTCATGACATCCCCACAAACATATCATCGTTTTAACTTTTTAAGTTTTTTATGGATGCATACAAAAGAGATTTCAATTTCAACTTTTTATTTTTTTGAAATGCCTGAAATTGTCCAAAAACAACTTTTACCTTGGCTTCAATTATCTGTCATTTTAAGCATTAAAGTGGCACTACATTTTTATACTATGTCAAAAGTTTCTTATATAAAAGCCTAGAGCACTGTTGTGAATTCTACTGTGGCAAAAATCTCTTGAGACTGAGATTCCAATCATAAGAAAGTTCAGAACAATATTCAGCTGACAGCATATCTCATTATGTATATATTTCTACATTCTACATGAGAAAGACTTTAAAAGAGCTTTCATGCCTCTTAGATATACACCTTGTCAGCTGCCTCTTGGAAAACAGAATTTCATGGGAGAATAAAAATTGTAGTACCCAATCTCAAGTGTCTCACACATGCATATGCCACATAACTAAAATCTTTCTGAATACTGGCTCACTCCTATTTGAAAATTAAATTTCTCTTTATGACAAACAATGACAAAAAGAATCCTGTTCACTTAAGAACACATGAGCCAAATGGTGTATTTAAATAGGTGGTGAGCATTTGAGAAGATGTGCTTTCAAAAGTGAATAGCACTGTTGAAGCCAGGGAAGTTGAATCATGTCCATTTTTGTTTTTAAAATGTACATTTAATAAAATTTGTTAAAAAAAGTGAATTTCTTTGCTCAAATACTTGCAAGCAGGAATGAAGCAATGTCCTATATACATATCACAGTGCAAGGCATTAATTCTGTTCCTTTTTTGCTAGATCTAAATTTATCTTAGGGGAAAATTATAGAGTAGAAACTCCACAGGGTCCCAAGATTTTCCTAGAGATAGTCTGGGAGTAGTAATGTTAGTTTCTTGAACAATATTAAAAGTTGAATAGAATCTCAGTGATGAACACCATTTTAGCTACTATCTTCTCTTGCCCTCCCCAAAAGTAATGTGGCAAGAAAATGGGAAGATAGCAGCATAAGGACAAACCTGCAAAATTACATACAGTAAATATATGCACATTTCACATACGCAAGTTACATATACATCTATGTGAGTACTTTCATACTTTGATTGCTGATACCCAGCATATAGTTGTCCTCATAATTTCATTTTATAAGCATTTTTAGATACAAATAAAATCATTATGAATTAGATACTTAGGCAATTATATTTATTATTTATCTGTTTGTTTGATTCATTGATTACTATAACCATCAATCTCAGGAAACAACTCTGGGCGGCTAAGAATTCAAAAAACTATTTTATAAAATAAACATGTATTACAATTAAAATCTTAAAAATATTTAAAAAACAATAAAAACAGTAAAAAGCATTAAAACAATTAAAATATTAAAACGTCTAATTTGAGTTAGACAATTTAAGCAATTATAGGAGAAGCAATAGTCATTTTTACAAGCGATACCCATACTATGTCTTTCCTTCCTTCCTTCCTTCCTTACTTACTTACTTACTTACATAATAATAATAGTAATAATAATAATAATAACAATAACAATAATAACAACAATAATAATACTAATAAAGTTGGAAGGGACCTTGGAGGTCATCAAGTCCAACCCCCTGCTCAGGCAGGAAACCCTATACCATTTTGGACAAATGGCTGTCCAGTTTCTTCTTAAAAACTTACAGTGATGGAGCATTCATTGCTTCTGGAGGCAGGTTGTTCCATTGGTTAATTGTTCTGTCAGGAAGTTTCTCCTTAGTTCTATGTTGCTTCTCTCCTTGCATAGTTTTCACCCATTGCTTCTTGTCCTGTCTTCAGGTGCCTTGGAAAATAGTTTGACTCCCTCTTCTTTGTGGCAACCCCTGAGATATTGGAACACTGCTATCATGTCCCCCTCATCCTTCTCTTCATTAAACTAGACATACCCAATTCCAGCAACCTTTCCTTATATGTTTTAGCCTCCAGTCCCCTAATCATTTTGTTGCTCTTCTCTGTACTTTTCTAGAGTCTCAACGTCTTTTTTACATCGTAGTGACCAAAACTGGATGCAGTACTCCAAGTGTGGCCTTACCAAGGCATTGTAAAGTGGTATTAATACTTCACGTGATCTTGATTCTATCCCTCTGTTAATGCAGGCCAGCACTGTGTTGGCCTTTTTCGCAGCTGCAGCATACTGCTGGCTCATATTTAAGTGATTGTCCACTAGGACTCCGAGGTCCCTCTCACAGTTACTACTATTGAGCAAGGTACCCCCTATACTATACCTGTACATTTGGTTTTTCTTGCCTAAATGTAGAACCTTACTTTTTTCACCATTGAATTTCATTTTGTTAGATAGTGCCAAGTGTTAAAGTTTGTCCAGATCCTCCCGTATCTTAAGCCTGTCTTCTGGTGTGTTGGCTATTCCTGCCAGCTTGGTGTCGTCTGCAAACTTGACGAGTTCCCCATCTATCCCCTCATCCAAGTCATTGATGAAGATGTTGAAGAGCACTGGGCCCAGAACAGAGCCCTGGGGCACCCCACTACACACTTCCCTCTATGTAGATATGGTTCCATTGAGGACCACACACTGAATACGGCCGGTCAGCCAGCTCTGGATCCATCTAGTGATGATGCTGTCTAACCTGCATTTAGGTTGTGACAAAGTAGGTTGTGATCTACTTTGTCAAATGCCTTACTGAAGTCCAAGTAAATTATATCCACAGCACTCCTCTGGTCCACTAATTTTGTCACTTGGTCAAAGAATGCAATAAGATTTGTCTGGTATGATTTGTTTTTGACAAACCCTTGTTTGGACAAATGTCCATTTAGTAATGATGTGGTTTGCCTGTAGGTGTTGGTTGAATTGTTCATGTAGGTACCTGCTCGCCAGCTGTTTGGCTTGCTGGGTACTACAATGGACTCTTACCCTGCCCTATAATGTTCTGATGCAACTTTGTTTGTGTAACAGTGGATGGTTGCTGTTGAAATTCAGAATGGCGACGTTGCGATAAACTTTGGTTTCTAGGCTTCCATCCTATTGTCTATTGACAAATATATCTAAAAATGGTAATTGCCTAGCTGTTTCTTCCTTCAGTGTGAACTGTATGTCTGGGAAGATGGAGGTCAGTGTGGTATGAAAGTCTTTAAGTTCATATCTCTTGATGATGACAAACGTGGATGATGTGACTGCTGTTTCCACACAATTGCTGAGAAACTACAAGGCTTAAATGTGGCTTCCAATGAGATGATGGTCTCCTTTGATGTAGTTTCCCTATATACATTCATCCCTCCCCACGTAGCTAGAGTACAACAGAACAACCTAACCAGGATACAAATCATAAAGCAACTGCAATACTGTCAACACATGTTTTTCATATTCAAAAATGAAATATATGAACAAATAAAAGGGACACACATAGGATCCTCAATATCAGGAGTCATTGCAGAAACAGTCCTGAGTGAACTAGAACACCATGCATTTCCATACATCGTGCCTTTATGTATTTCCAAGTAATCTACCAAATCCCCTGCATGGATTGTCCCTGTGACTATGTAAGACAGACAGAAAGGAAATTAACCATCAGATTACAAGAACACGGGAGCAATGAGATGAGGAGACCTGAACTCATTGGTAGCTTCATAATGCAATGAATAAGGACACATATTTGTAGGTACTAAGATTGTTGGACGAGCAGGCACAAAAACAGCCAAGGAAGTGATTGAAGCCTGGGAAACAGACCTCTCATTAGTCAATAGGAGCACTGATTTACCAATCACATATCAAGTACTTAGAAGGTAACGGCTGGGCAGCACATGAAAATGATAGCCAATGACGTAAAAGCCAGCCATCAACACACCCCAATCAACATCTAAAAAGCCATATATAACAGGCATCATATAAATACTACACACAGAACAGCACACACTCAGTTAGACAGAAGTTCCTGAAGATGGGCTCCGGATCAAGTCCAAAAGTTTAGGAGACAATAACCTCTGGGCCCGCTGACCAACCCAGATTGGATCCTGCAACATTGTCCTAGGTATATTTATATTTGCCTTCATTCATTTTAATTAAACATAAACCACGAATATTGCTTTTTAAGAAATCATCAATCAGAAAAGTAAAATAAAACTGGAGAATTAGAAAACTCTTACAGAAAAATAAGATTTACTGAAGAAAGTACATATTTTATCTTACTATAGCAAAACTTCAGAAAGCCAATACTATATTACACCATCACTATCACTTTCACTAAAACTGACATATCATCTATACTCTGCCTTACCCCACACATTTAGTTAGAATTAGTGTTTTGCCCAAATTCATCAAATTCTAATATGACTAGCTTCAATTAAAAGTTAATTGCAAATTATTCCTGCTTCTTCTGCTAGTGGTGTTACTAATAAAAACTTTTTGTTAAGCCTTTTTGAAACAATTATTGCTAGATTTGAAATATTTTAGTTTATATTAGTCTTTATATTAAGGTTGACTTTTTCTTGAAGATGATGACATCTAACATATAAGGTAAACTTAGTAATGTGCTTTTCAAATTAAACTATAGAAATATATGTTAAGTTGTGCAATCTAAGATTATAGTCATCATAGATTTAAAGAGGCTGCATTGAAGCCAATTGCTGGTATCAGAAAATAAATTAAATAATGTAAATTTAGGCTTTTTAGCCTCTCGATGGACAAGAGAAAGAAGGAAGCAAACAAATTACCTGATAGCAATATATGAAACAAGATACTCCAAACACCTGACAATACTTGATTTTAAGACAGAGAACAAAAAAATGTTCTCCTTTTTCCATACCTCTGGTAACCCTCTCCCAGCCCACTTATCTACAATATTGTTTTTTTTTTCCTATATGTCAATACCAGAAACAGGATAATGAATTTTTCAGTTACCAGAATAATGGGGGAAAGTGTTCATATTTACAAGTTCTTCTTATATGAAAATTAATGAACCTGTACTGCTTATTTCTAAGAGAGCTATTTTGTTGTAGTAGTTAAAAGTATGAATCTGGAAACTGAGAGACTGTGACTTCCAGTCCCACTGTAGGCACAAAGTCAGCTGGATGACTTTGGATCAATCTCTATCTCTCAATCCTAGGAGGAAGACAGGGCAAACCATTTTTGAAAAATATTGCCAAAAAAAAAAAAAAAAAACTCCATAGTCTTGTCATATAATTGCCAGCAATCTCAACTTAAAGACACCACACAATTAAAACAAAAAACTCAAAAGGATTGTCTCTGCTAGGATTGTGCTTGATTACTACTGTGTTTCCCCAAAAATAAAATTGGATCTTATTTTTATTTTTTTATTTTTTTGCCTCCAAAAGAGGCATCAGGTCTTATTTTCAGGGGAAATAATTTTTATAATTACCTCCAGCACTGACAGTTCCACTTAGCTGCATTTTGGCCTTTCTAGAAGGCCTATGCAACCAAGTGTTGAGCTATGGATTGAATCCATAGCTTAGCACTTGGTTGCATAAGCCTTCTGGAAAGGCCTGTAACTGAGAAATGCAGGCCTGGTTACAGAAGAAGTGGGCTGCAGGGAGAGGCCTGCCTGGCTGCAAGGTAAGTGGGCACAGGGTGCATGGACATGCATCCGCTCTAGCTTGAATTTTAGGTGTGTGCATCACCCCAAAACTAGGGCTTATTTTCAGGGTAGGGCTTATATTAGGCCCACTCCCCAAAATTAAGCTAGGGCTTATTTTGGGGTAGGCCTTACTTTCAGGGAAACACAGTATATAGAAACTCTTCTTTTAATCTGTAAAACTACAAGTTTTTTATGATACAAAAGGGCTGGGGATATTTACCAATTTGCTACACAGATGTAGTTCAGTCTGTCTTTCTTACTTTTCTGATTTGGATTTATGTTGGGGTATATTTTCTTGGCGGAATCTTTATCCTTAAGACTTTTAGTGGGTTATCCTAAAATAATGCACTATAAGTTCCCCATGGTATAAAATAACACATTAAGTGCTAAAGCATAGATATTGTTAAATACTCCGTTCACTTGCGAATGATGAGTAGACATTGCGAAGTTCAACAGCTCTTTATTCCTCTTTACTCAATACCGAACAGACAGCAACAGGCATGCAGGCCTCTTTAAGAGACCAGAGACCCGGACAAAAACAAAACAAAATAACAGGGCGTTTTCACACCTTGCGCATGTGCACAAGGCCAGTGCTACTCAATCTGGTCCCGGGCAGCTTTTGGAATGCCCGGGACCAATGCAATGTCTAGAGCCTATTTTTGCAGGCTCAGGACACAACACCCTTCCCCCCTAGATGGAACATGTCTGTGCGCACACACCTTGGGATTCCACAAATCAAATGCACGGAATGTGGAATACCTGAGGCTACCCTCAGGCAATACCCCTTCTACTTGTTAAGGAATAAATGTATCCGAAATCAAAAAATAATATAAAATAATCTATCCCCATTTAGGGCCCTTACGAGCAGTACCCTTGGAACTTGACAGCTATTTCACAAACTCTCTAAAATGTTTGGGTGGGCACTTGGCCTGCTGCAACCTCCTAGGGCCAGGAGAGATTGCCTGGCCCCTTTGCTCGCCTACCAGGCAAGGCAGGCAGGTGTGTGGCTGCCTTAAATTTTCTGGGGACCTTGGTGAGATTGCCTGGCCCACCTGCTCGCCTACCAGGCTAAGCAGACCAGAACTTTGCTGCCCCAAATACCTGGTTAACCCACCCGTCTGCTGGCTGGCTGGACCCTCTAAGTCCAAGCCAGCATACCTTGGAGGGATGGAAATCCCCGGGCCCACAATGGACCCTTCTTGGAAACACTGTCCCTCAAACCCAAGGCCAGCAGATGGAGAGTGCTCAGTAGCAGAAGTGCCCCAGTACTCTGTGGCCCCCAAGCACGTGCCCAAGGTGTCAGAGTCAGGAGTTGCCTCCCTGGCTACCCCCTTCCCTGTTGACCTCCTTCTGGGAGCAATTGCGGAATTGGGCCAGCACCCCTGCTGGAATTCTTGTTCTCTGGCTGTTTGTAATTTGTGTGGATACCCCCAGTCAATCTCCCTGTCTAGAGCACTATCTGACATGTGTGAATAATGTGGATACCCCTGGTGTGTCTCCCTGTCTGAAGTACTTATGAATGTGTGGAATGACCCCCTATCCTGTGGCGTCCTGTTAGGAGCACTTGCAGAATCTTGGGATGAATCCCAAATAGCCTCAGCAGCGGCTAATGATGACCTGTTAGGCCTGTGAAACTGAACCTCAGAATGCATATTATAGCCCTCCTCCCCCCACCAGAGCAGAGCGAGGAGTGGAAGGATGAGAGTCCAGTCTCCAACGCAGTTGGTCAATGTGTCTGCAAAGAACACGGCCGTCTCCCAAGGTGACTTCATATGAAAACAGCCCAGAGACCTTGCAGACCACAGCTGTGACCCAGAGATGACCAGGCCCATAGTTCCGTACCCAGACCAGATCACCCACTTGGAGTCTCCCGCGATTGTGACATCTGTGAAGCCATCCGATCTGGGTGCAACCTGTCCAGTTTAGTGATAAGATGGTGACCCCAGAGGAGTTCAGCAGGGCTCTTCCCTGTAGCAGTGCATGGTGTGGTGCAGTGTGCAAGAAGAAAGTCTGCTAACCTGTGATGCTAGTTATTGTTAAGTCAGTTTCTTGAGTGCATCTTTGGTGGTTCGCACCATTCTCTCAGCCAGTCCATTGGAGGATGGGTGGAATGGAGCCGATGTCGTATGCTGGATCAGATTGGCCTGAAGAAAAGCATGGAACTCAGAAAAGGTAAATTGGGGGCCATTATCTGAAACCAGAACATCTGGAAGACCGTGTGATGCAAAAATTCCTCTCAACACCTGGATGGTCCTGGCAGTAGTAGTGGAGGAAACAGGAACAACCTCTAGCCACTTGGAATGGCTATCAACAACAACCAGGAAGAATTGCCCCTGAAAGGGCCCAGTGTAATCTATATGCACCCTAGACCATGAGGTTTGAGTTTCCTCCCACCTATGTACTGGTGCCTGAGGCATTTCAGGACGGGACTGTTGGCACACTTGACACCCATGCATCTGGGTCTCGATGGCTTTATTGAGTCCAGGCCACCAAAGATGGCTGTATGCAAGCGCTTTCATCCTGACTACACCAGGATGTCCCTCATGCAGAGAGATCAAGATTCTGACCTCAATGAGGTCGGAATTACTACCCTGCTACCCCATAACAGGCAACCCTTGAAAGTGGAAAACTCATGCTTCCTGAGCCAGAAGCTTTGGAACTCAGTATCTGGGCACTTGTCAGGCCATCCAGACAACACCCATGTCAGCATGCGTGTAAGCGTGTGATCAGTGGCAGTTTCTGCAGCCACATCCCTAGCATTGAGGGGAAACTCAGGTAACTCCTGAATGGACAGAATATTAATGGCTGGAGCTGGAGCTGGCTCTAATTGGTTCAGGGGTAATCTGCTCAGGCCATCTGCATGACCCATTTCTTTTCCTGGTTTGTGGACCAATGTATAGTCATATGCTGACAGGAAAATGGGCCATCTCAGCATACGAGGAGAAATTATATGTGGGGTCTGTTTGTTAGTGGTAAACAACCCCAACAGAAGCTTATGGTCAGTAAAGATTGTGAAATGGCGGCCATATAAGAAATCATGAAATTTCTTAATGCCAGCCACTACGGCCAAGGCTTCTCTGTCAATCTGAGCGTAATTTCGCTCAGCAGAAGACAGAGTCCTTGAATAATAGGCCACAGGGACCTGCGTCCCATCAGCGTTCAGATCACTGAGTACAGCTCCAACCCCATAAGGAGATGCATCACATGGGATGCAAAAAGGCAGTTGCTCATTGAAATGCGCTAAAACTGCATTAGAAGTGAGCAAGGCTTTAACTTCATTGAAACTCTTTTCATGGACTTTGGTCCACTGCCAAGAGGCCTGTTTGTCTAAGAGCCTGGGTAAAGGCTCTGCTACTACAGCTTTATGCTGGAGAAATGCATGGTAAAAGTTTAATAGCTCCAAGAAGGTTTGTAGCTCACTTGTAGACTTAGGACTTGGGGCCTGCTGGATAGCTTGCATTTTAGATTCAGCAGGGTGAATGCCTTGAGCATCTATCCTGAATCCTAAGAAGTCAGTAGAAGTGACTCCTATCTTACACTTGTCCTTCTTTAACTTAAGGCCTGCTCTTCAAAAACAAAGCAATACAGCCCTTAATCTCTCTGCTAAATTTTGAGATGATTCCCCAGAAATGAGGACATCATCAAAGTAGGGACAGACCTCAGGAATACCTTGAAGTGTGCTTTCCATGACACTTTGGAATATGCCATGGGCTACATTTACCCCAAATTGCAGTCTCTTGATCTTGAAGGCGCCTCTGTGAGTTACAATAGTCTGGGCCTCAGCAGCTGCCTCATCAACAGGTAGCTGTTAATAGGCCTGTGCCAGGTCAAGCTTCACAAAAATACACCCCCCCACTTGAGGGAGGCCAGAATGTGACTTACCACAGGCACTGGATAAGCGTGCTGTTGTAGCACCTTATTCAGTGTGCATTTGTAGTATGCACATATACGTATATCCCCATTAGCCTTTAGAGGCATTACTATGGGGGTTTCCCATGGACTAGAATCTACAGGTTCTAAAATGCCCTGCTGGAGCAGTTTGTCCAGCTCAGCATCAACCCTGCCTTTGAGGGCAAAAGGTACCCTCCTAGGCTTAACCCTTATGGGTGTGATGTTTGGGTCTAACCATAGTTAAATTGGGGCCCCTTGTAGGATCCTAACTCTGAACTAAACACATCTGCAAACTCCTTGCAGACTTCTGCAAGGCTTAACATTTGCAAATTGTGCAGCCCAGTGACCTGGATTCCCAGGGCCTCGAACCAATGAAGTCTAATAAGATTCGTACATTCACCCCCAAAACCACCACATCTAGGGGACCTTCAAAATCCTTATGTTGTACTCTAAGGGTGGCCTCCCCCTTAACACACATCATAGAATTCTGGAAATCTGTAAGGATTAGATTGGATGGCCTGAGTTTAACTTGAAGGCCACTGCAGCTGCATATCCTTTTGAATGTGTTAATGGAAATAATGGAGAGAGCGGACCCAGTGTCCAACTCCATTGATAATGGAACCCCTTGCAGCCTTAAGGTGATGGACAGCTTCTTGTTAAGAGGCTTATGGGTCCCTGTGCTTAAAATACTCCTGCGCAATGCGCAGAAACCCACCCTATGTTGGCTGGGGACCCTGGTACCTTTCCAGACACAATTCTTCATGAGTTTGTACCTTCTGGCGACCCAAACAGAAGGATGTGATGTGGCCTTGCCTGCCACACGCTCTGCAAATAGCTGAGTGGAATTTGCAATCAGCTCGAGTCATTGAAGAGGTGCTGGGGCCTTGTCCGGACATTCCTTCTGCCTCCTTCCAGCTGGCTGGTGAAGTCTATCCACCTCTTCTTAAAGATCCACTTCCAATTCTTCTTTAGAGTCCTCTTGATGACTGTAGCTGACTCTGGAGGGCTCTTGGGGGCCGTATGGTCTTCACAGCCCTGCCTGCTGCTTCCTTAGCTGTCACCTCTTGTAGAGCATCTTGGAAAGAGACATCTTCTTTAGCAAAAATCTTCTGCTATAAATCTCTGTTCCTTAAACCACATACGAAGTGATCTCGCAGCCTCTCTTCCAGATCCTTAAACTCACATGGTCTGGCTGCTTGCCTTAAGGCCGAAATAAAATCTGTAGCAGATTCACCCGGCCTCTGGTCTCTCTGCTCGAACATGTGCCTCCAAGCAATAACAGATAACTTTGGCTGGAAGTGTTCCTTTAGCATTTTCTTCAAATCAGTATACGTTACTGATTCCAGAGGTGAAGGGGCCACCAGATTCTCTGCAATTTCAAAAGCTTCCTGTCCACAAACACACAAAAGAGTTGCAGCTTTCAAGCCATCCTCTCTAATTTGGTTTACTCTGAAATTCTCCACTCTTGCAACATAGGAGTTCCATCTCTCTGTGTGTGAGACATCAAAATCAGCCAAACGACCAATCTTCGCCATCATACCTTTGCTACTTTCACCACTCGCTCCTCTTCAAACTTCTGTTTGGGGGAAGGGTCCTTTAGCTGAGCTCACCCTCCAGCGACGCTATACTGGCAGGCTGGGACACTGATTCAGATGCCTTCTTCCCTCTTCAGGACATTCTTGGTAAGTCCTTAAACCTTTTTCTTTAGTTTGCAAAGGATCCCTCCTTCGTCGCCAGTGTTAAATACTCCGTTCACTTGCGAATGATGAGTAAACATGGCGAAGTTCAACAGCTCTTTATTCCTCTTTACTCAGTACCGAACAGACAGCAACAGGCACGCAGGCCTCTTTAAGCAACCAGAGACCCAGACAAAAACAAAACAAAGTAACGGGGCATTTTTGTGCCTTGCACATGCGCACAAGGTTGGTGCCACTCAGTCTTGTCCCAAGCAGCTTTTGGAATGCCCGGGACCAATGCAACGTCTCGAGCCTGCTTTTGCAGGCTCAGGACACAACAGATATGATATTAATTCATTACAAAATTATTATTATGTATTATGAAAAATATCTACCATTTGTATTAAGTTAAATCAGCAATGACATTTCTAAATGATTTAAGCTGTCCAGAGCCACTTTATAGGGGAAGTAAGTGGCATAAAATTGATAAATAAATTAAAATAAATAAATAAATATGGGATTATGGCTTCAAAATGTGCTCACACATTTTTTAGCTATTTAGTGCAAAATAATCAAAATATTTCATTTGAAACTAGTAAATCTATTCTGAAGAACAGTCACAGAAAGAAATTATTAAATATGTACTGCTGATTGTTTATGGACTCAAATTTAAATTGGATGTATAGTATTACTAGGTAAAATTACACAACCTAGGTTTTTCAATATTTCATAGAATATGGTATTCAGTATTTCTTAAGAACCCCTCTTCCTTCTTAATAAATTTTTAGATGTCAGCATTCTAAGATAGCTAAACAAGTGGCTAACACAAACAAACTTTAATGGCAGCTTACTTGTATATGTCATGTGTTTGCTTAACGAACCACTTCAAAGAACTTTCAGGCATTTTTTTTAACCTTAAAAGCCTTTATTAGTGTTACAGAGTGTCAGTACAGCATGGTGGATGCTAAGATCTGAATTTCCCTTCCTTTGCACATAACATTTCCCCTCCCCTATTTTGGGGTCATGATTCACATCTTCCAATTAACTTGGAGGGCAAAGATTCACTTCTGTTTCTTTTTCCCGGGTTTTCCTTATATTCTCCTCCCCTTTTGCTGTCACCTAATTTAACTCTAAAAATACCAGACAGTTCTGCATATATTGTCAAAGCAGGAATATTCAATATTAGCAGCGTTGACATCCAGCCCCCCTTACAAAAAAGGACAGATCCTGTAATGTAGACAAAGCATATGTTAATGACTAGTTCTCGGTTTGTTGGGGTATTTCGCATGAAACCTTTTGACGAGCCTATCAGCTTTCACCTCACTGGATTTCACCCAGGTGGCTTTAGACAACGGGTATCCCTTCCATTGTACTAGGTACTGCAATTTCTCTTTAAAAACTCTAGAGTCAAGAATACATTTCACTTCATAGTGGGTCTGTCCCGCAACTACAAGGGGCCCAGGTGCCTTCTTTGGGGGAGGTCTTAGAGTGGAGCCCCAATAAGTTTTCAACAAGCTACAATGGAAAACTGGGTGAATTTTCCCTAAAAGTCTAGGGAGTTTTAGTTTTAATGTGACTGGGTTGATGATCCTTACTATGGGGAAAGGCCCCAAGAATTTTGGTTCCAATTTCTTGCTGGGCAATTTGAGGCGTAGATATTTAGTTGACAAATAAACCTTTTCCCCAACTTGGAATGTTCTTTGGGGAACCCTCTTTCTATCAGCTTGCTTTTTATAGGTTTCAAAAGTCTTTTTTAAAGCAGTTTTTGTGTTTCTCCAAACTTTTTCCCACCCTCTCACCCATTGGTCAAGTGTCTGGGAATCAGACGGCACCTGAGGATATTCAGGTATTGGGCTGAACTCTTTTCCTGTGGCCACTCTGAAAGGCATGTAGTCAATGCTGCTGTGCACAGAATTATTGTACGCCACCTCTGCAAAAGGGAGGAGGTCAGTCCAGTTCATCTAGTGGTAAGAAATGTAGCATCTAAGATATTGCTCCACCATTTTGTTAGCAGATTCTGTAGCCCCATTTGTGACAGAATGAAAAGCAGATGATAAACCTTGTGATGATCCAATTAATTTAAGGAAACTCCTCCAAAACTTCGCTGTGAACTGTCCAAAATTATTCGCTTAGGGGCACCATGCAGCTGGTAGATATGTTTCAGGAACAATTTGGTAAGTTGTTGGGCAGATGGGAGTCCTTTGCAGGTGATGAAATGAGCCTGCTTTGAGAACAGGTCTATTACAGTCCAGATGACAGTATTTCCACTACTTTCAGATAGGTCTACTATAAAGTCCATAGCTATTTCTTCCCACAGCATGCTGTCTTCAAGTAAACTCCCTTTTCTCATGATATTTTTTTTCCCCTGAATCTTTACCAGCTCCTCTCAGGCTTAGAGGCAGTGGACGGAGTTCAGGACCCCAGGTCATTTGAAAAGGATTGAGATCATAGAATGATGTCATGTGTCTGTTTAACGAAACACTTCAAAGAACTTTCAGGCATTTTTTTAACCTTAAAAGCCTTTATTAGTGTTACAGAGTGTCAGTTCAGCATGGTGGATGCTAAGATCTGAATTTCCCTTCCTTTGCACATAACATTCCAGGCATTTCCCCTCCCCTATTTTGGGGTCATATTCACACCTTCCAATTAACTTGGAGGGCAAAGATTCACTTCTGTTTCTTTTTCCTGGGCTTTCCTTTTATTCTCCTCCCCTTTCGCTGTCACCTGATTTAACTCTAAAAATACCAGACAGTTCTGCATATATTGTCAAAGCAAGAATATTCAATATTAGCAGTGTTGACAGTATGCATGTGTGAGATTTCTAGATTATTGTTCCTTTGGCTAATTATTTTCAAGAATGTTAATTGCAATTGGTTGTTACAAGCAAACAGACCATACTTGAAATAGGAGCAAAGCCCAAAAACAACAGCAAAATCCTTTACCACCTTTTAATTAAAGAATATTTTCATCCCTGAAAATTGCCAAATATTCCTCCTCCATTGATTAATAGTCTTTTCAAACTAGGAGAGTTGTATTATTACTGTAAAGCAATAATTACATGAGATATCACTTTCTTGGCTATATGCCTTCAGAAAATGGAATCAAATAGCCAGTTAATTAATACAGTATGTATAAAAATATATTTTTATGACTGTAACATGTCCCAGCTATGCTATTTATTTTTGTCAAAACCTTTACCACTAGTCATATTAAATCTGAAACATATTCAATTTGATTAACACTGTGTTGATTAATATGTTAAACGGGATGTCTGAGCTCAGTAATCTTTAAATTGGTTTTGATATTAGGCTGTTGTAAACTTCATGATGAGTTTGTTAGTGAAAACTGCAAAGATATTCTCCCTATATTTAATAAAATACATTTACTCTCTAGTGTTTAGTAAACAGATGGCATGCAGGAAAGTACATGAAATGTTCATTATGTTTGTAATTATCAGAGTAGTTTCATAAATTCGGTATCAATTACACTTTTAAAGTTATGAATATTTACTTCTCTGAATAATTTCAATTCACGCAAAGTTTTCATTTTTTTCATAAAAGAGAAGTTTGAAAGTAGAATAGTATATTAAGGGAATTACTTGGATTAGAAAGACCAGATTAAGTCTTGTGAGCTTCCATAGTGGTAACTGAGTTAATTAAAACCAAACACTCTCTTTTAGCCCAATTGTTTCATAGTGTAAGAAAATAAATTTTGTGACAGAATGGGACTATTTGATGCTGCCATAATGCTGCACTTACTTAACCCTGCCTCTCTGATACAGCTGTGCAGCCCCTGGTTTTTCCTCCATGGCTAGCCCTCCATGGTCACATAAGCATGGCACTATCCCAGGCCACCAACCATGGGCATTTGTCCATGGCTGGCCCTACCTGAGTAATATACTGCCACCAATAAACCCCTGCAGCTCCTCTGCTGTTTACTCATGGGTAATGCAGCACAGCACACATCTCCACTGCTGATTTCTCCCATTGGATGATGTCATGGCCCCATCAGAGTCCAGTTCAGAGGAGGAGAAGTTGGAACCAGAACCATTCGATGGGGAGGTCATGCCTTCCTTGGCATGTTTGGAGAGGCCAGGGGCTGAGGAAAAAGCTGTCTCAGGACTCTCTGGCATTGTGGGAGATGGTTGACTGGACAGAGAGCTGCCTGCTTTCACAGACACAGGGGAGGATCAGCTACTGACAAGCAGTGATGCTGAGAGGCAACAGATCCCTTCTGACAAAGAACAGCTACCTCCCCCAATCAATCCAAGGGCACAGAGAGTGGAACATAGGGAAGCTCAGAGAAGGGCTATGAGGCTATTCAGGAGAAGGTTGCCCAACCCCTCCTCACAAGGAACACTTGGAGTGAATTGACTTAAGAGAAGCTGTGGGAAGTTAGTCTTTACCAGGAACAATTGTTTGTTTTGGTTTACACTCCCCTGGCTTTGACTCATGCCTTTTACCTTGTATCCTTACCTTGAGGACTGCTTTTTGCCTTTTGCTTTGCCTTGTCTTGAGAACTGTCTTTTGCCTTGTACCTTGTCTTTGCTCTGAGGACAGCCTTTTGTTTTGTGCCTTGGCTTTGTGTCATGGACTACAGTTTTGTGTCATGGACTACAGTTTGCCTTGTGGACTCATTTAGCCAGGTAGACTCAGAACCTGGGACCTTACCCTGTTAGCATGCTCCTACTCTGTGGACTTTGCTATATATGGGCGGTTGTTTGGCAGAGTTTATTTATTCTGAAGTTTCCTTAATTAACACTATAACACTGACATCCAAAATGAGGAAGCTTAATTTGTATGGGCATTTTGTTTGATTGGATTTTAAGTAAAATCTTAATTAAGTACTATTGATCCTTATTTAAAAGGATAATGGAGACAAAGAAATTTATTAACTCCATATCAAACTTGTTCAAATAAGTTTCTTCTGCATGAATTTGAAGATTATTTTTTAAAAAAAAATAACGTTGAGACTGATCTTTTTATAAACATGTTGAAATATGCAGTGGTGCATGTTTATTACACAATAATTAGAACTTAACAATAAAAATTGAGCTGGGATTTAAATAGAGTTGGATTAATTGTTACTAGGTGGTAAAGTTTTAGAATATGTAAATTTTGATACTGTGGTGTTTTGATGGAAGACAATTTGGCATGTAGTGAAGCTCAATCAACATTCTTAGTAAAAACACCATATAAATAAAACGGTGTAGACAAATGCCAAAAAAGAGACTGCAATGTGTATTGCAAAATTATTTTGATAATATTCCTTTTGCATCAAATTGTTGTATTTAAAGATTTTGAAATTTACAAAGCAGCTACCGTTACCTGCTACACTATAACTACATATGATGCATCAATAGAAATAGCAGATATCAGATGTTCAACATATCTGACTAGCAACTGAGTTTTCTGCTGATACAGCTTTAGATAATAAGAATATCTGAAAACATTTAGCAAACCATTAATTTAGGACAGTTCATTTAACTAAATCTGAAGCCTAAATTCAATAAACCTGACAGTGGTACAACCACTATTTTGTCTGATGCTGTTAATGTAGTTTCCTTTGTAAATGAGAAGAATCTGGTTTTCCTATTTCTCCCAGATTCTGAACTTGCCAATCATGATTTGTAAACCATGGTTTACAATATAAGCAAATGCACTCAAGTGTGATTTATTTGATTAAATAAACCAGACAGTTCATTTTCCTCTGATCAGCAACTAGAAGTCAAAGAAAGATTAATTGATGTTAATGAAGACCCTCATGTGTCTTCTTTTGAATAAACTATGAATACTGAATATGAATAAATTATGAATACTGAATAAAATTCATCAATTTATAGCTGTTAGCAACAAAAGCATGAGAAAGAATGAAGGGTTGTTGTAGTAGTAGTTGTTTCCTCTTTCTGACACACTGAAATCAAGAAGTTAGGAAAACATATACAGTATCTCACAAATATTTTCTTTTTTAATTTTGAATGATATATTTTTTAAGTTTATTCATTCATTCAGTGGTTAACATGTTAGGATAGTGACATCTCTAAGAGAGGAATATATATTTTATTTTATTTTATTGCCTCTGGTTAGTAATAAGAGCTCATAATGGTCTATCGTTCCAATAGCTAAAGAAATATAGGTAATAAGGAAACCAATGTGCACATTTTGTTATTAATCATTTGCTCATGACAAGGTATTGTGACAATATAGGCCACTTGAAGCCATAAAATACATAATCTTTAATATAATAAATCATTCTGTAACAGGGGACTCCAAAGAATCCAAAATCACTGACCAGGAATCCAATTATTTGAAGGAAAAATAGAGGTAAGAAAAGAAAAGATAAGGAAAGGGGAAAAAATCCTGATAGGTGAAAAAACTGAAAGCAAGAAATAGTTTTCTTTTTTATGACAAACGTACAAATCATCTGAGAAGATTTACTGTTTGCTAAGCTCACCAGGTCTGAATGTTCAAGGAAAAGACAAGTTAGGTATTTACAAGAATATGTTAGACTTTGCCAATATAATGTATACTAAGGTTTCATTTTATAGGAAGAGTGAATATCAATGTACAGTGCATAATGTGGATAAATCTATTGAATAATTATAAGGAAAATAAATATAGGGAAGAGTCTGTATGAAAGCATAATGTACTTGTCACAAAAAAGCCTTTTATTTTCCAAAGTAGAATAGATAATTTATTTATAATTTAGAATACCCAGTAAACATGTAAACATTTTAAGATTATGATTGGCTTTCATAAGATTGGCTTTCTAAATCAGTTATGTGAGAAGATCCTTACCATAAACCTGTAATTTAGCAGCTACTGTACTTTATAATCCAGCCCTGATTTCTGAACCTATTGATATACTTAATCACAAGGGTAAGCAGATTTATTCAACTCTTCCTTTTGTAAATTTTCCATTATAGTTTGTCATTTTTCCATTAGAAAATTTCTTGTTTTAGTCTGTCATCACCAGTACAACCCATAGTTCATATTTATGATGCTGAAAATTTCAGCGGCATGAGAAATTATGGTTGGGCAAACTTGCAGGAGGCTATTTTCAAATTTTACTTCATAGCCAGAAATAGCCAAATCAAGCAACAATTTAATAAATTCACACTAACTATAGAATGGCACTGGAAGTAAATTGCATTAATGCATAAATTGTCCATGTCCACATCTCCAGCCAATTTGCAGCCACAAGAAAACTTTGAGATCACATAGCTGAAATTTAGAAGTAAAATAGATGATTTTCTGTGATAATATTATCCATTCAGTCAAGCCCAATGCTTGGTGATTGTATGGGTCTCTTCAAATCTTCCAATCTTGCACTCTTTCTTTGAGTTTTTCTATGTTCTGGATGGTGTCAGCTTTGATAGCTTTAAATTTCAGTGTTATGATTTTTACTGATGGGAGAAGAACAAACGAGATATAAAAATAAGTGGGCTAGGATTCAGCTGCCAGCTGATCTTGGGAAAAGACATGTCTACCATAAAAACTAGTATGCAGTAGTAATATTTGTATTTAGAAAACTAAGCAAGAAAGGGAAAAAAGTAAGGGATTAAAGCCACAAGAACAGTAGAACAAACATAATTATGCACTGAATATTTTCTATCATTAATCTCTATTGATAACATGACATGAATTGTCAGAAATAAGGA